>NC_089841.1:9854673-10173423 GCF_035609145.1 Eleutherodactylus coqui | reverse complement strand
TCCCCAGGCAATTTACTTCCTGCCGTGTGTTTCAATGTGTTGAGAGCTCCAAATAAATATCTACAAGAGTCAAACACAAAGAACAAGTCCAAACCTGTGGGGTCTGGCGTGCACGCCTCTGAACTTTCATTCCGCCTTGTGATGTAGTTCAGAAAGACAGAAAAAGAACAATATTTCTTTTTCTTTTCTTTGGAACTTAATTCTGGGAAAATCATAGATGTGGATTCTTGGTGGTCCAGTGGTGAAATACGTTCCTGATCCTTGGTGATCCCAGTGACTCAAAGGCAAATAGAAATCCCTGATCCCTGCTATGTAAGTCAATTAGATGCTTCCTCTCTGGCGGTCCAGTAGTACAAATAAGTCCTCGATCTTGTTGATTACAAATGAGCGAGCACCAAAATGCTCGGGTGCTCGTTGCTCGAGTCGAACTTTTCGTAATGCTCGAGGGTTCGTTTCAAGTAACTAACCCCATTGAAGTCAATGGGCGACCCGAGCATTTTTGTATGGGACCGATGCTCCACATAGGAGATGACTTGTCAAACACCAGAAAACAACAGAAAGTCATGGAAACACCACAAAAACGTATAAGGAAGGGCAGGGGCAGCCTGCAGGGCTGCATCTCAGGCTCCCAGGTCCCACTATTAAGCCAAAATGGGGGCAAGAGTCTGGGGTCACCCCCCTAACAATTTACTTCTTACAAACCCTCATTAGCAAGGCAGACGCGCTGGCACATCTTAGCTAAGCACCACACTACCTGCAACCAAGGACAATCACTGCCTGCGGGTGACACCGCTGCCTCTTCTCCTGGGTTACATGCTGGCATTTCTGTCCAACCCCCCAGCACGACCCTGCGTCCACAGCGCACCCAAAATTTTCCCTACGCAGCGTTCAGCTGGCCTCATGCCACACGCTTGCTTCATAGCCACACCACCCTCATGTCTATTTATAAGTGCGTACTGGATGGTGAGGAACCGGAGGCACAGACTGCAGAGGGTTGGCAGGGCCAGGCAGTGACCCTCTCTGAAAGTGTGGGCGATAGCCCACAATGCTGTTGAGAATTGATGATAAATTGACGTACGATCATCATTCCAATCCCGTGCCACCTCCGTCACAAAATTGTCAGGAGCCGCAAACGTGGGCATAAAGGGGACTCAGGTGCCAGCACTTCTACACATCTCCACAATGCAGCAATACTCTGTGTGGGAAGCACGTGAGTGGGCCCTGGGTCAAGCTCGGTTCCAGCCTCCACCTTGTGTCACTCAAGGTGCCGCGAGTTACATAGCAATGGGAAATCCATGGGTCCCTACACAATTCCTTCAGTGTAGGTGTCAGATAGCTCAACACCGCAATGGGAAGTCATTGAGTTCCTTGGGCTCGCCTATGCTGTCGGTGCACAAAGATGATATTACACAGGAAGAAATCAGAGTGCCCAACCATGGCAGAGTTTTACCCCGCCAAGGACCTCAGCCTTGGCCCACATTTCTGCCCAAGTCAGTTAGTGTATTTGTGCAGATAGGTAAAACACCACGATGGGAAGTCTTTGTGCACCCACAGCATAGGCAGACCCCTGTAACATTTCTGTAGCAAATGTATAGGTGACCCCCTGTAAAATTTCTGTAGCAAGAATATAGGTGAACCCCTCAAACTATTCAGTAGAAACTGTATAGGCGGACCCCAGTAACATTTCTGTAGCAAAAGTATAGGCAGACCCCTGTAACATTTCTGTAGCAAAGGTATAGGCGGACCCCAGTAACATTTCTGTAGCAATAGTGTAGGCAAACCCCAGAAACATTTCTGTAGCAATAGTATAGGCGAACCCCAGAAACATTTCTGTAGCAATAGTATAGGCGAACCCCAGTAACATTGGTGTACCAAGAGTGTAGGCGAACACCCGTAACAATTTGTCTACCATGAGTGTAGGCAAGGCCTGGAAACATTAGTTTGCTAACAGTATTGGCAAAGGCCAGAAAAATTGGTGTACCAAGAGTTCAAGTGTACCCCTGAAAAATTACTCAACCATGAGGGCTGGTGATGAGCGGCGCCTGGTTTTCATCCACCCTGACCAGTCTCCCCTTCCCTAACATGATGCTCCACCACCAGGCTTTACTGTAGGGATGTATTGGGCTGGTGATAAGCCGCCCCTGGTTTTCATCCACCCTGACTGGTCTCCCCTCCCCCCAGCATTATGCTCCACCACCAGGCTTCTATGAAAGAATGCTTAGAGGCCAGAAAGTTCCATCTTGGTGTCATCAGAGCAGAGAATCTTGTTTCTCCCAGTCTGAGAGCCTTTAGTGTCTTTTTGGTAACTCCAGGCGGTTTTCATGTCTCTTACTGAGGAGGCTTCTCTCTGCCCCCTCTACCATAAAGCCCTGATTGGTGATGGTTGACCTTCTGGAAGTTTCTCCCATTTGCACACAGGGTCTTTGGAGCTCTCTCCTCCTACTACTGAGGATCTTCTGCTCCTTAGTTTGGGGGGGTCGGCGGCTCTAGGATGAGTCCTGGTTGTTATTCCATGTAAGTATTATGGTGGCCGCTGGGCTCTTGGGAACTTTCAGGGCAGCAGAAATGTTTTTGTAGCTTCTCCAGATCTGCACCTCCACACAATCCAGTCTCTGAGCTCTGTAGGCAGTTCCTTCCTCCACATTGCTCGTTTGTGGCTCTGATATGCATTGTGAGCTCTTCTATAGACCGGGATGGGGGGGGGGGGGGGGGACTTCTATGTCCAATCAGCCTAATTTACTGCAGGTGACTCCAATCAAAGTATAGAAACATTGATCCAGAAAAACGGGAGGCCCCCAGAGCTAAATGTCAGGTCTCATACCAAAGGGTGTCAATACTTTTGTATACAAATTTGGAGGGGTTTTTTTTGTAAATTACAAAGTTTTCTCTCATTCTTTTGTCCCTTTGTCATTATGTGGCACTGAGTGCAGAGTGATGGGGACACAAGGCCACAAGGTAACGACATGGAGGAGAGGGCGTGAAGACTTTCCGGATGCCCTGTGTAATGCATTCTAAGCTGTTCTCAGCTCCTTATTCCCTGGCCTGCTGTTGCTTCGGGGCTGTAGGTGTCATGGAGCCCGCACCTCCTCTATAATGCGGGTAAATCTGTGGTCACTGTTACATCTTCTCAGCAGTCTCTTCTGGAGAGCCGCTGTCACTTCTCCCAGCAGAGCTGAGATTCCTCCTGATCTCTCATGAATTATAGAATTTTCACTTTGCATATAAACAGCAGAGTCTGGGAGTCAGCAGAAGATTTCAGCTTTTTATTTTCAGCCGTTGCTCCAATTTATTGCTCAGTCTAAAGTATTATGCAATTTATGAGACATCTGAACGTCCTGCGGGATCTTCTCAGGTTATTAAAGACTGAGGACAGTGAGTGAAGAACAAGGTTATGTGATGAAAACCGCAGATGGATCAGCAGGATATATACTAGAGGTATATACTTTCTCCTGAGTGTCCGGGTGGAAGCATGAGTGTATTCCAGACACATCCACCATTCGCTTGTTTCTAACTCAATTTTTACTTATTTTTCGCAGAATTTGGCCACTAGGTGGCGCTGTTCTGAAGATTCTGTGTCAGCTTTTAGTTATATAATCAACCCCTTTAGATACAAAGGTGTATGTACCATAGAGAATAAACATGCAGATCATATAGAGCCTGTGAGATAGGGGGTCCACCTCCGTTCAGACTTACTCCACTTTACTGCATAAGACCCCATGCACCCCAATAATTAGAATCCGGTGTGACTGACAGTTGTGTTCTAGTTTTATGTAAATCAAGCTTAAATGAAGAGTTCTACATCTTTATACGGGTAGAATCATTTTTGGGCCAGTTCTTTTGCCATTCTCAAGGTCTCTGCTGGCTGTCAGTGAATGAGAGCACTCTGGTTTCCATTCAGAGGTAGTAAACCAGTACAAAGCTAGCAGTGCTCTCAACTGAAAACTGGATGCAATTGTATCCAGTCCAGACAATTCTCTATGAGCTGCACATCTGCAGCAGCTGTATAGATCTATCTGCCAGTTTGCTACAACGTTCTCATTCAATTTCTGGTTTAAAAAAGTCACAACAATTTTTTAACTTGTACTCAAAAAAAATTGCAATTTTCGAGCCCGGCTCAGCATTTTTCTGAAAGTGAGTGTGGATTAACAAATTAGAAGAGGGGGTATATATTTTAGGGGAAATCTAAGCAAGATGCAGTAGCCAGACTAGTGAGAGGCCTATAGACGTAGGTAGGAAAGGGTATCGTTTCTCCTTAAGGAGAGCACCTAGAAGGTGAGTGAGGAGACTTATAAAGCCCTGCAAGCTCCTCTGGGAAATATATGCAAATAACCAAGGTGGAATGGTACCTCTTGGGGGTTACACACCTATGTAGGAGATTCTATGTAATTCTAGAGTGTCACTCTAATCCATTCTGAAGTTTCTCTAGGTGTCTCTAGAAGTTTCTCTAGAATCACCATACAGGTGATTCTCTTGGGGTCACTCATACCAATTCAGGAGATTCTGTTGAGGTTGCTCACATCCATCCAGGGCATTCTTTCAGTCACACCAAGCCAGAATATTCTATTGGGCTCACTCTCGTCTATCCAAGAGCTTCTCTTAGGGTCACTCTCATCCTTCCAAGAGCTTCTCTTAGGGTTATTCTCATCTATCCAAGAGCTTCTCTTAGGGTGACTTTCATCTATCCAAGAGCTTCTCTTATGGTCACTCTCATCCATCCAAGAGCTTCTCTTAGGGTGACTCTTATCCAATCTAGAGCTTCACTTAGGGTCACTCTCATCCATCCAAGAGCTTCTCTTAGGGTGACTCTCATCCTTCCAAGAGCTTCTCTTAGGGTCCCTCTCATCCTTCCAAGAGCTTCTCTTAGGGTCATTCTCATCCATCCAAGAGCTTCTCTTAGGGTGACTCTTATCCATCCAAGAGCTTCACTTAGGGTCACTCTCATCCATCCAAGAGCTTCTCTTGGGGGGACTCTTATTCATCCAAGAGCTTATCTTAGGGTCACTCTCATCCTTCCAAGAGCTTCTCTTAGGGTCATTCACATCCATCCAAGAGCTTCTCTTAGGGTGACTCTTATCCATCCAAGAGCTTCACTTAGGGTCACTCTCATCCTTCCAAGAGCTTCTCTTAGGGTCATTCTCATCCATTCAAAAGCTTCTCTTAGGGTCATTCTCATCCATCCAAGAAGTTCTCTTAGGGTTACTTTCATCCATCCAAGAGCTTCTCCTAGGGTCAATTTTAACTTATTTTTCGCAGAATGTGGCCACTAGGTGGCGCTGTTCTGAAGATTCTGTGTCAGCTTTTAGCTATATAATCAACCCCTTTAGATACAAAGGTGTATGTTCCATAGAGAATAAACATGCAGATCATATAGAGCCTGTGAGATAGGGGGTCCACCTCCGTTTAGACTTACTCCACTTTACTGCATAAGACCCCATGCACCCCAATAATTAGAATCCGGTGTGACTGACAGTTGTGTTCTAGTTTTATGTAAATTAAGCTTAAATGAAGAGTTCTACATCTTTATACGGGTAGAATCATTTTTGGGCCAGTTCTTTTGCCATTTTCAAGGTCTCTGCTGGCTGTCAGTGAATGAGAGCACTCTGGTTTCCATTCAGAGGCAGTAAACCAGTACAAAGCTAGCAGTGCTCTCAACTGAAAACTGCATGCAATTGTATCCAGTCCAGACAATTCTCTGTGAGCTACACATCTGCAGCAGCTGTATAGATCTATCTGCCAGTTTGCTACAACGTTCTCATTCAATTTCTGGTTTAAAAAAGTCACAACAATTTTTTAACTTGTACTCAAAAAAAATTGCAATTTTCGAGCCCGGCTCAGCATTTTTCTGAAAGTGAGTGGGAATTAACAAATTAGAAGAGGGGGTATATATTTTAGGGAAAATCTAAGCAAGATGCAGCAGCCAGACTAGTGAGAGGCCTATAGACGTAGTTAGGAAAGGGTATCGTTTCTCCTTAAGGAGAGCACCTAGAAGGCGAGTGAGGAGACTTATAAAGCCCTGCAAGCTCCTCTGGGAAATATATGCAAATAACCAAGGTGGAATGGTACCTCTTGGGGGTTACACACCTATGCAGGAGATTCTATGTGATTCTAGAGTGTCACTCTAATCCATTCTGAAGTTTCTCTAGGTGTCTCTAGAAGTTTCTCTAGAATCACCATACAGGTGATTCTCTTGGGGTCACTCATACCAATTCAGGAGATTCTGTTGAGGTTGCTCACATCCATCCAGGGCATTCTTTCAGTCACACCAAGCCAGAATATTCTATTGGGCTCACTCTCATCTATCCAAGAGCTTCTCTTAGGGTCACCCTCATCCTTCCAAGAGCTTCTCTTAGGGTTATTCTCATCCATCCAAGAGCTTCTCTTAGGGTGACTCTTATCTATCCAAGAGCTTCTCTTAGGGTGACTCTTATCCATCCAAGAGCTTCTCTTAGGGTGACTCTTATCCATCCAAGAGCTTCACGTAGGGTCACTCTCATCCATCCAAGAGCTTCTCTTGGGGGGACTCTTATTCATCCAAGAACTTATCTTAGGGTCATTCTCATCCATCCAAGAGCTTCTCTTAGGGTGACTCTCATCCATCCAAGAGCTTCTCTTAGGGTGACTCTTATCCATCCAAGAGCTTCACTTAGGGTCACTCTCATCCATCCAAGAGCTTCTCTTGGGGGGACTCTTATTCATCCAAGAGCTTATCTTAGGGTCACTCTCATCCTTCCAAGAGCTTCTCTTAGGGTCATTCACATCCATCCAAGAGCTTCTCTTAGGGTGACTCTTATCCATCCAAGAGCTTCACTTAGGGTCACTCTCATCCATCCAAGAGCTTCTCTTAGGGTGACTCTTATCCATCCAAGAGCTTCTCTTAGGGTCATTCTCATCCATCCAAGAGGTTCTCTTAGGGTTACTTTCATCCATCCAAGAGCTTCTCTTAGGGTCATTCTCATCCATCCAAAAGTTTCCCTTAGGGTCACTCTCATCCATCTAAGAGATTCTCTTGGGATCACCCAGATAATTCTCTTCTTCAAAAGGCAAATCTGAAAACTGGAAAGTGGATTCTACCATCTCCAGTCTTCAAAGTCGAACTGGAAAACTATGTATTTTCTTCCAGGGTGATAAGTTTGTGGCGGCAAATGCAAAAATGAAATTGTCCCCCGCCCCCTTAGGCTGATGCCCTACTGGTCTTATCATATCTGCTTTCAGCCTCATTGCTGAGCTTCCTCCTGAATGCTGAATATCTGCAGGACAAAGCAGAGGCCATTAAGGAGATTTAGAGTAAATGAGTCTGATTGTGCAGCCGTACATTGTGGAGCAGAATTAAGTGTAACACAGAGGTTTGCGGCAGATAAGAGGAGGAGGCGTCTATTAATTACTGCTCGCCTGGTTTGTATTGAACAATACAATGTCCCGAACAGTGTTGTCATGTTATACCGCTCGTCTAATGAATACTCCGGCCTGTCGCTGTCCAGTTAATCCCTTCGTACCGCATCGATCTGGTGGCAAACAATGATATCATTAAAATACACTGGAGTCATCAGGAAATAATGTATTCCATCCGGCTGTCCAAAAATGATTTCCAGCACGTCAATAATTCAGCCAAATTGTCACCTCTACGGGCCCGGAGACATTATCAGCGTCGTAGATTTCGCGCCCGTCATTGCTTGTTTTCTAAATAATGTCTGCTCATTGCCTCCATTACATTTCTGGAGCCGACACTTCACACATTATTCCCTCACTGATCCTGATGTAAATGATCCAACAAGGACGTCTCAATATCTCCACAACCGCTCTTATCACATCAAGTTGTCCTGCGGTTGATCTACTGCTGGGGTGAGGGGTCCGGAGTTCTGCAATAGAGACTCGGCTCTTATCTATGGGCAGTGAGATACATGAGGGGTCTTGTACCAATGGCATCCGTGAAACCAGAATCTTTGACATATAATCACTCTGTAAATCTGTTAGATCCATCATCATATTAGACTGGTCTAGATGTACCATGTTGGGCATTTACTGTATACTGTAGATTCACAATATTGGATATGTATAAATCCGACTATCAAACTTGTCTAGATCCATCATATTGGACATGTATAGAGCCCCAAAATTGAACACATGCATGGTGTAGATTGACCACGTTGGACAAATATAGATCCACCATATCTAACATGTCTAGATCCACCATGTAGGACATGTACAGTTCCCCCATATTAGACATGTAGAGGTCCACCAAATTAGACATTCATTATGTTGATTGACCATGTTGGACATGTCAAGATCCACCACATTGGATAAGTTTGGATTCACCATGTTGTGTGAGAAAAGGAAAGAACAAGCAACACATTATGCAAAAAGTGCAAAACTGCCCACACAATATGGTGAAGATCGACCTGTGCAATCAAAAATCACCAAACTAACCCTCCAAAGCAGCGGGAGTGCCATGAATGGACGAACCAGTTTCTAGAAAATACATACAAAAATTAAAGACAGCATTCCCCCTCTATAAAAGACTTTATATAAAGGACAAAAGAATCCCAGAGAGCGGCCATATCACTTACTGATATACTGTAACAAGAGGGCAGGTATGTACACCACTTACCCCCCAACATGCAGACAGCCAGATTGCTAAATGGAGGAGCGAGTAACACCTGTGAAGGTACTGATGATCTGCCACTCACACCCTCCTTATATTGGGGGAGAAGCTGCTTAGTGCTTATTCCTGCACACAAGAGTAACAGGATACGTGTAGTGCACCATGCAGGCTTATAACCTTTGCATCCAGTGGGTTGTCCTGCACCCTCAGGTGAACCACACTGGCCCCCCCGGCTCCCAGCATTCAAAACCACACTGCATGTTTCATGATAGATACTGAGAAATGTGAGGTATTAGCTGATATTTTAGCCAAAACCCGTGAGCCCACAACCCAACGTCACGGGTCCTCGCTGATTATTGGTCCCTACACTAACATTAGAGAAAATCGCAGAAAGGGAAATATAAAACAGATTAAAAAAATCACAGAAAGCAGCTGTATGGCATCATTAATAGGCTGTAAGGCTGCATGGTGCACTACACCTATCATGGGGCCAGACACCCTGTATTTACTCTTGTGCGCTGGAGGGAAGCTGCAGCTCTGTTCCGGGATGATGCGCAGCATTAGCTCTGCTACATCTGACTATAGAAGACATCCATATAATGCAAAGCCTGAGAGGGTGCAGACGCCTTACAGCTGTTACAAAACACCCTGAGGCAAAAGGGCCTGTGAAAACCGCCAAAAATTTACCAACCAATGAGAATTTGGCGCACATCCAATATACCAAAAAATGACACTAGAACCTGAGTGGTCACATGACTTTTCCGAAAATCTTGGCATCCGAAAAGTTATTAAAAAAAATGTTTTCCCATTTTTAAGTTTGGTGAATGTTTACGGCACAGTAGACCCCACCCCAGGTCTGAACCCCATCAGACGTGAAGAAAGCGTACAGAAGAGGGCGTCGGATGCGTCAACGGATTGCGTTTGTGTGCTCTACTCTGATCTACTCTTCATAACCTACTGCTTTTATAAATACGCCCCAATATCTGAGTACGACTCTGCCGCCAACACCTTGGGTGGGAGGAGGGCGCGGGTCTGGATATCAGTTCACTGAACAGACTCTGTAATTAAGACGAGCAATCAGCGGATGAAATATATTCAATTAACTTCCCACTAATCAGGGAGAGTTCACCTCTAAATGCTCCGAAGCAGATGTCACGTGCGCAGCCTCATTTATCAGGACGAGGAGGGGGAGGGGCAGAGGAGAGGCGAATACCCCTAGCAAGAAGGTGAGGATGTGAGGGGTTAATAACAATAGTAACAATAACTACTGTGAGATGGTGACCGGCAAGGTGCTGGAGGGAAGGTATATCTCGCCTAGGATGCTCTCCTATGCTGCCTTGGGGAGCGCTTGGGCAGATGCGTGCCACCGAGCAGCCTGGGCTCGGTGGAGGAAGCCGGCAGTTTAGTGTTAGTGGCATTAAGCCACTAACATGTTGTAGAGAGTAAGTGGCTCCAAGCCGCATAATCCGGGCCGGCTTTTCCTGGAGTGACCAAAGTGAAGGGTGGGATGGTCACTCCCACGTACCAGGTGGGGCTGGTACCAGGCCATATAAAGCCTGGGCCTACAGGGCCAGCAGGAGAACTGAGACCTTTGCAGGTCTGAGAGTCCTGGCTGGCTGTGTGCAGGAGCCATTTGTTTACCAGTACGTAGACAGGGACGCTACCTGTATAGTAAGTGCTCAGACCAGCAGGATTTATGTTATGTTTGCCTGATGTTAAGGCCTGTATTTTGCTTTTGTTTGCTTGGAAATAAACCCCGGCAAAGCCTGGACTAAAGACTTTATCCTATGTGTCACTGTCTCTGACTGCTTATGCCCCGGTTGCTACCGATCCTAAACGCTAATCCCTCACACTACAAATAGTACCGTAGGGGCCGATCCGCACGTTTCCCATGGGGGTTCCCTCCGATAGCGATACGGATGGAACTCGCACACGAAAATAACACATTGCTTTCAATGTTCTGAACGCTTTTCCTCTCGCAGTGACGGTCCGAGATTGAAAAAGTAGTCGGTTATTCTCTACGGGAGCTTTAAAAAATCGTCTTGCACTCGCATACCATGTGATTTATATGCAAGTGCGATTTTTACCATTGAAAATCCGAAAACACGCATGAAAGTCGGTCGTAAGTACACAGGTGCAAGGCAAAAACTCATTGTAGGTCACACGTTTAGGGGCTCCTTCAGGCGAATGCATTGTACATGCGCAGGGTCAGCGAGCGCATTGTACACGCGCAGGGTCAGCGAGCGCATTGTACATGCGCAGGGTCAGCGAGCGCATCACATGGGGACAGAACCCATCGGGGGTTCCTTCTCATTAGGATGTTTTGTGCTCTAATGTGTCCCCGTAGAAGTCTATGGGAGTTGCGCAAAACCGTCCAGAAAAGCACGCCAGGCTTTATAGTGGAGGGGTCCCCTCCGCCCATGTGAGCAAGCCGTGCCTGCGCAAATTTATACAGTAAAGTACGCAGGCAAGCCTCGTTCACTGAGCACATCGGCGCTTTTAGCTTTACTTTCTGCGCTGCGGGGAGCAAGACACATCCGTCCATGATGGAAAAGGCTGTGCAGCCTAATTAGTCCGTGGTGGTATTGATGACCCCGTGAAAGTGCGCATTTCCCTGCATTTTCGCACACCCATTGACTCTTATGGCGCCTTAACTGCGTGAATGCGCACAAGAATAAAGCATGTTACATTATGTCTTAGTGTGAATGTATATATAGTATGAATAATATATATAAATAATTTCAGGTAATTTGAGCAGCCTTTCATACTTCCGAAGTTGGTAAAATGAGCTGGGTGCTCATTTTACCAACTTCCGAAGTGAGTCCACCTTGAGCCGGCTACTTGAAACAAGCGGGGATTGAACTCTCAACCTTCAGGTCATGAGTAAGAGCTTAGGAATGCATTCTGCTGCAGCACCACACAAGCCATCACGCAGAATGTTATAAGCTCCGCCCAGTTATAATGCAACCACAGACCGTGCCTGAGGCTCCTGTGTGGGCGGAGCTGTGTGCACAGAGGTGATTGGAGCGCTCACAATATACAGCGTCTTCATACTGCACATAAAGCAATGTTCTATTTAGACCTGAAAGCTAAAGCCTTGCTATGGGATTGGGGGGAAGGGAGGGGGTCCAACTATGGGGTCCACATTACAGGGAGTGTGTATGGAGCTCTCATTACAGTACAGCACTCTTATCATATTACAGCAATCTCATTAGATTACAAAACTCTCTAATGTTTCCAAATGAAAAGTGAGGAAATCTGCTTTTCTCTTCATAGAAAGCACTTCAATGTCCTGTTATGGGGGCTGTGAGTGTAATTGGTCTCGGGGCGGTCACTGTTAAGTGTGTTCTGTATGGCGCTATGTAAGTGTAATAACACTATTAATATGAGTACTCTATGGTGATATTCATGCGAGTACTAAATAACACTTTATGTGCTGTATGACACTCTATGAGCATTGTATGCTGCTATTTCTATGAGTGCTGTTGGTGCAAATAAAACTATTTTCTATACGATATGCTTCTGGGGTCAAAATTTTAGTTTGAGGATAGGCCAAGCTCGGGTGAATAATTTTCAGCACAACACAACTACATGTGATCAAAAGTTCCCTGTTTATTGATTGTCAGGCAGCAGTTTTTAAAGGTGCACATATTCTATTACAATAATTCAAATCTATTGTAATTCATTTATCACTATTGGTCCATGAAACATAAACACAATATGAATATGCAAGATAAGGAATTTAACATCTAAGTTGCCAAACAAATGCACACAAGCGCAGAAGAATCATACGTGATTAACTTCTTGAAACACAAAAGTACAGTAATGGTAAATAATAAGTTGTTTAGAGAGAATATTTTGGAACATGTGTGAGCAGCGAGGAACATGTCATCTTGACCCACCGGCCAGTCTGAATGCTACATAGCTATCTCCTGCAGCTCTTTGAGTAAGTATTTAATCTCTATAAATCCTTACGAAAGAGGACAAATGAATATAATAAAAATATAGTAAAAAGAGGCATACAAGATGGCTACCTGACACAAAGTGGCTAGCATAGGATAAAACAGGAGTCAAATTCATTTCACTAACAGTGCTGTATGGCGGTTTCCCCATACAAGATTTTAGATTTGGCTTCTAGGACTGTTAATGTGTCAAGTGGGCTGTCCTCACCACTTGTTTTTAATTAACTCTGATGTTACCCATTGACAGTGTGCAGTGGGGAACGCCCACTTGACGCATTCACAGCACCAATCTAAGAAAAACCCATAAGGGGGAAAGGGGATAAGTATGGACAGAAGAAAGGCTGCCATGGATGCAGAGTTATGTAGCCGCCCCGCTGAGAGGACAACGTGACGGGGGCATTTATAAAGAGTACAGGACTATTATGGCATCTGTAGCCGAGTCACTTATGGGGCACCCATAACAAGAATCTGTGGTGGAGCGAGTTATGGGGGTCTCTGTGCCCAGCACTTGATTAACTTATGGAGCTATATATGGCTGGTGACTTTGAGGAAAGTTATCACAGTGTTCTATCTCTTTTATCTCTTTCTCTACAGTGCTTTATCTCTTTTAATGAATGCAGAAGTGCACCACAAGCCCCAGCATGCACTTGCAGCCAGAAGTCTCCAGCTCAGAGCCCAGAACCCCAGACAGGATGCAACTAAGATAGAGCATCAGAGCAGCTGTCCAGGGTGCTGAAGCCCCATGAGAGCCGTAAACATTGTAGCAGGGCTGCTGCAGTCCTATGTAAATATAGTTATTGTGTGCTGATTGTCCTGGATCCTCCAATAGGTCGTGTCTGTCAATTACCGGCCATAGCTGATGTGAACAGAGTATTTTACATTCAGGTGCTAGAAATGCTTCCTGTGCTGCTAGTCCTGTTCGCTGCTGAGGTTTTGTTCTAATCGCCTCCAGTCCTCTGTGAGCTAAACCGTCTGAACTGACAGCCAATGAGCACTGAGCATTGTATTATGGGGCTATCATGTGATGCGGAGTGTCAGCCGCTGCCATGGCAGATTGATCGACAGTTCATTCCTCCTAGTGCTTCAGAAGGGGTTGTGGGGTTTTCAGAAATGGAGACTTTGTGAGGAGGGCGTGGATTATGGGGGGGGGGGGGGGGGGTCTCAAAATCTGTTTTGGTCCAAGTTAATTTGAACCAAACCGTGACTTCATCAATACCTATAAAGCCGGTGTATGCCGCTGTCTGAGAGACATAAAAGCCCCAAAACACGCTCTTAGGTCACCGAGGAGCGTATCCAAGCACTTAGGCACTGTTTTTAAGGCAAAGGCATCTTTTCCCTTCTTCTCCTTTTGCCTTTCTGCACCTTCTTTTTACTTATTGTTTTTCTTTCTTCTTCCTCATTTTTTCTTTCTTGTCCATTCTCCTTCTTTTACCTTTTTTCCTCGGTCTTCTTTTTCCATCTCCTCCCTTATTTTTGAAAGGAGAAGGAGAAGAAGCAGGAGGGAAATAAGTAGTAGAAAATTGAAAATAAGAAGGAAAAAGAAGAGTTCAAGATGAAGAAAGGGGAGAAGGAAGCAGAAAAAGCAGAAGAAGAAGGGGGGAGAAGGGGATAAAGGGGAAGAAGAAAGAAGGCTAGAAGAAAGAGAATGGGACAGGAAAAGAGGAAGAAGAAGAACATAATGAAGAAAGAGAAGGAAAAGGAGGAGGAGGAGATAAAGAATAAGAAGGAGGAGGAGGAAGAAGAAAGAAGGCTAGAAGAAAGAGAATGGGAAAGGAAAAGAGGAAGAAGAAGAACATATCGAAGAAAGAGAAGGAAAAGGAGGAGGAGGAGAGAAAGAAGAAGGAGGAGGAAGAAGAAGAAAGAGGAATTTTAGTGGTTTCAGCTGAGGTGAACTGCCCGAAACTCGGGTTTGTCCTAAAGCAAACCTTTGGCAAAGTTCTACTTGATACAGGGTTCCATTGATTAGGTTTGCTCAGCGGTGACTGTGGGTGCATCTAGTGCTGGAGTACTCCTGGGACTCATAGTAAGGGGGAGCAGGACGGCACGCTGCACAAGGTGTAAACAGAGCGGCAGTGGGGTGGCAGCAATGTGGAACACCAGGAAAACATGAAAGAGTAAAGGAAGGTATCTGGAGGTGCTCGTTTGCCATACAAGGAGACACTTATTTAAAAAATGATTTTTGGCTTAGACAACCCCTTTAAGAGCTTATTTGCATGCTGTGCAGCATCTTTAAAAATGTCATTTCCTAGAGGAGGCGGAACGTTTGGAAGGTTTCTTCATGACTAATTGTGTTCTACGAAAATTTTGAAAGTGTGAAACCCGGCGACAGGTTCCCTTTAAGGAATCTAACCGACTACTAATAGTTACATTCTTTAAGCAGATTTCCCCTTTAACCCTTTGCCTCCTCAGACCCCCCTCGCTCAGCCATCACTGGATGGATATGCTACAAGTGTCACCGATTCCCTGTAGTTAGGACACTTTCAGACCTCGGACATTCAGATCTCGTTACTTTTTCATCTTTCCACCAGGATAATTTATAGGGATTTTCACCGACCGGGGATGAAACCTGCCGCCGCGTAATTAGTCCTCGGGCTGATATGGCCTCTTGGCGTGGCCTTTTCCTGGAGCGTTGATTGTGTTTCCTTCTTGGCGGCTCCCCCCCCCCCCCCCCCCCTCAGATCTGATCAATATTTTTAATCCTGAAGAAGTTGTGCAGAAAACGTACAAATCTGAGAAGTCGCCAGGACAACGGGGCGGCGGAGGCGATGAAGAAAATGTCAAGCCTGTGCAACACGATGAAGGAGCAAAAAATTAGTCAAGAACAAATCTCCAAGGTAAAGCCATAAATGACGACCCTGAGACCAGAGTGGGGGCATATGAAGGGGTCCTACCCTTAACTCCAAGAAGTCCTAGAATTTGCCCTACCCCCCTTCTTCTAAATTGTCTTAAAGGGGTTGTCAACTTGTAAACTATTGGTAGACTCACCTCAGCATGGGTCATCAGTAGTAGCTTGGCAGGGGTCTGTCACCCGGGACCCCACCAATCAACTGTTTGCCGGGTCCGTGTGTGCACTGAGCTGCTTTTTTCAGGAAGCATACATCTCTGTTCTTACTGCCGTGGCCAGGTTTGCCATTACAATAATTTCAGTGGGAACTTTGCCTGCAATACCACGTTTGACCACAGCAGTAAGAATGGAGCTCTCTGCTCCCTGCACAAACCAGCTCAGTACAAAAGTGCTCCGACTCGGTGAACAGCTTAACAGCAGGGGTCCCAGGTGACATACCCCCGCTGATCTACTATTGATGACCCATTCTGAGGATAGTCCATCCATAGTCTACAACTGGACAACCCTTGTAAGGAGAGGAGTCTGCCTAACTTAAGTGCAGTAATTGAGTTACTTAAATGCAGGCCTGCCAATTAAAATAGGCAAAATTGAGCCGACACCAGAGGACACCTATTCATCTGCCAGTTATGGGCAAGTCATTGGACAACACTGGCGCTACTTTCGGACTGTGTGGCGACCGCCATTGCTGGGAGTCAGTCAGGTTGTCTAACCTTTCTGAATAACTGCATATTGCTCATCTATTACCAGGAGCTTCTATGGCAACTCCATATCTAAGGTTATTTGTTAAAATAAAAAAATACATATTTTTGTAAGCCCGGTGTCTTCATAGTACCCCGATTCCAGTGTCGTCTGCCCCTACCGCAACACTGCCTAAACCGTTCATAGGAATGGGACCACCCTAGGCTCGGGCCACACCTGCCTATACAAGCTCATGTTTGCCAGCCACATCCTCAACAAGAAGTGTCAGCTGATGACATCATCAGTATCCTGTCTCCTATATTGCTATAGCAACCAGTACAGCACAGTGACATCACTGCTGGAAGGTTATTTACACCTGTCAAGTTGAATGTTCCTTGCCTGATGTTCATCGTGCCCTGGCATCCCACATTTCACCTGACATCTGCCGGCTCTGATTATGGTTTTAACCTGTGATCCATCTAAACCACTTGCTCCACGACTTCTGTGGTTACTGACCGATCTGGTCTTGGCCGGTGTATACATCAACCATTTTCCCATATGGTCACCTTGTATCCTGCCACCTATCAATGATGACTCTAGGGACAAGGAACAGGATACACCCAGCAGAGCAGATGTGGGGAATGCGGGTGAATATACGGGTTACAATACACTCTATGCCATGTAGCTTTCAACATTTAGCGATAGTGTTATCACATAACAGCGCACCATGTGGTCAGTAATGGTGTTACATGTTACAGTTATCAAAGGTTAATCACATAACAGCACACCGTGTGGTCATGAGTGGCATTACAGGTAAAACATTATCCCTTTAAGGACACAACCCTTATTTTTTTTATCCATTTTTGTTTTTTTGTTCCCACTTTCAAAAAATTATAACTTTTATTTATCTATTGATGGACCCGACTGAGGACTTGTTGTTATTTATGCGGGATGAGTTGTATGTTTAAATGGTACTATGTAATGTATCATATAATGTACTGAAAAACTTTTTTTTTAAATTCATTATTTTTCCTTCAACATTTTTTGTGGAACATCCTGTAGTTTATCTTGGCACCATACAGGGGTATAGAACACTTTTTATTACAATTCTGATGTTGTGTATTTTTTTTTACACGAAGTGCATTACTTTAATATATTGGGCATTTACTAACCCAGCTTTACCAAATATGTTTTTATTTTGCTTTTTTAAATTATAAATATGGAAAAGGGTTTTTTTTTAACATTTTATTAAAAAAAATAATAATAAAATGTTTTATTAACTTTAGATCACAGACTGAACATGAGTCAACAATGTGATGCAGCAGCAAAAAAGACAAACACAATTCTGGGATGTATTAAGAGAAGCATAGAGTCTAGATAACGTGAGGCCATTGTCCCCCTCTACTCTTCCTTAGTCAGGACTCATCTGGAATACTGGGTCCAGTCCTGGGCACCCCACTTTAAGACATTGACAAACTGGAGCAAGTTCAGAGAAGAGTTACCATGTTTACCAATGTTTAGCTAGCAGAAGAGAAGGCTGAGAGGAGACTTAATAGCTGTCTACAAATATCTGAAGGGCTGTCACAGTGCAGAGAGATCATCCCTATTCTCATCTGCACAAGGAAAGACTAGAACCAATGGGATGAAACTAAAAGGGAGGAGACACAGATTAGATAGTGAAGGGGATCAATGAGTGGAACAGGTTGCCACGGGAGGTGGGGAGTTCTCCTTCAATGGAAGTGCTCAGAGGCTGGACAGACATCTGTCTGGGGTTATTTATTGATCCTGCACTGAGCACGGGGCTGAACCCAATGACCCCGGAGGACCCTTCCAAATCTTTCATTCTATGGTTCTATGATTCCGATCTTTTGGGACTGCTCCTGTTCTCCAGGAATTTTCACAGAGAGCAACAAGTGGTTCAGCAATTAACTCTGCTGCTTTCTTCAGTATCCTTGTAATTCATCAAAGGCTGGACAAATATCTGTCTGGGATGATTTAGTGATCCCGCACTGAGCAGGGGGTTGGACCCGATGACCCTGGAGGTCCCTTCCAACTCTACCAGTCTAGGATTCTATGACCTTGAGACTTGGATTCATATAAGTTAGCTAAGTGTTCCCTCATCATCTCTCTGCTTACAGATAGTCTGCATTCTTTTATTCCCCCAATAGCACAGGGAAGATCAGTTGATGTTCCATCTACTTTCTGAGAGAAAACAGATACAAAATAGTCGTTTAACAGTTTGTCCTTTTCAACATCATTCTTAACCAATTCACCATTTTCATCTTCTAAACATCTAATAGAATCCTTGACTTTTCTTTTGCTTTAGTAAATGCCTACAATGGTGTCCTTTCTGTTGTTCTCTCCTTGTATCCTTACCCAAACAGTTTCTACAGAACTCCCAGCTCTGAAGCTTGAATCTCTGTGCAGATGAATGTTCTCCTAACATACAACACAACACCTCCTCCCCTTTATTAGGTCTGTTTCTTATAAATACATTGTATCCTTCAAGCCTTGTATCCAATCATGTGTATCATCCCACCCAGTTTCCGTGATGCCGATGACATCATATTTCTCTTCCTGTTAGGAGCTCCAATTCTCCTTGTTTGTTCCCCATGCTCTGTGCATTTGTGTAGAAACATGTTAGTTTGTGATCGGGGTCTCTTGCTCCTCTACTTTCCTTCTGAACTTTTTGTCATTGTTCTTTCTTTCCACTTCTAATAGTGAGGTTCTCAATTGTATTAATTAGCTGTATATTTGTGCCTTTCATTTCCCTTCCCATATTGTTCTAGTTTCAAGCTATCCTTTACAATCCCACAGAGAAAGTTTCCCTCCATCCGACAACTTCTACGGAAGGGATGTTACTGACAGTGTGTGTGTATATATATAAATATATATATTTTCTACGGTAGGGGTGTTACTGACAATCAGTGAGTATCTCTGTTTATTACTCTCACACAGGGTCTTATTGAGGCATGGTTTCTCCAGTTACTGGACGGCCTGTTTAAGCGTCTGTCTGGAGGACTTCCACCTGCCGATGTGGTCTGGCTGAGAAGTAGATATGTGTGTAGCGTATGCCGGAGATTATGGAGCATGTAAAGTGTTTATTGATTCTCGTAGTTCCTGCCTCCCATACAGAGCAGGATATACAATGAGCAGCAAGCCAGAAAGCCTCTCTGTAAGTAAGGAGATCGATGTGGAGGCCCAGGTAGCTAAGTGACAATACCGAAGCAGGACATTAAGGGCTTATTGTCTGTTCCTTCGCTTCACTGTGTATAGGATTGATCCGGACAGTTACACAAACCGCTACTTAATGACCAGGGAAGGTGTATGGCGGCAGAGTGTGGCAGGTAATGAACCCCTCATTGAGTCCCGTCAATCATGTGCTGGATGGGGAATAATGTCCTGTGGTCAATACAATACAGGACCGATCCACATATAATGCCAACGTGGGCACCTGCTGCCAGCCAGAGGGCGAAGGGAACAAATTAAAAAGTTGGAATTTCCGAAACATCATAAATCTTCATACACTCTTGTGCTTTAATCTTCATGCCCCTGACTGGGAAGAACAACGCGCCTCCCTTGTCTGCTTCTCCGGCCATACATCTCAATGTCCTGAGCCCACCACCCACATTAATATCTCTAATGTAGCTAATTATATCATGCCATTACAACTGCGCCCAATTATATGCCGGTCGGCCGTGCCCATACATGTTTTCTACTCATTTACAGATGGTTTATCATCCGGAGTGACGGACTGTAATAAGACCGAATGAATGCAGAGATAGAGCGGGAGGCTTCATAAGTTTTAGTCTCTGGGTAACCTCAAATTTATGCTGATGACCCCAAAAATATGAGCAGATACACACAAGGTCATCCATAACACGGAGAAGGGCAGTGCAGGCTATTGCAGACCTGACTATATGATCCTGTACACTGAGTGCTGAGATAGACAAAGTACCCCAATTACTACGGGTGCGTGCCCCTGCATGGCAGGTCAGGAGACCCCAATGCACACAGCAAGAGAGATTAAACACAGTGATGGGAAGATTAATCTTCAGAACTGTTCACAACTTGTAGAGGAGAACAGTCTTCATTGATCAAAGATGTGAGTTGGGTGTCTCAGGGGGCTCCAGGGAGTAACAATCATCCACAGCAAGGTCAGCAATCATTAATGGTGGATTACCTATTGGCGACCTCCCTATTATCAACCTCTAACCAGTCTCCCCATTAGGTGCAGACATCTCCAAACCAGGAGCAGTTATGGCTCCTTAGTTGGCCACAGACCTGCTGAAGCTGCAATGCCAATCTTGTGAGGTCCTGGTTTGAGCCTTAAAGGTTCTCAAAAGGTGACAGCAGTTTTGCATTTGCTGTATGAGGGCACATCGCCTCCATGTGTACAGGTGACTGGACACATCATGGTGGCCATCGCCTCTAATAATGCTATCCAGGACACAGGATTGATTCATTGCAGATCATCACAGACACAAGCGGTGTACATAGAACTCATGGGGTACCTCCAAACATTTATAACGCACCTCTGTGCCTCTTAAAGGGATAGTCCACCTCTGTGCCCTGTCAGAGTGGTACTGTGCCCTCTTTGGTCTCCACAAAGTTACAGTGCCCCTTCTGTGGCTTCACAAAGTTATAGTTCCCCCTCTGTTGCCTTACAAACTTATAGTGCCCTCTCTGTGGCTTCACAAAACTACAATGCCCTTCTAGGGTCTCACAAAGTAGAGTTGCCCCTTTGTGGCTCCATAAAGTGCCCTTTCTGTGACTTCACAAAGTTACAGTGCAGTGTCTGAGGAGCAGGCCCACAGCCGAGAAGATAGGAGGGTAGATAAAGGCATTGTCACAGTGACGCTACCATCACCTCCCCTGGGGGTAGTCAAAGTTACTGCTGGGAGAGGTCACAGGGAAAGTGTAACCAGAGCTTCTTGTCATTCGTGACGCCACCGTTCCGTCCTCTATGGTGAATCTTGATGGTGAAATAAAATAGTCCATACACAGGGATAACTTTCTGGACAAGCCGGGAATGGTCGGTAATGTCCGTTTACTGTAACGTCAGTAAAGTTGCAATGAACAACAATTGTCAAGCACAAAGTACACTTCTAGAAGCTGATGTGACAGGGAGGATTCTTGGGGTAATCCAGACAACCCACAGTCCTAGTTAACTGTGTGATCCCACTCCCAGCGACTCATTCTCTCCAACACTCTACCGGTCAACACTCACGCTTCTGGTGCCTCTCTCTCCTAAGCAGCGGTCATTCTTTCTCTCTCAGCAATTTAGTGGTAGCACGGGCACATCCTGGGTAGAGCAAGTCCAGGCCAACCTGATGGATAACGCTCAGCTTCTTCCATCCTCCATGCACAGACTAGTCTCACTAACTCTCAGACTCTCCAAGCATAAATATCTCACCTAGACCCGCTTGAAAACATATATATCATAAGGTCACATGACGTACAACAAGATACATTTTCCAGACAAAACCCAGACATTAACCCATTCAGTGCTGCAGAGGTGCAATACGCATCAAATGCTGTAAGGACTGTGGATGTGGAACCACTGTGTCAGCCTACCGGGTAGATGAAGATGTGATACAGCACAGCTGACAGCCAACCTCAGCGTGGGAGGTAAGATACCAGATGAACAGCCCCGTATACAGATGGAAACTAGGGAAGGTATCTTGCCCATAACTGATAACCAGCAGAGGAAGACCCCTGCCTACAAGCGCAGCATTCGTCCCGATAAGAACAATCCCATGGTCTTCCTCTAGGCACTGACTTACCCTGGCGGGCTATAACACCTATAGGACCAAGATAGAACAACACTGGGAAGTAAAGAAACAAAGGAAGAACCAGGGATAAGGATAAACAGAGAAGTGGACAACAGGTATAACAGAGCACAGAGTACACGGATGCAGAACACAGAACACAAGCAGAATGCAAGAAAGCAAGGTAACTGCCGAAGCAGCGGCTGAACATGAAGTGAGGGGAACAAACTCTCAACAACACTGCAGCAAGAACTGAAAGGCCGAGGGCAGCTACATAGGGCGGCCATTGGAAAAGGTGCATCAGCTGAACAGCAGGCCAAAAGCTATTAACCCTAGGAGTGCTGTAAGAGAGTGAATATAAGCTCAGGGAACAGAGAGAATGGGACAACGCCCATGTTTACTAGACACAGAAGCAGAAGATTGTGTCTGAACAGTGCACCTACCAAATGCAAACTACATATAAGACACTGACAAGACAAATGGCATAAGGCAGACATTTAACATTATGGAGGGGCCCCCTTAACTCTGGGCCACTACAATAGTACCTTCTTTGTGGCTTCACAAACTTTTAGTGCCTCTTGTGTATATTCACAAAGTTATAGTGTCCACTCTGTAGCTTGACAAAGTTAAAGTGCCCCTTTTAGAAAGTTTTAGTTCACCAGCTGTGCCTCACAAAGTTATAGCGCCTCCTTTGTGGCTTCACAAAGTTGTATAGCTCCTTCTGTGTGTCTACAAAGTTACAGTGTCACATCTGTGACTTCATAAAGTTACACACCGCCTCTGTGGCCTCACAAAATTATATTGCCCCTTCTGTGTCCCCCCAAAAATTACAGTGCCCACTCTGCTTCTTCATAAACATATAGTACCTCCTTTGTGGCCTCACAAACTTTCAGTGCCTCCACTAAATTATAATGCATCCTCTGTTTCTTCACAAAGCTGCAGTGCCCCCATGTGGCCTCACAAAGTTATAGAGCTCCTTATGCGCCCCTACAAAGCTATAGCGCCCCTTTTTGTTTCTGCACAAAGTTATACTGCTCCCTCTGTAGCCTCACAGAGTTATAGTGCCTCCACAAAGTTACAGTACCCCCTCTGTAGCTTCAGTTACAGCGCCCTCTCTGTGACTAAACTAAGTTATAGTTCTCACAGCTGAGGATTTTGTATAATGATATCCAGTCTTATCAAGCCAATATGATTCTTTTTTTTTTTTACTATTAATATGACTTCTGCTTGTTGTCAGTGAATGGAAGCATTTTAAGAACCAGTTTAAAAGCTGAGCCTTTGTTATATTTACATCCAGAGGCGACAATCAGCTGCACAAACTTGTATCATTGGTGATAACATGATGTCTGTGGTTGGCACTATGAACTCAGGCCCTGCTCCATGCAATGTACTAAGTCTCTGCTACATGAGAGCCCACAGCACAGCGAGCAGCAGCGTACAGAGCTGTATTCACCGGACACAAAGGGCGACACATCAGAAAGGCAGAGCATGATGCCGGTCCACAGATCACAGACCTGCAGGGCGCTGAGCAAGGTGCGCCCCCTGCAGAAGGTCATCCATGCACTGACTCAGTTGGATTCTCCCCTGCAGTTTGGTGACATTCGGCCCCCGGCCCCCCTTCCTGTTAGGTGACTGAATAAGGGACCAGGCTGCAGTTTTGCAGCAGCTCCAAATGTCATGAACCTCATCCAGAATATAACAGAGGAAAATATAGGCGGACATCCGTGTATTCACTCACATAAATCTCCCCTGACTCTGAAGAAGAAAACGAAGACCAAACTTAACAACCTCGTTATAAAGTGTATATACCGAATGTATCTATATGACTGCAGTCACAAATGTGTCGCAAACACTCACTATTCTGCTGGTGGAGTCACTGTGTACATACATTACTGATCCTGAGTTACATCCTGTATTATACTCCAGAGCTGCACTCACTATTCTGCTGGTGGAGTCACTGTGTACATACATTACTTATCCTGTACTGATCCTGAGTTACATCTTGTATTATACTCCAGAGCTGCGCTCACTATTCTGCTGGTGGAGTCACTGTATACATACATTACTTATCCTGTACTGATCCTGAGTTACATCTTGTATTATACTCCAGAGCTGCACTCACTATTCTGCTGGTGGAGTCACTATGTACATACATTACTTATCCTGTACTGATCCTGAGTTACATCCTGTATTATACTCCAGAGCTGCACTCACTATTCTGCTGGTGGAGTCACTATGTACATACATTACTTATCTTGTACTGACCCTGAGTTACATCCTGTATTATACTCCAGAGCTGCACTCACTATTCTGCTGGTGGAGTCACTGTGTACATACATTACTTATCCTGTACTGATCCTGAGTTACATCTTGTAGATCTTTTTATTATAAAAGTGAAAAACATAACAATAAACAGAACATAAATATCGCTCACTTGGCATAAGACAAACATAAAACCAAAACAAATTATCACTTGTGTTATCTGTACTTTGCCTTACTGCAGGACAAAAGCAAAAGGTCCATCTGGTCCAAATAATACATACAGCACACTACACCAACCTGCACTCCAAAACTACACTCACTCATCCTCACCAATACATATACACTACATACTACATATAACAGTATACCCACATGTAAGAAAACATCCCTAACTCACAGGATCCAGCCGGAAATCCCAAAAAGGAACAAAGAAAACTTGACTAATAACTGAAAACCCAGCCAAAACAATTATATAATAACAATAATACTTACAATACCAAAAGTAATAATAATGATAACAACCCAATACCCATTTTTTTGTAATTTTTTTTTTTAATTTTTAATAATTTTTATTTTTTTTTGTGATGCCCACCACCTAAATAATAAAACCTTACATAATCCTAAACTAACCATATAACCAGACCTTAGTCGTGCCCAACCTCTCATAATCCAGAGAGCGCACCTTCACCAGGTCACCCAGGATGTTCCTATTCACCTCATCCACGGGGAGGATTTTCTCTTCCGTCGACACTAAACACCGTGCATTCCAAATGTGAAACCTGACCACTAGGCTGACTAAGAATAAAGTGCACGGGTCCCTGCCACCAAGGTCCCCGAATGCCCCATAGACCCATTCCGCATACGAGAGGCGTGCCAACCTGGGCCAACCAATGGAGGCTCCCACCCGATTGTATACCTCTGTATTAAAGGGACACTGAAGCAGGAAATGCACCATGCTTTCCAGTACGTTGCTGCACTCCTGGCGGGGACAACCCCTATCCACCAGTGGCCTGCTCTTCAAGTTGCCCCTTACATACAGTCTCCCGTGGAAACAGCGCCAAGTCAAGTCCCAAAACTTCAAGGGGATCCTGTCAGAATTCAATAAATGTAACCCTCCCTCCAGGTCCCGACTTGGGCAGTCCTTGAGCGCCAGGGGCTTCTGGAAATGGGTCAACAGAACCCTCTTATCGTGGAGTTTCCTAGACAGAGTTCTGATCTCCCACATCCCCAGACCCCACCGACGTATCACCTTCAGAACCATGGTAGCGTAAGCCAGAAGATGCCCGTGCGGCGTGCGAAGGTCCTTCACTCGCTCTCCTGTCTCCCATTCTTGGAAGAAAGGCTGAAGCCATCCCCAACAGGAGAATACCCACGGAGGAGCCCTCTCTTGTCAGAGGTTGCCTATGTTGATCTTAACAAAGGTGTTTACGAGAAACACAACGGGGTTGACCATAGACAATCCCCCTAGTCTCCTCGTGCGGTACGTGACATCTCTCCTAATAAGGTTCAACCTGTTCCCCCACAACATTAGGAAGAACAGGTTGTAGTCCCGGGTCCAGAGAGGCTCTGCCAAAATGCATACGCTGCCCAGGTAGATGAATAAAGGGAGCAGGTATGATTTGATCAGGTTAACCCTTTCCCGAAGGGTCAAAGACCAACCCTTCCACTGGGCCACCTTCTGAGTGCCACCATCGAGCCTGACCACCCAATTTTGCATGGGGTAATCTCCCCGGCCAAATTCGATGCTGAGAACTTTAGCCGAGTCCTGGGGCACTGGAAGGGTGTCCGGGAGACTAAATGTAGGATCTCCCCATCCTAACCAGAGACTTTCGCACTTATCCCAGTTGATGCCGGACCCAGATGCTTCCTAGTAGCGATCCACCTCTGCCATCACGTACTCTGCCTCCCCCCTCGAGGACACAAAGATGGTGACGTCATCAGCGTACGCTGCCACCCTGAGGGTGGCTTCCGGCACCGCCCGATCCATCCCGACCCCCGCCATAGGCCCACCATCAATCCTCCTAAGGAAAGGATCAATGGCAAACACGTACAGCAAGGGGCTCAGAGGAGAGCCCTGACGGAAGCCAGACCCAACCTCAAATGGGTGGCCGACCCAACCGTTCACAAGCGGGAAAGTCTCAGCCCCCGCGTACAATGTCCTGAGCCAATTGACAAACCCCACTGGCAGGCCATATCT
Source organism: Eleutherodactylus coqui (assembly GCF_035609145.1). Taxonomy (NCBI): domain Eukaryota; kingdom Metazoa; phylum Chordata; class Amphibia; order Anura; family Eleutherodactylidae; genus Eleutherodactylus; species Eleutherodactylus coqui. The sequence continues at coordinate 10,147,109 of NC_089841.1, read as the reverse complement.
CAGAAGAACAGACCAGAGGTACTTGTGATTAACCCGATCAAACGCTTTGGCCTGATCCAAGGACAGCAGGTACCCATCCAAGTGACCAGCCCTACCCTGCTCCACTGCCTCCCGGACACCTAGAACAGCACTAAAGGTGCTACGGCCTGGAACAGAGCAATGCTGGGCGCCCGAGAGGAGCCGGGGTGCAAACTTGACCAGCCGATTAAACAGCACTTTTGCCAGAACCTTCCTGTCCGTATTGAGAAGCGCTATGGGACGCCAGTTCTCAATACGGCTCGAGTCTTTACCCTTTGAGAGAAGGATCAAAGCTGACCTCCTCATTGACTTTGGCAGAGTGCCCAAGGAAAGACACTCATTAAATACCTCAGTCAAGAGGGGACTCAAGAGGTCCTTGAAGGTCTTATAATACTCGGATGTTAAGCCATCCGGTCCTGGCGATTTTTTGAGCGCAAGCCCATCAATCGCCAGTTTAACTTCCTCTATGTTGATCTCCTCTGTCAAAACATTAAGGGAGATGTCATCCCCTGGCTCAGGAACAGCTTCAGCCAGGAAAGCCGACATCACATCTCGATCTAGATCCCTCTTTCTCAAAAGGTGCGAGTAGAAGGATCTGATGACTTCCAGAATCCCTGATCTGGACCTGTTCAGAGATCCCGTACTGTCGATCAGTCCAGTGACAACTTTACGATTCACTGACATCTTGCAGTTTCTGTAGGGGTCGGGCGAGTGGTACTTCTCGAAGTCCCTCTCAAAAACCAAAGATGCGTGCCTATTATACTGGCACCCTTTGAGCAAAGACTTCACCCTGGAGATCTCCTCACGGCTACCTCCAGTCGAGACAAGATGCTCGAGTTTCCTCCTCAGGCCCTGATAAAGACGGTACTTACTCAGGTTCCTGAGGCTAGAGAGCTGGCGGAAGAACCTCGCCGCCCTGATCCTGAGCATCTCCCACCACTCTGACTTACTGCTACAAAGATCCAGTAATGGTACCTGGCTCTGCAGAAAATCCTCAAAGGACTGTCTTATCTCTGCTTCCTCCAGGAGTGATGAATTCAGCCTCCATAAGCCTCTACCCATCCGGGGGGTCTCTGCAACATTCAGGGAAAACAAAATCAGACAGTGGTCGGAGAATTCCACCTCAACAACAGAAACTGGTGAAGAGATGGCTTCCTCCTTCAAATAAAACCTATCTATTCTAGACCTGCACTCGCCTCTATATTAGGTGAAACCCACGTGGCCTGGGGTGTGCCAGATGTGGACATCCACCAGGCGAGCTTCGCTAGCAATGCTATTAAGCGCAACGCTATCATAAGTCAGCTTGCCTAGGGAGCCTCCTCTGTCACGGGTCCTCGTGACTGCGTTAAAGTCACCCCCAAAGATCACCTGCCGACTGTTAAAAAGGTATGGCTTGATCCTCATAAAGAGATCCTTGCGGTCCCGCTTGGTTTGGGGACCGTAGATGTTGATTAGCCGAAGCTCTTGTCCCTTCATGGGAACATCCAGGATCAAGCACCTCCCTATTTCTAACTCGATAACCCGTCGGCATTCAACCGCTGTGGTAAAAAGTACCGCCACTCCGCTATATGGCTCGGCCGCAAGAGACCAGTAAGATAGACCAGACCTTCGTTCCCTCCTTGCCTTATGCACAGCTGCCAAATTTGGCAGCCTGGTCTCTTGCAAAAACAAAATGTCGGCTTCAACGCGGCTGAGAAAATCAAAGGCCGCAAATCTAGCCATATCAGATTTAATGCTGGCAACATTAATGGATGCCAGCGTCAACGGAGCAGGTGCCGCCATCATTGGTGATTGAGTTAGATGGCTTTCTTCTTCCCACCCCCTTCTCATCAGGGTCTGAAGATGACCCCTTGCCACGTTTCTTGGACACTGAAAGGTCCATGGCAAGGGGCTCCTCGACCTCGTTCTCCTTGCCACTGGGCTCTGGGCCAGCCCTCCCCCTGGAGGTCACCAAACCCCCACAAGAGGAAGGCTCAGCACCCTCTGTAGGTCCCATGCTTGCCCTAGACACCTCTCTCTCTGCCTCCTCCGAGGACGAGAGAGCTTGGTACCTGTTGGAGAGCCCAACAAGAGGAGAGTTTAGATTGCCTTCCTGCACCTGGCCCGTTGCAGGGGAAGATTTCCCTTCCCTTTTTTTCATTTTCTTGGAGCCCTGCTTACGTTTTTTCTTTTGCCACTCATCCTTGCCCTCAACCACACTTTCATAGTGGGAAGAATCTGAATAAGTGGCATCCACTTCCCTTTGGATCCTCCTGACCTCCTCATCCAGCTCCCTGTCCCCTGGAGCCTCAGCCACATGATTTGCGTCCGGAGCAGGGGCCAGCATTGACCCACCTGCCACCTGGGTTTCCACCAGCTCCCTGCCCCTTCCGCGCTTCTCTTGGCGCCTTAGCTTGGCTGCCCCAGCATGTTTGTTCTTCCTTGGCTCCTGGGCTCCATCGCCTCTGCTGGTCCCCTCCCCTGCAGAAGCAACCTCACGGCTCTCCTCCACTGGGGCCATGACCGCATTGGCGAAAGAGTGTGGACAGTGACTGAATGGGTTACCGAGGTCACCGCACAGGTGACACCTAATCTCTGTACAAGATGCCGCAAGATGACCTACCTCGCCACACAGAGCACACTTGATGACATTACAGGCTGCACTCAAATGAGTGGGGTCGCCGCACTTGTGACAGAGCTTTGGCTGCCCCTGGTAGAAGGCCAAGATACGATCCCTGCCAAGGAAGGCCGCGGATGGTATGTGGGCCACCGAATTCCCTGAACGCTTAAGTTTCACCATAAACGTCCAGGCTCCAGACCAGATGCTCGTCCCGGTTCTTATTGGGCATATCCACCACCTCTCCGTACTGACTTATCCAAGTCATGATATTGTAACAAGAAAGGGACTCGTTACGAGTCAAAACGGTCACTCTCTTGACCCCTGTCTGGCGGGTTATGACTTGTGCAGCGAAACCGCGCCAGCCGGGCTCGTCCTTCATCAACTCATAGTTCCCCCAAAAGAGCTCAAGGCCCTCTGTGCAAACAAAGCTGATGTCGAATTCAGACGTGGCGTAAGGATGGATCAGGGCATAGATGTCATTTGCCCTGAAACCCATCTTCAGCAGAAGCTCCACCACCTTACTCCTTGAGGGGCATGCATCATCGCCTCTCCACTGAAGACGAGCCCCATTCCTACGGCCAATGTCCTGCCCGGTTGTCGGCAGGGACCAAACGGTCTCCCCCCTTTGTTCTCGGAAGGCACCAAGACCATGTCTCTCCACCCAGAGAGACAAATCCACAACTCTGCCCCCTACATTCATCGAGCTCTCCCCCCTCCTAAAGGCCTCCAGGAGGCGCCATTGCAAAACACCGTCCCCAGAGCCCAAAGACAAGGAGGACGCATCCCCCCTCCCTCCAGCGGCGACACTGGCATAACTTCTACCAGCTGTTGTCGCCGCTGGAGGGGTGACTGGATCCTGGCCCATCCCCTGACTACTACCCAAAGCCCCACCCACCTGTACAGCTGATGGCATACCTCCCATGGGGTTGGGGGCATCCGGAGCCTCCACGGGAGCAGGGGCAGTGGTAGCACTACCAGTTACATCCATTACACCACTCATACATTTCTTTCCTTTCGCTGGACCGGGACCTGCTTTACCTTTGTTTTTAACATTACACTTGCTAGATGGTTTGTCCTGGGAGCTTCCAGCGGGCTGAAGCTGGAGACCGACAGAATCAGCCCTAATTACCGCATTATTCTTGGTAGGAGCTGTCTCTGCAGCCCCAGCTCCGCCCATTTTTCCAGCCATTCTGGGACTTGTGGTCCTTTTTACTTGCTTAGTTGTTACCGCAATTCTGTCATGATGGGTGGGAGGATCGGCAGACTTGGCCACCACCCACTGCGTCCCCTCTACACCTGACAGGCGTTTTAGGGACACAGGAGGGACAGCCAAGCCGCCACTGGTGGAACCTGATGCCAGACTACTCCCCCCTCCCACTGGGGGGCAGCCATCAGCGCCAGCACCTCTGGATTGGCCGTGACCCCTCATTCCATCTTTCCCACGAACCTTTTCTGCCTCCTTATCGCCTCCATTCCCACTACTGGCACAAGCAGAAATGGAGTTTTGGGCCACATTAACCCTCTCTTCCCCAGTCCCCTGCACCGGACCCACTGCAGAGCCCGGGACTAGGGGTATACCAGGGCTAGCTCCCCGATCTGACTTTGCAGCCGGACCGGAGTGCTTGGTGACGTACACAAACCTCTCCTGCACGGTGGTCTTCATCTTTTTCTTCTGTTTCTTTTTGCCCACAGATGTTGTTTCAGGCATGTCGTCACCAAAATACATATTGTGCATTCTTTCGGGGGACTCCTGCAGCATGATTTGCTGCAGGATGAGCGCCCCCTCACCGCTGCTGCTGTCGCTGTTGTCGTCTGCATCCTCAGCACTGGACTCCTCCGATGTGGGGGGCAGGCTAACCTGCTCGGCAGGAATGCTGCTCCTTGCAGTTCCCCTCTGCTGTAGGGACGGCTGCTCCCCAGAGCATACTGGCATCCCCTCTTGTGCATCCTCTGATTCATCAGAGCTACTGTCGCTGCTCACATGCGCCATTCCGGAAAATCGCTCATCATTTAGGAGTTTCTCTTTAAATGGGCCGCTGGCTTGCAGTATCCTATACCTCTCCTCCTTGTAGTAATCTACTGCCTCCTTGCAGGATTTAACTCTCTCCGCTGCAGTAATTTTCTTCTTTCCCCGTGGGGCCTTATCCAAATCGCTGAGGGCAGTCTGTAGCTCCCTGCGATATTTCTGCAGCTGCCTACCGACCTCCTTATAGTCTTTTAAACTGGCAGCTATCCGGGACGCCATGGCGGTCACAGGCTCACCCCTCTTGCGCTCTCCCCAGCTGACACTGGCAGGTGCCTTTGCAGCACTCACCTTGCCTTTGGTTTGGCTTCTGGTCTTCCTGTGCTCCATGTCCTCTCGGGGAGTCTGGGTGACACTGCTTGCACCCGGGGAGTCTGGGTGACACTGCTTGCACCCCGGCTGGATCCTCCCCCCTCCCGACCGAAGCCGGGCGTGGGGGAAGGGGGGGGGAAGCACGGGACTCCATAGCAAATGTAGCCCAGAAACGTGCACTTGTTCCTGGGCTCTCAGCAAGGTCTCCACCCAAAAAGCAGACCACACCCTGAATCCTGCAGAGCTCTTTACAACACAGCCTTCTCCAGAGCTGCACTCACTATTCTGCTGATGGAGTCACTGTGTACATACATTACTTAGTCTGGTGATGTCCAGGGGTTGGGTGATGTTGGGGGTTGTAGTCTGGTGATGCCCAGCGGTTGGGTGATGTTGGGGGTTGTAGTCTGGTGATGCCCAGCGGTTGGGTGATGTTGGGGGTTGTAGTCTGGTGATGTCCAGGGGTTGGGTGATGTTGGGGGTTGTAGTCTGGTGATGTCCAGCGGTCGGGTGATGTTGGGGGTTGTACTGTGGTGATGCCCAGCGGTTGGGTGATGTTGGGGGTTGTAGTCTGGTGATGCCCAGTGGTCGGGTGATGTTGGGGGTTGTAGTCTGGTGATGCCCAGCGGTTGGGTGATGTTGGGGGTTGTAGTCTGGGGATGTCCAGCGGTGGGTGATGTTGGGGGTTGTAGTCTGGGGATGCCCAGCAATTGGGTGATGTTGGGGGTTGTAGTCTGGTGATGCCCAGCGGTCGGGTGATGTTGGGGGTTGTAGTCTGGGGATGTCCAGCGGTGGGTGATGTTGGGGGTTGTAGTCTGGTGATGCCCAGCGGTCGGGTGATGTTGGGGGTTGTAGTCTGGTGATGCCCAGAGGTCGGGTGATGTTAGGGGTTGTAGTCTGGTGATGCCCAGCGGTTAGGTGATGTTGGGGGTTGTAGTCTGGTGATGCCCAGCGGTTGGGTGATGTTGGGGGTTGTAGTCTGGTGATGCCCAGCGGTTGGGTGATGTTGGGGGTTGTAGTCTGGTGATGTCCAGCGGTGGGTGATGTTGGGGGTTGTAGTCTGGTGATGCCCAGCGGTTGGGTGATGTTGGGGGTTGTAGTCTGGTGATGTCCAGCGGTGGGTGATGTTGGGGGTTGTAGTCTGGTGATATCCAGCGGTTGGGTGATGTTGGGGGTTGTAGTCTGGTGATGCCCAGCGGTTGGGTGATGTTCGGGGTTGTAGTCTGGTGATGTCCAGCGGTTGGGTGATGTTGGGGGTTGTAGTCTGGTGATGCCCAGCGGTTGGGTGATGTTCGGGGTTGTAGTCTGGTGATGTCCAGCGGTGGGTGATGTTGGGGGTTGTAGTCTGGTGATGCCCAGCGGTGGGTGATGTTGGGGGTTGTAGTCTGGTGATATCCAGCGGTTGGGTGATGTTGGGGGTTGTAGTCTGGTGATGCCCAGCGGATGGGTGATGTTCGGGGTTGTAGTCTGGTGATGCCCAGCGGTTGGGTGATGTTCGGGGTTGTAGTCTGGTGATGTCCAGCGGTTGGGTGATGTTGGGGGTTGTAGTCTGGTGATATCCAGCGGTTGGGTGATGTTGGGGGTTGTAGTCTGGTGATGTCCAGCGGTTGGGTGATGTTGGGGGTTGTAGTCTGGTGATGTCCAGCGGTTGGGTGATGTTGGGGGTTGTAGTCTGGTGATGTCCAGCGGTCGGGTGATGTTGGGGGTTGTAGTCTGGTGATGCCCAGCGGTGGGGTGATGTTGGGGGTTGTAGTCTGGTGATGTCCAGCGGTCGGGTGATGTTGGGGGTTGTAGTCTGGTGATGCCCAGCGGTGGGGTGATGTTGGGGGTTGTAGTCTGGTGATGTCCAGCGGTCGGGTGATGTTGGGGGTTGTAGTCTGGTGATGTCCAGCGGTGGGGTGATGTTGGGGGTTGTAGTCTGGTGATGCCCAGCGGTGGGGTGATGTTGGGGGTTGTAGTCTGGTGATGTCCAGCGGTTGGGTGATGTTGGGGGTTGTAGTCTGGTGATGCCCAGCGGTTGGGTGATGTTGGGGGTTGTAGTCTGGTGATGCCCAGCGGTGGGGTGATGTTGAGGGTTGTAGTCTGGTGATGCCCAGCGGTGGGGTGATGTTGGGGGTTGTAGTCTGGTGATGTCCAGCGGTCGGGTGATGTTGGGGGTTGTAGTCTGGTGATGTCCAGCGGTTGGGTGATGTTGGGGGTTGTAGTCTGGTGATGTGCAGCGGTTGGGTGATGTTGGGGGTTGTAGTCTGGTGATGCCCAGCGGTCGGGTGATGTTAGGGGTTGTAGTCTGGTGATGCCCAGCGGTCGGGTGATGTTGGGGGTTGTAGTCTGGTGATGCCCAGCGGTCGGGTGATGTTAGGGGTTGTAGTCTGGTGATGCCCAGCGGTCGGGTGATGTTGGGGGTTGTAGTCTGGTGATGCCCAGCGGTCAGATCACTCTTTTTCTTGGTTTTGCGTATAACTTGATGTTTCGGGGCTCCACAGATTTGCATACAATTACTCGCCGTTCGCCGCAGCATCTCCGGTTAACTCCTCCGCAGAACGCTGTAACGCTGTCTTGTTTCTGCACCTGACAAAAACATCAATTTGACTAAAATGTCAGTTTTTGTGTTTGTGCGGCTTTCATCATTTTTCTGCTACAAATATATTTCCATGACATAAAAGCCCATGAGATGTAAATAGAGCGTTTATTGTGCGCGGGTAGATGGCGCCGCTCCCGCCTCGCTGCAGCTGTCAATTATCAAATTGCAACCTGAAAACTGTGGTGACATTTCAAAAAAAGGGATTTTTGATGGATCCGATTCTGACTTTTCTGCGGCGCGTGACACGTGAATTCGGCGTTGCTCGCTAGTTTCACCGCAGCAATTTACGGTTGATTTGGAGCTGAAGAGTTTCTTCCTCTTGCCCTTGAGGGCGCTATTACACGGGCACTAGCACAGGTCGCTGGTGCTAACTGCTGGGCAGTACCTGTACTCGCTGGTGCCACCTGGCAGTGGGCTGGTGCTACTGCTCCCTGAGCGCTGCACAGGTTTGGCGCTGGAGGATCTCGCTATTCCTCGGATGCGGTTTTGCCTCCTACTTAATGATCCGTTTTATTATTTTGCTTGATGCATACTGTTTAGGGGCCATTATTACAATTAGGGGCCCCGTGGGACACTTTTACTGGGACTGTTCAGGGGCTTTGTGGGCACTATTCCTATTAAGAGAGCGCTATTACTATTCAGGGGCCACTGTGACACTTGGGGGCAGTATTATTACTATTATTTACAAGGGGCACAACAGTGAGCGTTATTACTATACGGGGGCACAGAAAGGTTCTTATTACTGTGTTGGGGTAGGGAAGGGGTCAGGGGGATGATTAGGAGTGAGGACCCAAAGATGTCTGTGTTGTAAACTTTACACAGACAAGTCGTGGCTGGAAGAAAGCTTCATGGCGGTCTGGGACAGAAGGAAAAGAAAACTCCAGAGATGACAAACCTGTGAGTTTATTCTGTTACGATATGTTATGAGCATGGTCCTCATGCCGTATTTATGCTATAAGCTTGTTTCTGGGGCTGTATTTATGCTTTCAGCTTGGTTTTGGTGCTGCATTTATGTTACAAGCTTAGTCTCCATGCTAAATTTAGGTGCTGCACTTTGTTCTGGGGCTGTACTTAAGTGAAGAGCTTGCTCCTGGCGCCATATTTATGTACTGAGCTTGATTTTAGTGCTGTATTTATGTTAGGAGCTTTGTCCTTTAGCTGCATTCATGTACTGAGCTTGGTTCAGTACTGTATTTATGTTATGAACGTGGTCCTCGTGTTGTATTTATGTAATTAACTAGGTCATTGTTCTGTATGTATGTTATGAGCTTGGTTCTGGTGTTGTATTTTTTATGAGCTTGGTCCTGGTGCTGCATTTATATTATGAGCTTGGTCCTTGTGCTGTATTTATGTCATGAGCTTGGTCCTTGTGCTGTATTTATGTCATGAGCTTGGTTCTTGCGCTGTGTTTATGTCATGAGCTTGGTCCTTGTGCTGTATTTATGTCATGAGCTTCGTCCTTGTGCTCTGTGTATGTTATGAGCTTGGTCCTTGTGCTCTGTGTATGTCATGAGCTTGGTCCTTGTGCTCTGTGTATGTCATGAGCTTGGTCCTTGTGCTGTATTTATGTCATATGCTTGGTCCTTGTGCTGTAGTTTTGTCATGAGCTTGGTCCTTGTGTTGTGTTTATGTCATGAGCTTGGTCCGTGTGCTGTATGTATGTCATGAGCTTGGTCCGTGTGCTGTATGTATGTCATGAGCTTGGTCCTTGTGCTGTGTGTATGTCATCAGCTTGGTCCGTGTGCTGTATGTATGTCATGAGCTTGGTCCGTGTGCTGTATGTATGTCATGAGCTTGGTCCTTGTGCTGTGTGTATGTCATGAGCTTGGTCCTTGTGCTGTATTTATGTCATGAGCTTGGTCCTTGTGCTCTTGTATGTCATGAGCTTGGTCCTTGTGCTGTGTGTATGTCATGAGCTTGGTCCTTGTGCTGTGTGTATGTCATGAGCTTGGTCCTTGTGCTGTATTTATGTCATGAGCTTGGTCCTTGTGCTGTGTGTATGTCATGAGCTTGGTCCTTGTGCTCTGTGTATGTCATGAGCTTGGTCCTTGTGCTGTGTGTATGTCATGAGCTTGGTCCTTGTGCTGTATGTATGTCATGAGCTTGGTCCTTGTGCTGTATTTATGTCGTGAGCTTGGTCCTTGTGCTCTTGTATGTCATGAGCTTGGTCCTTGTGCTGTGTGTATGTCATGAGCTTGGTCCTTGTGCTGTGTGTATGTCAGGAGCTTGGTCCTTGTGCTGTATTTATGTCATATGCTTGGTCCTTGTGCTGTGTGTATGTCATGAGCTTGGTCCTTGTGCTCTGTGTATGTCATGAGCTTGGTCCTTGTGTTGTGTTTATGTCATGAGCTTGGTCCGTGTGCTGTATGTATGTCATGAGCTTGGTCCTTGTGCTGTGTGTATGTCATGAGCTTGGTCCTTGTGCTGTATTTATGTCCTGAGCTCGGTCCTTGTGCTCTTGTATGTCCTGAGCTTGGTCCTTGCGCTGTGTGTATGTCATGAGCTTGGTCCTTGCGCTGTGTGTATGTCATGAGCTTGGTCCTTGCGCTGTGTGTATGTCATGAGCTTGGTCCTTGTGCTGTATTTATGTCCTGAGCTCGGTCCTTGCGCTGTGTGTATGTCCTGAGCTTGGTCCTTGCGCTGTGTGTATGTCATGAGCTTGGTCCTTGCGCTGTGTGTATGTCATGAGCTCGGTCCTTGCGCTGTATCTATGTTGTATAAATAAATAGGTTAAGGCTACAGTCCCAGTGTGCCGGCTGTACAGCACCAAATTACTCTGCACGATGTTGTCAATAATTTGTGCAGTGATTAGCAGGCGGGCATCGTCTGGCTTTGTGCGGGCATCGTACCGTGTGTCCTCCACTCATGGGGCAGTGCTGTATGCTTGACCACCAGGCCAACATTTGCCAGCAGCCCCTGGACAGTAACGGCTCATCTAGCGGCGCAGTAATGTCATTGAAGGGTTAATGGCGCAGTTCATCCATGACAGTGATGAGTACGATTATTCGCAGTGCAGGAAGGGGTTAATAGCAGCTAGTTGGCGGCACGCCGGACGGAGGAGTCATCGCCGCTCCTTCGTCTTCCATCTCCCCCATTAAGCACGTTTTGCTCTCCGCTGTTGTTCGTATAATAAGCGCCCGGTGACGCACCTGGAAGAATTCCCTCCATTCCAGCGGTGATTTGGCGCGGACGCGGCGTACCCTGCGCCCGTGAGAGCTGCCCAGGTCTATGATGTCGGCAGTTGGCCTTACACAATGAGCCTATTATGGAGTATGTAAACGTATCCGGCTGTTCAGGGACGCTTCATTAGAGGCTGGTGATCGCCACCGAACAGGACGCAGATTTACGGAACGCCCGCTCGCTGCCAGCCCCGCCTGCCCACATTCTGTGTATTTAGCCTCTCATCCAAAATAAAAGCAGGCAGTAGAACCGCCACGTGGTCAGAAGCCCTTCGTGCTGCGAAGAACAAAGGCGGCACAGCAGACGTAACCTAGACTGGACTGAGGGTGGGGTGGTGGCAAATACACTATACTACAGCCGAGCCGGGGGATCTGTGGCACGTCATAAACCGGGCACATAGGGGGCACGTCATAATGCATTGTCCGGACCACGTATGGCGGTATTATGATGGTGCTATGTGGCGCTTTTCAATGAGGATTATATGGCAGTAGTATGCGGCGACTGTATGGCAGTAGTATGCGGCGACTGTATGGCAGTAGTGTGCGGGGACTATATGGCAGTGTTATGTGGGGACTGTATGGCAGTGTTATGTGGGGACTATATGGCAGTGTTATGTTGAGTCATGACAGGGGGTATTGTTTAGGTAGAGCATATTATTTGGGTACTACGGTATATGGTGGTATTATGTAAGCTGTATATGGCAGTATTATGTGGGTACCACATAGCATATTATTCAGACACTATATGGTGCTATTAGGTGCAGTTTATATGGCAGTATTATGTTGGCTCTTTACAAGAGGTATTATTTCAGTACTATATAGTGGTATTGCATGGGGTGTATTTAGGAGTATTACAGTATGTGGCTACATTTTAGATTTTATTTGGACACAATTGGGTGGTATCAAGTGCACTGTATATGGCAGAATTATGTGGGTACTATATGGCAGTGTTATGCGGGGACTGTATGGCAGTGTTATATCACAATTAGAATAGGCACAGAAGGACCACTTAGAAATGCGTCATCCGGACCTTCTTCTGATGGCGGGTTTGTGACCTCATGCATGGTCACAGTTGTGCCAGCAGTGGGCTGACCCCCGATGTAGCTGCTCTCCGGGCTAGTTTGCCAAGGCTACAGTGTAATGCCCAAATAATGTGCTATATAGTACCCACATAATACTGCCATATACAACCCTCCTATTACCACCATATGGTACCCAAATAATATGCTGTATCTAAAAAATACCCGTATTAATGAGCCGACATAACACTGAGATATAGTACCCACATAATACTGCCATATAGTACCCAAATAATACTGCCATATAGTACCCACATAATACTGCCATATAGTACCCACCTAACACTGCCTTATGCCACTCACTATAGAGAACATCATTTTGTCTAATATCTCCGTAGATCAGGGTCCACCAGCATGTCAGCCATGGGGTCATTGCCATCCCATTAAAGGTGCTGATGGAACCTCGCCGCTATCACAGCCCCACCAGCTGTTCATGAGGGGGTCACTGGGCAATGGTCCAGACTCCCAATTACACTGATGGGTGTATCATGTGGGTACTATATGGCAGTATGATGTGTGGACTATGCAGTAATACACTGCAGTAATACACTGTGGGTACTACACAGCAGTGTTATGTGCGCCTGTTAAGAGAGCGTTCTTTAGATATAGCATTACATTTGGACACTATATGGTGGTATTATGTGGGCTATCTATGGTAATATTATATGGGCACTACATGCTAGCATCATGCATGTACTATATGGCAGGTTTATGTGGGTTCATTAAGAGAGCATTATTTAGATGCAGCATGTTATTTGGACACTAAAGGTGGTATTATATGGGCACCATATAGCAGTATTGTGGGGACTACATGGTGGTATGATGAAAGCATCACATGACAGTGTCATGTGGGTACTATATGGCAGTATTATATGGGGCAAATATATGGTAGTGTTATACTATATAGCCGGATTATGTGGGATCATTGGGAGAACATTATTTGTGTACTGTATGGTGGTATTATGTGGGCTCTATGTGGTAGTATTATATCAGTATTACTGGGCTCCTTAATGTAATTATGTAGCTACAGCATATTATTTTGACACTATATTATGGTATTAAATCTGCTATATATGGCAGCATTATAGGGGATATATGGTGGCATAATGTAGACACCATGATGCCGTATTATGATGGGACTGTATGGCAACATTTTATGGGGACTACATGGAGGTATAAATTAGACTTTATAGTAGTGTTTTGTAGGTCATGTGGGGTCATTTACTTATAACATTATTTGGGTACTATATGGTGATTATAAAAGGGCTGCACAGGGCAGAATTATGTTGGCTCTTTATGGGGGTATTATTTAGGTGCAGCATATTCTATGCGTTCTGTAGGATGGCTATATCGTGTTGGTACTACATGGCAGTGTTACGTGAGCTCATTAAGAGAACATTAATTAATTTTTGCTTATTATGTGGGAACAACAAGAGTGAACTCTATATGGCAGCATTATGTCAGTACTACATGGCAGTATTATTTGGGCTGTATATGGTGGCATTGAATCTGTACTACATAGCAGAATTATGTGGGATCATTAAGAGAACACCACATGAATCTACCATTTGGGCAGAATATGATGAGGTTTTATGGACTGTATATGATAGTATTATGTGGGCACAAATGGCAGTGTTATGTGCGTACTACGGTATATAGTATTGTTATGTGGGTACAATATAGTGGTATTTGAGTATTATATGGTGGTATTATGTGGGTACTACATGGCAGTGTTACGTGAGCACTATATATTGGTATTATGTGGGTACTATATTGCAGTGTTACGTGGGTACTATATATTTGTATTATGTCGGTACTACATGGCAGTGTTACGTGGGTACTATATATTGGTATTATGTGGGTACTACATGGCAGTGTTATGTGGGTACTATATATTGGTATTATGTGGGTACTACACGGCATTGTTACGTGGGTACTATATATTGGTATTATGTGGGTACTACATGGCAGTGTTACGTGGGTACTATATATTTGTATTATGTCGGTACTACATGGCAGTGTTACGTGGGTACTATATATTGGTATTATGTGGGTACTACATGGCAGTGTTATGTGGGTACTATATATTGGTATTATGTGAGTACTACATGGCAGTGTTACGTGGGTACCATATATTGGTATTATGTGGGTACTACACGGCATTGTTACGTGGGTACTATATATTGGTATTATGTGAGTACTACATGGCAGTGTTATGTGGGTACTATATATTGGTATTATGTGGGTACTACATGGCAGTGTTACGTGGGTACTATATATTGGTATTATGTGGGTACTACATGGTAGTGTTACGTGGGTACTATATATTGGTATTATGTGGGTACTACATGGCAGTGTTACGTGGGTACTATATATTGGTATTATGTGAGTACTACATGGCAGTGTTATGTGGGTACTATATATTGGTATTATGTGGGTACTATATTGCAGTGTTACGTGGGTACTATATATTTGTATTATGTCGGTACTACATGGCAGTGTTACGTGGGTACTATATATTGGTATTATGTGGGTACTACATGGCAGTGTTATGTGGGTACTATATATTGGTATTATGTGGGTACTACACGGCATTGTTACGTGGGTACTATATATTGGTATTATGTGGGTACTACATGGCAGTGTTATGTGGGTACTATATATTGGTATTATGTGGGTACTACATGGCAGTGTTACGTGGGTACTATATATTTGTATTATGTCGGTACTACATGGCAGTGTTACGTGGGTACTATATATTGGTATTATGTGGGTACTACATGGCAGTGTTATGTGGGTACTATATATTGGTATTATGTGAGTACTACATGGCAGTGTTACGTGGGTACCATATATTGGTATTATGTGGGTACTACACGGCATTGTTACGTGGGTACTATATATTGGTATTATGTGAGTACTACATGGCAGTGTTATGTGGGTACTATATATTGGTATTATGTGGGTACTACATGGCAGTGTTACGTGGGTACTATATATTGGTATTATGTGGGTACTACATGGTAGTGTTACGTGGGTACTATATATTGGTATTATGTGGGTACTACATGGCAGTGTTACGTGGGTACTATATATTGGTATTATGTGAGTACTACATGGCAGTGTTATGTGGGTACTATATATTGGTATTATGTGGGTACTACATGGCAGTGTTACGTGGGTACTATATATTTGTATTATGTCGGTACTACATGGCAGTGTTACGTGGGTACTATATATTGGTATTATGTGGGTACTACATGGCAGTGTTATGTGGGTACTATATATTGGTATTATGTGGGTACTACACGGCATTGTTACGTGGGTACTATATATTGGTATTATGTGAGTACTACATGGCAGTGTTATGTGGGTACTATATATTGGTATTATGTGGGTACTACATGGCAGTGTTACGTGGGTACTATATATTTGTATTATGTCGGTACTACATGGCAGTGTTACGTGGGTACTATATATTGGTATTATGTGGGTACTACATGGCATTGTTACGTGGGTACTATATATTGGTATTATGTGGGTACTACACGGCATTGTTACGTGGGTACTATATATTGGTATTATGTGAGTACTACATGGCAGTGTTATGTGGGTACTATATATTGGTATTATGTGGGTACTACATGGCAGTGTTACGTGGGTACTATATATTTGTATTATGTCGGTACTACATGGCAGTGTTACATGGGTACTACATATTGGTATTATGTGGGTACTACATGGCAGTGTTACGTGGGTACCATATATTGGTATTATGTGGGTACTACATGGCAGTGTTACATGGGTACTACATATTGGTATTATGTGGGTACTACATGGTAGTGTTACGTGGGTACTATATATTGGTATTATGTGAGTACTACATGGTAGTGTTACGTGGGTACCATATATTGGTATTATGTGAGTACTACATGGCAGTGTTACGTGGGTACTATATATTGGTATTATGTGAGTACTACATGGTAGTGTTACGTGGGTACCATATATTGGTATTATGTGGGTACTACATGGTAGTGTTATGTGGGTACTATATATTGGTATTATGTGGGTACTACATGGCAGTGTTATGTGGGTACTATATATTGGTATTATGTGAGTACTACATGGCAGTGTTACGTGGGTACTATATATTGGTATTATGTGAGTACTACATGGTAGTGTTACGTGGGTACCATATATTGGTATTATGTGAGTACTACATGGCAGTGTTATGTGGGTACTATATATTGGTATTATGTGGGTACTACATGGCAGTGTTACGTGGGTACTATATATTTGTATTATGTCGGTACTACATGGCAGTGTTACATGGGTACTACATATTGGTATTATGTGGGTACTACATGGCAGTGTTACGTGGGTACCATATATTGGTATTATGTGGGTACTACATGGCAGTGTTACATGGGTACTACATATTGGTATTATGTGGGTACTACATGGTAGTGTTACGTGGGTACTATATATTGGTATTATGTGAGTACTACATGGTAGTGTTACGTGGGTACCATATATTGGTATTATGTGAGTACTACATGGCAGTGTTACGTGGGTACTATATATTGGTATTATGTGAGTACTACATGGTAGTGTTACGTGGGTACCATATATTGGTATTATGTGGGTACTACATGGTAGTGTTATGTGGGTACTATATATTGGTATTATGTGGGTACTACATGGCAGTGTTATGTGGGTACTATATATTGGTATTATGTGAGTACTACATGGCAGTGTTACGTGGGTACTATATATTGGTATTATGTGAGTACTACATGGTAGTGTTACGTGGGTACCATATATTGGTATTATGTGGGTACTACATGGTAGTGTTATGTGGGTACTATATATTGGTATTATGTGGGTACTACATGGCAGTGTTATGTGGGTACTATATATTGGTATTATGTGGGTACTACATGGCAGTGTTACGTGGGTACTATATATTGGTATTATGTGGGTACTACATGGCAGTGTTACGTGGGTACTATATATTGGTATTATGTGAGTACTACATGGCAGTGTTATGTGGGTACTATATATTGGTATTATGTGGGTACTACATGGCAGTGTTATGTGGGTACTATATATTGGTATTATGTGGGTACTACATGGCAGTGTTACGTGGGTACTATATATTTGTATTATGTCGGTACTACATGGCAGTGTTACGTGGGTACTATATATTGGTATTATGTGGGTACTACATGGCAGTGTTATGTGGGTACTATATATTGGTATTATGTGAGTACTACATGGCAGTGTTACGTGGGTACCATATATTGGTATTATGTGGGTACTACACGGCATTGTTACGTGGGTACTATATATTGGTATTATGTGAGTACTACATGGCAGTGTTATGTGGGTACTATATATTGGTATTATGTGGGTACTACATGGCAGTGTTACGTGGGTACTATATATTGGTATTATGTGGGTACTACATGGTAGTGTTACGTGGGTACTATATATTGGTATTATGTGGGTACTACATGGCAGTGTTACGTGGGTACTATATATTGGTATTATGTGAGTACTACATGGCAGTGTTATGTGGGTACTATATATTGGTATTATGTGGGTACTACATGGCAGTGTTACGTGGGTACTATATATTTGTATTATGTCGGTACTACATGGCAGTGTTACGTGGGTACTATATATTGGTATTATGTGGGTACTACATGGCAGTGTTATGTGGGTACTATATATTGGTATTATGTGGGTACTACACGGCATTGTTACGTGGGTACTATATATTGGTATTATGTGAGTACTACATGGCAGTGTTATGTGGGTACTATATATTGGTATTATGTGGGTACTACATGGCAGTGTTACGTGGGTACTATATATTTGTATTATGTCGGTACTACATGGCAGTGTTACGTGGGTACTATATATTGGTATTATGTGGGTACTACATGGCATTGTTACGTGGGTACTATATATTGGTATTATGTGGGTACTACACGGCATTGTTACGTGGGTACTATATATTGGTATTATGTGAGTACTACATGGCAGTGTTATGTGGGTACTATATATTGGTATTATGTGGGTACTACATGGCAGTGTTACGTGGGTACTATATATTTGTATTATGTCGGTACTACATGGCAGTGTTACATGGGTACTACATATTGGTATTATGTGGGTACTACATGGCAGTGTTACGTGGGTACCATATATTGGTATTATGTGGGTACTACATGGCAGTGTTACATGGGTACTACATATTGGTATTATGTGGGTACTACATGGTAGTGTTACGTGGGTACTATATATTGGTATTATGTGAGTACTACATGGTAGTGTTACGTGGGTACCATATATTGGTATTATGTGAGTACTACATGGCAGTGTTACGTGGGTACTATATATTGGTATTATGTGAGTACTACATGGTAGTGTTACGTGGGTACCATATATTGGTATTATGTGGGTACTACATGGTAGTGTTATGTGGGTACTATATATTGGTATTATGTGGGTACTACATGGCAGTGTTATGTGGGTACTATATATTGGTATTATGTGAGTACTACATGGCAGTGTTACGTGGGTACTATATATTGGTATTATGTGAGTACTACATGGTAGTGTTACGTGGGTACCATATATTGGTATTATGTGAGTACTACATGGCAGTGTTATGTGGGTACTATATATTGGTATTATGTGGGTACTACATGGCAGTGTTACGTGGGTACTATATATTTGTATTATGTCGGTACTACATGGCAGTGTTACATGGGTACTACATATTGGTATTATGTGGGTACTACATGGCAGTGTTACGTGGGTACCATATATTGGTATTATGTGGGTACTACATGGCAGTGTTACATGGGTACTACATATTGGTATTATGTGGGTACTACATGGTAGTGTTACGTGGGTACTATATATTGGTATTATGTGGGTACTATATATTGGTATTATGTGGGTACCATATATTGGTATTATGTGGGTACCATATATTGGTATTATGTGAGTACTACATGGCAGTGTTACGTGGGTACTATATATTGGTATTATGTGAGTACTACATGGCAGTGTTACGTGGGTACTATATATTGGTATTATGGGGGTACTACATGGCACTGTTACGTGGGTACTATACATTGGTATTATGGGGGTACTACATGGTAGTGTTACGTGGGTACCATATATTGGTATTATGTGGGTACTACATGGTAGTGTTATGTGGGTACTATATATTGGTATTATGTGGGTACTACATGGCAGTGTTATGTGGGTACTATATATTGGTATTATGTGAGTACTACATGGCAGTGTTACGTGGGTACTATATATTGGTATTATGTGAGTACTACATGGTAGTGTTACGTGGGTACCATATATTGGTATTATGTGGGTACTACATGGTAGTGTTATGTGGGTACTATATATTGGTATTATGTGGGTACTACATGGCAGTGTTATGTGGGTACTATATATTGGTATTATGTGGGTACTACATAGCAGTGTTACGTGGGTACTATATATTGGTATTATGTGGGTACTACATGGCAGTGTTACGTGGGTACTATATTGCAGTGTTATGTGGGCTCCTTAAGGGGGCATTATTCTATACAGCGGTATTATCTTGGCACTGTATGGCTGGTGGTAGGAGTGATTATGGGTAAACCATCCTTGCTCGCTGCCAAAGTCCCATTCCTTATGAAGCTGCTCTATGCCTCCGCCGCCATCTCTTCGAGTGTCAGAAGCGTCAGTCGTCTTCCTCCTCGCTCTGTATGCGGGTGATACGTTCCCCGAGAAGCTTCTGGATTACCATTAGGCCCCGACCATCCTATGAAGTAAATGCCATTCCCGTCACATCCCCCTCCTCGCCCGCGTCCCGCTGCCGCTCTCCTCAGACTCTAATCCCTCCGTTTATGCTGCGGCGCGAGTCAATCTCGCAATCCTCTCCCCACATATTAGTATTTCTTGTTTCTCGCTCCTATTAGGCTACAATGTAACAACATCGTTAGGATCCTAATCACAGCCCGAGGTGAGTAAACTGCGCCGCGCGCTGCCAGCCGCCTCCGCCGCCACGTTTATTTACTGATACAGATTCACCACAGGTAAAAGCATCAAAGGCCCCGCCGCGAGAGACGGAGCGAGCGGGATAACAAACACATAATACACCGGATAGGCACGCACGAAGCGCAGCAAAGATATACCAACCGGGGAGGGGAGAGGCCTGCAGATGTAGCAGAGCTGGAGGTGAGAGGCCTGCAGATGTAGCAGAGCGGGAGGTGAGAGGTCTGCAGATGTAGCAGAGCGGGAGGGGAGAGGTCTGCAGATGTAGCAGAGCTGGAGGGGGGAGGCCTGCAGATGTAGCAGAGCTGGAGGGGAGAGGTCTGCAGATGTAGCAGAGCTGGAGGGGAGAGGTCTGCAGATGTAGCAGAGCTGGAGGGGACAAGTCTGCAGATGTAGCAGAGCTGGAGGGGAGAGGTCTGCAGATGCAGCAGAGCTGGAGGGGAGAGGCCTGCAGATGTAGCAGAGCGGGAGGTGAGAGGCCTGCAGATGTAGCAGAGCTGGAGGGGAGAGGTCTGCCGATGTAGCAGAGCGGGAGGTGAGAGGCCTGCAGATGTAGCAGAGCTGGAGGGGATATGCCTGCAGATGTAGCAGAGCTGGAGGGGAGAGGCCTGCAGATGTAGCAGAGCTGGAGGGGATAGGTCTGCAGATGTAGCAGAGCTGGAGGGGAGAGGCCTGCAGATGTAGCAGAGCTGGAGGGGATAGGTCTGCAGATGTAGCAGAGCTGGAGGGGAGAGGCCTGCAGATGTAGCAGAGCTGGAGGGGATAGGTCTGCAGATATAGCAGAGCGGGAGGGGAGAGGCCTGCAGATGTAGCAGAGCTGGAGGGGATAGGTCTGCAGATGTAGCAGAGCTGGAGGGGATAGGTCTGCAGATGTAGCAGAGCTGGAGGGGATAGGTCTGCAGATGTAGCAGAGCTGGAGGGGAGAGGCCTGCAGATGTAGCAGAGCTGGAGGGGAGAGGTCTGCAGATGTAGCAGAGCTGGAGGGGAGAAGCCTGCAGATGTAGCAGAGCTGGAGGGGAGAGGTCTGCAGATGTAGCAGAGCTGGAGGGGAGAGGTCTGCAGATGTAGCAGAGCTGGAGGGGAGAGGTCTGCAGATGTAGCAGAGCTGGAGGGGAGAGGCCTGCAGATGTAGCAGAGCTGGAGGGGATAGGCCTGCAGATGTAGCAGAGCTGGAGGGGAGAAGCCTGCAGATGTAGCAGAGCTGGAGGGGAGAGGCCTGCAGATGTAGCAGAGCTGGAGGGGAGAGGCCTGCAGATGTAGCAGAGCTGGAGGGGATAGGTCTGCAGATGTAGCAGAGCTGGAGGGGAGAGGTCTGCAGATGTAGCAGAGCTGGAGGGGAGAGGCCTGCAGATGTAGCAGAGCTGGAGGGGAGAGGCCTGCAGATGTAGCAGAGCTGGAGGGGATAGGTCTGCAGATGTAGCAGAGCTGGAGGGGAGAGGTCTGCAGATGTAGCAGAGCTGGAGGGGAGAGGCCTGCAGATGTAGCAGAGCTGGAGGGGAGAGGCCTGCAGATGTAGCAGAGCTGAAGGGGAGAGGCCTGCAGATGTAGCAGAGCTGGAGGGGATAGGTCTGCAGATGTAGCAGAGCTGGAGGGGAGAGGTCTGCAGATGTAGCAAAGCTGGAGGGGAGAGGTCTGCAGATGTAGCAAAGCTGGAGGGGAGAGGCCTGCAGATGTAGCAGAGCTGGAGGGGAGAGGCCTGCAGATGTAGCAGAGCTGGAGAGGAGAGGCTTGCAGATGTAGCAGAGCTGGAGGGGAGAGGCTTGCAGATGTAGCAGAGCTGGAGGGGAGAGGTCTGCAGATGTAGCAGAGCTGGAGGGGAGAGGTCTGCAGATGTAGCAGAGCTGGAGGGGAGAGGCCTGCAGATGTAGCAGAGCTGGAGGGGAGAGGCCTGCAGATGTAGCAGAGCTGGAGGGGAGAGGTCTGCAGATGTAGCAGAGCTGGAGGGGATAGGTCTGCAGATGTAGCAGAGCTGGAGAGGAGAGGCCTGCAGATGTAGCAGAGCTGGAGGGGATAGGCCTGCAGATGTAGCAGAGCTGGAGGGGAGAGGCCTGCAGATGTAGCAGAGCTGGAGGGGAGAGGCCTGCAGATGTAGCTGAGCTGGAGGAGAGAGGCCTGTAGATGTAGCAGAGCTGGAGGGGAGAGGTCTGCAGATGTAGCTGAGCTGGAGGGGAGAGGCTTGCAGATGTAGCAGAGCTGGAGGGGAGAGGCCTGCAGATGTAGCAGAGCTGGAGGGGAGAGGACCACAGATGTAGCAGAGCTGGAGAGGAGAGGCCTGCAGATGTAGCAGAGCGGGAGGGGAGAGGTCTGCAGATGTAGCAGAGCTGGAGAGGAGAGGTCTGCAGATGTAGCAGAGCTGGAGGGGAGAGGCCTGCAGATGTAGCAGAGCTGGAGGGGAGAGGACCACAGATGTAGCAGAGCTGGAGAGGAGAGGCCTGCAGATGTAGCAGAGCGGGAGGGGAGAGGTCTGCAGATGTAGCAGAGCTGGAGAGGAGAGGCCTGCAGATGTAGCAGAGCTAGAGGTTGGAGACCCGCAAATGTAGCAGAGCTGGAGGGGAGAGGCCTGCAGATGTAGCAGAGCTGGAGGGGAGAGGCCTGCAGATGTAGCAGAGCTGGAGGGGAGAGGCCTGCAGATGTAGCAGAGCGGGAGGTGAGAGACCTGCAGATGTAGCAGAGCTGGAGGGGAGAGGTCTGCAGATGTAGCTGAGTTGGAGGGGAGAGGTCTGCAGATGTAGCAGAGCTGGAGGGGAGAGGCTTGCAGATGTAGCAGAGCTGGTCTTGTCGTATACTGCTTATATCCTCTTGTATTACATAGGACTGCTTGTAGCATCTAACGCATCTGCTTACGAGTGCCATGCTGCCCGATCCATAGACGGGAGCGGCGCGGCATCAGACCGCGAGACTTTAACCCCTTTTTATTTTTGGAGTTTTCATTTTTTTTTCTCGCTTTCAAAAACTCCTCCCTTTTTTTGTATTTTCCAGCATCATGGCGGCAGGAGGGCGGTTGTATTCGGCGTGGTGAGTTGTAGTCTGCGATGGTCCCGCTGCCTTCACATCTGCGCCTTCAGTCGGACGTTTCATCGCAGAACTGGCGCACAATACCGCAGGAAATAGCGGTGAAATGGCGGCCAGCTGAGCAGAAACTGAATGGACCACATCGGGGTCGGCGCTGTTTGGTTCCATCATGAGACGGCCCGTTCGACCGCGGGGGATTCCCCTTACCTGCTCCCCTCTAAGTGAGGGAGACAGAAAATAAGACACTATTTCACTATATTGTTAGTTTTTTTGCAGCATAAATGGCGCGATACGTTTTTTCCTGCAGATCGATACGATTGCGCCAATCCCAGCAATACGACAGTCGGAGTATATATATATATATATATTAGGTTTTTGCACAACAAAACCCCTTTTTTGGGGATTTTTATTTTTTGCACCGTTGCATTCCCAGTATCTCCCCACGGACGGCGCTCTGAGGGCGCTGCTCTGTGTGCGACGAGCTGCAGTTTTTACTGGTACCATTCTGGGGCACATTTCGCTTTTTTATCACTTTTATCACATTTTTTGGGAGGCAAGATTAACAAAAAAAGCCCTTTGCCTCTATTTCTTCTGCTTTTTGTTTTATAGCGTTTGCCGTGAAGGATAAAAGCGCGTTCCATGCATTGTACCCGTCGCTATTCATCTGCCGAGACCAAACTATTTAGTTAAACAAGGAGGAAAAAGTGCACAAAAGAGGCTGTTTGTTTGTTTTTTCCTTTGTTACATTTTTTATGTCCTTGAAGGGTCTTTGAAGCTGAAATCACTCTGATAATACATTGCATTACTATTGTACTGCAGTGCATCATTGCTAATGATAGCGAACATAGCAGACCCAGACACCATTATCTGGTGTCCAGTTGCCATAGCAACCCATCAGCCATTCACCATGACCTGGCGAAGGGCTAATGATCGCCCTTCCTGTGTGAACCCTTTACCTGCTCCGATCAGCACTGATTGTGGCATGTAGGGGGCTAACAGCAGGGACCGGTCTTCCCACGATCCCCGCTGCTGCAGAAGGCCGACTGTCAGAAGCCAATCCTGGGGCATCCATAGGCCATATGTGTACATACATGTACATCCTGGGGCGGGAACGGGTTAACGGTGCCATGTCGGGGGAGGGGAGACAGTTTGATCGTCTTATTTTTAATTTTTTTTTTTATCCTGGAGATGGAATGAGAAGAATCCCTCTGCAGCGCCACCTATTGGCAGCATTCCTGCAAACCAATGTCTGGTACTTTATACAGGTCTATCGAACAATGATTGGGATTGGAAACCCAAACCATTGCCACCTGTGCCCTGTCATCGCCATCCTGAACTGGGTACACCCTCAGCACACACCCTTG
The DNA here is from genome assembly GCF_035609145.1 of Eleutherodactylus coqui. Taxonomy (NCBI): domain Eukaryota; kingdom Metazoa; phylum Chordata; class Amphibia; order Anura; family Eleutherodactylidae; genus Eleutherodactylus; species Eleutherodactylus coqui. Next base: position 10,122,872 of record NC_089841.1, on the reverse strand, counting down.
GGTGACATTGTCTCTCCAGCCTCCAAGGCCCTCTGCCTCATGAGTGCCCCCCCGCGAGGGCTTCCAGGATGGGGGCTCAGAGGGACTCGCTGGCTTAGGAGGAGGAATCCCATTGATGATGCCTTGTGTTCCCCTTTAAGAAGCATCGGTTATTCCGGTGCGCTCCTCCAGACTCGCACGCGCCGTAATTACACGAGAAGGAAATATTTAATCCAAACAAGTAATTAGGAAGTTATTTCATCAGCACAAACGTCTTCATCGGCGACGGCGGCGGCGATCTACCCGGGATCCGGGCGAAGCAATCCTGGGCGCTGTAATAGCCCCTTGTAATTAAGACATAATCGATTAGAAAAAGTGACTGCGTGACGTTCATCTGAGATGTCTACTGCAAGACCGAGTATATATATATCCATCCGTATACAGTGCTGGAGCACCCTCATACCTGCCAACTACGCCATTTCTTCTGTTTTTGCATCCAGGAAGTCATAAAGGAAGATGCGAAGGTCTGTAAGAAAGTCACTGGGCAAAAATGGTGCCAACCAAGAAGCGCCAAACTCATATAGTGAAGACCCTGAAGCCTGGGCCCATACTCTGTGGACTGATGGGTCACAGGGGGAACATTCTAGAAGACTTCATCAACTCTACAGTGCCAACATTGGGGTGCAAACTTTGCCGCAGCGCAGTGATTTGGGTGCAGTGCCCGATGCAGAATCCGATCCCTTTATGGGGAGTCCCTTACAAGTTATCGCACATGCTTGGTTACAGCGGGGGCAGAACCGGTTATTATTAGTATGATTGGGGGGGGGGGGGCAATTACTTTTTCAAATAGGCAATAAATTCAGAATAAATAAAGTGCGGTTTGAGTTTCCTTTCTATTCCAGTTATTTGCAGGATTCACGTGTGACGGATCACCAGACACGGCAGAGATGAGGTTGGGAGGCGCTGCAGATGTGAGATACGGTACATAGATGACGGATCGCGCCTCCCGCTCCTCCGCGCACCAGCACTAAATCCTCCTCGCACGAGGCTCCCACAATATTCCTCATCCTGCTCCTCTTTCACAATGTGATGAATGAAATCTCCATGTTTATCGGCGTTTACATTTTCGTAAATGCAAATATATGTAAAATAAGCAAATTGCACAATTAGCGCCGTTTCATTAGCGGAGTCTCTGGTGATGTATTGGTGACATTAATAACTGTTGCCATATGTATAAGTGTTATTTACATATATTGGGCATTAATAGCTTTATCTCTCATGTAGCCCGGCATCAGTGTCAGTGTAATTACAGCGGGGGAGGGGGAGACAAATCCCTGGGACTTAATGAGCTGCTTAATACAAGTGCGCTACGAGAACTGAAGCTCGGCTGGGTTTAAAAGGGAGCTTATCTGCCATGATATTGTATATAAAGGACAGTGCGGACACTAGAAAACATCCCTCGTCCTCCACCAATTACCGGTATATCTACTAGCAACACCAAGTAAAATCATCAGGTTTTCTTCATCAGCTTTGCACTCCGCTCTGTCCATACAGCAGCTCTCTCCCCCTCTCTCCCAGCAGGAAGTCTCAGTGAAGCACCAATTCAGTGCCAGCCAGTGAAGTCAGTAGATTTCTGCCTTGATGCTGACAATGTCTTGAGATGATGTCAGGGTGAGAAGATCATCTGCCTGTTGCTTCAGGTTGTGCTAATCGAATCACCACATCGGAACTGGAAATCTAAGGAGCATGATAAACCACGGTCACAAGATTCCTGTTCTCACAACAGCTGAGGGGCCCAGAGGAGAGAATTACACTTTTCAGGCATTTATTTTTCTGGAATTGTGGGTAAATTTTCATATAAAGGTCTGATAAGACAGAGGGTCTCCTGGAGCCAGAAAAGGTCCAACCAAGGCAACTCTTTTGAAGCATGAGGTAGTTGTCCCAGATTCTGCCCAGCCCCGGAGGGAGATGCTGCCAATCAGTCCTGGATGGCATTGTGTTTGTTGTGTGAGTCCAACTTCACACGACCATCCAATGTCTTTGTGTGCGGCCATGAGATGTTTATGGACCATAGACCATATCTTCAAGGGGCTTAGACCACCCCTCCCCATAGGACACGTACATGTGATCAGCTATTATGCATAGAGGAAGCTGGCGGAGAAATGAAGATGATTGAACTCAATGAGCCATCCATAAGATGCAGGAAGAGACCCTCTCTCCAATGACTCTACGCTCTGGCTGAAGAGTTGGGAAGCCTATTACATGCTTATAATGCAATGCAGCGGGCATAGACCCCTTGTGCCACTGGCTGATTTGACTTTGGGCTGCTCCTGAGAGCTGCTGTAAAGGATCCACTGGTTTTCACCCTTTAACCCCTTTTGGAGGGATCTGGTCTTTGCTGCAGGCTGTTTCCCCAGCAGTAGTTTCAATGCAGTAACAGATAACTTAGAAGGCAAAAGTGCCAAAGTGTGATACCAACGGAGCAGGCAAGACATGTAGTCGGTAAAACTGACCGAGGCCAGGACAGGCAGAGTCCATGCAACACAGACAATCAGGCAGGTGGCAATCAGGCAAGATGCTGTCAGAAAATAGGCCAAGGTCAGGACAGGTAGAAGTCAGGAAAGCTGGGTAGACTGGCAGAGGGTCAAAATTGCAGATCACAGAGGATACAGGAGGTGCTCAAGCATCCTGCAGTGGCAAGTGATACCTTAAATAACTCGGGAAGATAATAGATAGACCTGGGGTGGGAAGTCTCTTCTGAAGAGCTAGGCTGGCAAGCAGACATGCAGATGCATGCAACCAGCTAGAGAGGGCGGTACAGAGAGTCACAGTCAGCACCCATAATATATATCCTAATAGGTAGGAATGGATTGGCTATAGACTCTACTGGAAGAAATCCCAGTAGACTGGTTGGATCAGGTGGGGATGGCATAAGCATTTGGGCAAATGTCCAGACCCACTGCACTACACTGGGCTCACTAAATTAGGATTGATGCAAGATGGAGCACCTGTTTCAGACCCTGCTCTCCCATGGGGTGGAGACAGACACAGACAACGAGGAGGGGGAAGACAACATAATTTAAAGGGCCAGTACCATGACTGTACACATCTTCTATACTATCTTCCTAGGCCCCAACTACCATTAATGTGACTATAAATGATATTTTGATGACCCTGTCTACTTGTGTTGGCTCCACCTCCTTATAATTTGGATCCACCTACAATATGAGGCCACTTTTAGTTTTTCCAGGGGTATCTTCCATTCCCAATCCACCAATGCTATGGCTCCGCCTAATGCCAATATCCAGAGAGCTCATAATTTAATTCCCCAATCTGAGGGTATTGTTTCACACACCAGAAATACCGGACACCCAGCGGCCTCTAATAAGCACCCCGCTGCTGGGCACCTCCACATCACCTGACTAGTGTTGCTGGTCAGTGAGCCCACTGTAGTGCATTGGGTCCGGACATTTGCCCTAGTGCTAATGCCAGCCCCACCTGACCCAACCAATGCCATTTGACATGGATTTTGATATGGAAATCCCGCCACATTTCTGGTAACATTCCCTGAACGGGAGTTGGTGGTTCCATCTCTGGCATCCCATCCATTCCTCCCGTACCCATGATAACGTAGTTATTGGGGTGATCGCCCCCGGTCATCACTACAGCATCAAAATCCACAATAAGAGCAAAAAGTTCACAAAAGAAAAAAGCTGACACAAACTTTCCAACTTGGAAAACTTTTTTCTGCTTGTTTTCCTATTTTCTCAGCAATTTCCTTCCTGCCAGGAAACATTGTAACGAATCACCCTCATCTGGCAGCCGGGACATGTGTGCCAGGTATATGTCAAGGACACCAGTTTTCCGAATCCACCATTAAAGCGTGCAGTCATCACTATAGAGAGGTCGCGGCGAGTTGACGCCATCTGTTGGGGGAGCACAAACGATGATTTACCAGGGATTCTTTACATGATACTGGAGGCAAAGTGAAACAAAGTATCTGCCACACGCGGTTCACGGAGCAGCAGAATGGCGGCGGCATTAAGTCTCCGGATGTAAGCGGAGTTTGCGAGGAGTTGTGCCATCTATTAGACTGGCGGATCGCGTTCTATCCATCAGTTCAGAGGGTAACCATAAAGAATGAACAGGGGGAGAGAGAAATGCCTCTAAATTGATACTCATCCATCTGGCCGCAGCCCGTGCGATGGGAAGACGGTGTCTTACATCTGTAATATGGGCTTTCCACCGCGCCAATTACCCACTTTTATCTCTCGAACATCGAGCTCGGCACAAACTGGGAGGTGATTAGTCAGGAAAGACAATCTCAGTGTACTCAATGTAACGACACATGCAGCACATTACAGCCGGGATTAGCTATTGTACCGCACTCATTCTGGTCATTGCCATTAACCATTTCTATTCCCCAACGCGCAGATCGTCTCAGATTCCGCTGAGGGAAGGCGATGAATCAAGCAGCAAGCATCTAGAAATTTCCACCAAAGTTCCGCCATGGTGGTGTCCTATACGAACAATACATTGTACTATTATTCTGCGCCTGCCGTTGATTTAGTGGCGGCGGTGATGTGGATATGTATACTAACAGCGACAAATGTATTAAGAGGTGTAAGCCTCTTAAAGGGGTTCACAGTTGTAAACTATCGATGGCCTATTCTTAGGATAGGTTGTTAATTATTGGTCAGTGGGGTCTGCCATCTAGGACCCCCAGCAATCAGCTGTTCGTCAGGATGGTACACTTCTGCACTGAGCTGATTTCTGAAGGGAGTGGAAAGCTCTGTTCTCACTGCAGTGGCCAGATTTGGTATTGCAAGCTGTTCACTTCAATGGGTACTTTGCTTGTAATACCAAGTCTGGCCACTGCAGTGGGAACGGGGCTGTCAGCTTCCTGCAGAAATCCCCTTTATGTATATGAGCACTAACCCAACAAAACAGCAGATTAGTGGGTAGTGGGCATCCTGGGTGTCCGTTTCCTCCCAATCTATTGCTGATGACCTATCCTGCGAGTGGGCCACCAATAGTTTACAACCCCGTTAATGCATTAGATTCATTTGGCAGCACCCCTGTGCGTCAGATGGAAACCTATGCCAACTGTGAGCTGGAGTAGATTACAGAAAGTAGAAAGTAATTGATTAGTTTCTGTAAAGTTAAAACCTGCTGATTCCGCGGGTCACACCGAATACCAGCGGCGCGGCTCGTTGTCACGTTATTTAACCCCTTAGTGACCAAGCTTTTTTTTTTCTTTTAAATCATAACTCCTTTATGTATCCATCGCCGTCGCTGTCTGAGGGCTTCTTGTTTTTAGTTGTAGTTTTCAGTGGGGCCATTTAATGTACCTTATAATGTGCTGGAAAACTTTGAAAAGTTCTAAGTGGAGTAAAATGGAAAAAAAAAACACGACATTCCGCCATCTTTCGGTGCGTCTTATTTCTGCGGGTCACAAACTTCCACAAAATGACACAATAACTTTATTCTACGGGTCGGTACGATTGCTATGATACATTCTCATGTAGTTTTTTTTTTTGCTTTACTACAATTTTTTTTCAAAGACATTTAATTGTTTTTAGATTCTTCTGCGCACAAAAACTTTTTTATTTTCCCGTCCACATAGTTGTGCGCGGCTCATTTCTTGCGGGGCGTCCTATAGTTTGCGTTTGTACCATTTTGGAATACATATCACTTTTTGATCACTTTTTATTGCATTTTTTCTTAGAGACAGAATGACCAAAAAAAACCTCGCATTTCTGGCGTTCTTAATGTTTTTTTCACCGTGTGGCGTAAATAATGCGTTACTTTGATTGTACTTTTACGGACGCGGCAATACTAAACATGTATTTTTGTTTTATGATTTTGATTCTTTTATTTAGTCTAACCAACGACCTGTAAACAGCGCTTATTAATGACAGCTTACTGGTGGAGGATCCGCAGTGTTTACGCCACGTGGAGACATGCCCTATATGTTACATAAACCTACCCTTATAGTGTTCAGTCAGCACACAGTGTGTAACAGCGATTTCAAGATAGTTGTGCAATAACCTTTGTTATTCTTTTTACTAAGCAGGTTAACGGCGAGCCGACTGGACTAAATGTGTCGGCAGATTACCAAAAATACAATACAACGGCAACCGGATTACGTTATTCCCCGTAACGGGAAAACCTTACATGGCAGAAAAAAGCCAGATATCACATGTGAATTCAGCACTAAAGTTACTATGAGCCGCCTACCTGCTTATCTGTTACACAAATTGTGTTGCACCGTGTTCTTGTTGGCACCAGACGTTGGCATAAATTATAGGACCTGTACAGGGCCACGCCTTCTCCCCAGACCCAGATTATGGCGCACACGATAAGTCATGCTTTTTCACCTTTTTGAACCAAAACACTGACATACATCCTGTAATAAACATGCCTCATTTTGGGTTTTTTAGCGGTATCTTTTCTCACCTTTGCAGCACTGCTGTGTGAAGGAAGTGTTACATTCGTCCTCTGAACTGGCGAATAGAATGTCCTTCGCGAAACATAATAGATGGAAAAAATGTTACAAAATTCTAGTGTCAGCAGGAGATTGGGCGGAATTCATCTGGATGTGCTCATGCGCTGCACCCAAGCTCAAACAGTTACATGTAATACCCCTGCTGACCCACAAGTCTGCAAAGTTGGCAGATGAGGGCGATGCCATTACAGAGCCAGCAGCGCTGCAGCACGACACGCCCTCTGAACGCCAGGGGGATGACTGCTCCAGTGAAACGGGGACGGGGAGCATAGGGCAGGCTAGACAGGTCCTAGTGGTGGGGGACTCAATTATAAGGGGGACAGATAGGGCAATCTGCCATAAAGACCGGGATCGTCGAATGGTGTTTTGTCTTCCTGGCGCTCGAGTTCGACACATCGCGGATCGGATTGACAAATCACTGGGAGGGGCTGGTGAGGATCCAATGGTCATGGTGCACGTTGGCACCAATGACAAAGTTAGAGGTAGGTGAAAGGTCTTTACAATTATTTTAGGGCATTAGGATGTAAACTTAGGGCAAGAACCTTCGGAAATACTACCTGTACCACGAGCCACACCAGAAAGGCAGCGGGAGATTAGAGGGGTAAACCAGTGGCTCCAGAGATGGTTCAGGAAGGAAGGATTTGGGTTCCTGGAGAACTGGGCTGACTTTGCTGTCGGCTACAGGCTCTACTGTAGGGACGGGCTGCATCTCAATGGGGAGGGTGCAGCTGTGCTGGGGAGAAGATGGCTAGAAGGCTGGAGGAGTGCTTAGAGGGGAAGACAGTGGAGATAGTGACCTGGGACTAAGTAATGGAAATGGGGGTGAAGTGATGGGAGGGGTTAGTACATACACGTAATATAAAATATATCCAAAAACTAATTTGTATTATGACTAATGCTAAAAGTCTGATGAATAAGGTTGACAAACTGGAAGTAACAATGTTTGAAGAAAACTATGACATAGTGGGAATAACTGAGACCTGGTTGGATGAAGTCTGTGGCTGGGCAATAAACTTACATGGTTACAGTCCGTTCACAAGGGATCAGAACAAATGGAAAGCGGGAGGCACTTTTTCTTTATGTAAAATCCTGTTTAGAGTCTACATTACAGAAACATAAATGTGAGAGAGATGAACATGTGGAGTCTGTATGGGGAGAGATACATGAAGGGAGAAACAATAAGAAAATCCTATGAAAATACTAAACTTTGGGAAATCAAAGTGCTATTAGCTCGCAGATGCCCTAAACCATACTGACTGGGACAATGTCCTCACAAATAAGAGTACAGACAATAAATGGGAAATGCTTATAGACATCCGAATTACCTACTGAGCGGTTTACAGGAATAAAGGACTTAGTACTAGGAGAAAACCAATGGGGCTCAATAAAGTTGTAAAGGGGGCAATAAACAATAAAATTGAAGCGTTTAAACCACTAAAATAAGAGGGCAGCATAGAAGTACTAAAAACCTGTACGGAAAACAATGTAAAAAACGGAAGCCGCAAAGATGGAGGCAGCACTTCGAGCCAAAGAGAGTAAATCTGACCCTAAACTGTTCTTCAACTATAGAAATAGTAAAAAGAGTGCTGGCCCTTTAATAAATAATGTGGGAAAATTGTAGAGGCTGATGAGGAGAAAGCAAATCTATTAAATGGTTTACTTCTCACAGAGGAAGATGAAATGTCGGATGAGATGCAGTGTAATGATGTCACCAGTCTAAGGCCTCGTTCACACGAGCGCTGTTGTAGTGCAAGAGAGACGTGTGAGAAGGCCGCTTCTGTTAAGAGCCAATGGTTTCCTATAGGAGCGTTTACATGAAAGAATTTTAGAAGCGCTAAATTCTCACACCAATCAAAGATAGGACAAGGACTGTAAAGCTCGCATCTAAGGACCGCGGTTCGAGAAAAGATAGGACCTAACTATGGTGTGTGCTTTCCATAGACTCGTATGGGAGCTGTAAAACACGTACCTCCGATTGTGTGAATGGCTAATTAAAATAGCCGGAATTCACCTGTCCAGGCAATCTTTATAATACCAGTGTTCCTGATGGCGCAATGCGTCACACAGCTCTACTACATGCACGTCACACGGAGTACTGCTGTATCCATAGCAACTGGGGCCACGGGGTTTGTGGGGGATGTAGTCCGCCCATAATCCCTCATTTAGCTCAGGGACCATGTGATTGATCACGTGACGGTGATACCACCACAGGTCCTGTCAGCACACGAGCTATGTATGTGTAAATATGTGAGGCGGTGTGGCCTTGCCGTTGGCCCGTCAGCTTATGTGTCTTGGCCAAAGTGCTAACGAACACCCACAATTTATTAGTGTGTATCAATATTTCCTTTATGCAGTTTGCTATAGACTTCTGGGGGGGCCAAGATGTCAGCCAGTGTGGCCCACTGATGAGATACGGGATACTCACTGTCATGTCAGTGTGAGCTGTAGTGCTGCCCCCATCTGTTGGCTGGCTTCTGTTGTATCGTTCACATTGCAGATTTAGTTGTCTGCAGTCGCTCCTCCCCAATCTGGGCTGGTTTAGTGGGCAGCTGCATATAAGTCTGCAATGGACAGTTAGCTCCTCTGGTTTATAGTCTGGCTTGCTGCATACTGTTAGGTCCTACAGCCATTGTGCCGGCCTTATAGCCATTGTGCCGACCCTACGACCATTGTGCTGCCCCTAAGCCATTGTGCCGGCCTTATAGCCATTGTGCCGACCCTACGACCATTGTGCTGACCCTACGGCCATTGTGCCTACCCTACAGCCATTGTGCCGGCCCTCCAGCCATGGTGCCTACCCTACGGCCATTGTGCTGACCCTACGGCCATTGTGCCTACCCTACAGCAATTGTGCCGGCCCTCCAGCCATGGTGCCTACCCTACGGCCATTGTGCCGGCCCTCCGCCCATTGTGCCTACCCTACGGCCATTGTGCCGACCCTACGCCCATTGTGCCTACCCTACGGCCATTGTGCCGACCCTACGGCCATTGTGCCGGCCCTACGGCCTTTGTGCCGACCCTGCGGCCATTGTGACGGCCCTACGGCCATTGTGCCGGCCCTACGGCCATTGTGCGGACCCAACGGCCATTGTGCTGGCCTTATAGCCATTGTGCCGACCCTACGGCTATTGTGCCAACCTTATAGCAATGGTGCCTGCAGCAATTGCGCCTGCTCTGCACATTATCAGGTATTGCATTTTTGGGTCGTTTCCAGTGAAATAGGCTTTTGTTTTCCCCCTCACCTCTGTGATTTTAACCAGCAGATGCCTGACCGGGTAAGACCATGGCAGCCATCACCAAAAGGGCAGGAGAAGGTTACCTACTTGTATGAATATTGCTGTGCAAAAGTTACCTATGTGTCTGGATACTGCCGTGTACTTCTCTTATGTCTGAATACTGCTGAGTACTTACCTGTATGTCTGGATACTGCCGGGTACTTACCTGTATGTCTGCATACTGCCGGGTACTTAGCTGTATGTCTGCATACTGCCGGGTACTTAGCTGTATGTCTGGATACTGCCGACTACTTACCTGTATGTCTGAATACTGCTGAGTACTTACCTGTATGTCTGGATACTGCTGAGTACTTACCTGTATGTCTGGATACTGCCAGGTACATACCTGTATGTCTGGATACTGCCGGGTACTTACCTGTATGTCTGCATACTGCCGGATACTTACCTGTATGTCTAGATACTGCCGAGTACTTACCTGTATGTCTGGATACTGCCGGGTACTTACCTGTATGTCTGGATACTGCCGTGTACTTACCTGTATGTCTGGATACTGCTGAGTATTTACCTGTATGTCTGGATACTGCCGTGTACTTACCTGTATGTCTGCATACTGCCGGGTACTTACCTGTATGTCTGGATACTGCCGAGTAATTACCTGTATGTCTGGATACTGCCGTGTACTTACCTGTATGTCTGGATACTGCCGTGTACTTACCTGTATGTCTGGATACTGCCGAGTACTTACCTGTATGTCTGGATACTGCCGAGTACTTACCTGTATGTCTGGATACTGCCGAGTAATTACCTGTATGTCTGAATACTGCCGAGTACTTTCCTGTATGTCTGGATACTGCCGAGTAATTACCTGTATGTCTGGATACTGCCGTGTACTTACCTGTATGTCTGGATACTGCCGAGTAATTACCTGTATGTCTGGATACTGCCGTGTACTTACCTGTATGTCTGGATACTGCCGTGTACTTACCTGTATGTCTGGATACTGCTGGGTACTTACTAGAGATGAGAAAACGTACTCGTTTCGAGTAATTACTCGATCGAGCACCGCGATTTTCGAGTACTTCCATACTCAGGTGAAAAGATTCAGGGGGTGCCGGGGGGCGGGGGGAGGCGTGGCGGAGCGGGGGGTAGCAGCAGGGAACAGGGGGGAGCCCTCTCTCTCTCCTTCTCCCCCCCACTCCCCGCTGCAACCCCCCACTTACCCACGGCGCCCCCCGAATCTTTTCCCCCGAGTACGGAAGTACTCGAAAATCGCGGCGCTCGGGCAAAAAAGGGGCGTGGCCGAGTAGGTTCGTTCATCTCTAGTACTTACCTGTATGTCTGGATACTGCTGGGTACTTACCTGTATGTCTGTATACTGCTGAGTACTTACCTGTATGTCTGGATACTGCTGAGTACTTACCTGTATGTCTGTATACTGCTGAGTACTTACCTGTATGTCTGAATACTGCTGGGTACTTACCTGTATGTCTGTATACTGCTGAGTACTTACCTGTATGTCTGAATACTGCTGGGTACTTACCTGTTTGTCTGAATACTGCCGTGTACTTACCTGTATGTCTGGATACTGCTGAGTACTTACCTGTATGTCTGGATACTGCTGTCATTAGAGTGCAGTTACACACAGCGATTATCACTCAGATGATGGCCTTTCGATCCTCCTCAGTATCACTGACAGTCCTGAATCTGATGTTGGCCGCCCACACTGGTGGAATCCTTTTTCTTTTTATAGACACTCTGGTTTTCGATAGATGCGCACAACAAATAAACACCACTTCCTGAGGAGATCCTGAGCTGTCCTGTCAAATGTCATATTTCATTGGAGGAGTCACCGTTACTAGTGGGGTACCACAAGGGGCAGTATTGGAGGGTGCACCATTACTAGTGGGGTAACACAAGGGGCAGTATTGCAGGGTGCACCATTACTAGTGGGGTATCACAAGGGGCAGTATTGGAGGGTGCACCATTACTAGTGGGGTACCACAGGGGGCAGTATTAGAGGGGTCACCATTATTAGTGGGGTCCCACAGGGGGCAGTATTGGAGGGGTAACCATTACTAGTGCGGTACCATAGGGGGCAGTATTGGAGGAAGTCACTGTTACTAGTGGGGTACCACAGGGGGCAGTTCTGCAGGGGTCAAGGTTACTAGTGGGGTACCACAGGGGGCAGTATTGGAGGGGGCAGCGTTACTAGTGGGGTACCACGGGGAGCAGTATTGGAGAAGTCACCGTTACTAGTGGGGTACCACAGGGGGCAGTATTGGAGGGGTCACCATTACTAGTGGGGTACCACAGGGAGCAGTATTGGAGGGGTCACCATTACTAGTGGGGTACCATAGAGGGCAGTTTTGGAGGAAGTCACCATTACTAATGGGGTACCACAGGGGGCAGTAATACAGGGGTCACCATTACTAGTGGGGAACCACATGGGGCAGTATTGGAGGGGTCACCGTTACTAGTGGGGTACCACAGGGGGCAGTATTGAAGGGAGTCACTATTACTAGTGGGGTACCACAGGGGACGCATTAGAGGGGTCAACATTACCAGTGGGGTACCATAGGGGGAAGTATTGGAGGGGTCACTGTTACTAGTGGGTTATTAAAGAGGGTCACCATTACCAGTGGGGTACCACAGGGGGCAGCATTGCTCCCTGTTCTTTTTACTATATTTATTAATGACCTGGTAGAGGATGGTGCAATTAAATATCATTTTTTGCAAAAGACACAAAACTATGTAAAGTAATTAACACAAGAGGACAGAATGAGGTTAGAAATGGATCTGGATAAGTTGGGGGCAGAAAAGTGTCAGCTGAGGGGTAACACTGATAAATGTGCGGTTCTGCACATAGACAGGAGATACATGTCACCATTACACACTAATGGGAAACCACTGAGGACCCCGACAGGGAGAAGGACTTGGGTGTTTATAACTGTAAGCGTAACTGGAGCAACCAGTGTCAGGCAGCTGCTGCCAAGCCAAATAGAATGATGGGGATCATCAAAGGAGGTCTAGGGGCACATGATGGGAAAATTGTTCTTCCTCTTTACAAGTCACCGGTCAGACCACACATGGGATATTGTGGACAGTTTTGGGCACCGGTACTCAAGAAGGACATATCAGAGCTTCAGAGAGTTCAAAGGTGGGTAACTAAAGTAATAAACGGAATGGGCGAACTACAATACCCAGAGAAGTCAGCAAAATTGGGGTTATTTAGTTTCGAAAAAAGATGGCTTAAAGGTGACCTAATAACCATGTAACGATATATCAGGAGTCAGTACAGATATCTCTCTCATCATCTACTATACCCAGCACTGTAACAAGGGGGCGCTCTAATAACTATGTATAGATATATCAGGGGTCAGTACAGAGATCCCCCCATCATCTATTATACCCAGGACTGTAACAAGGGGGGGCTCTAATAACTATGTATAAATATATCAGGGTCAGTACAGAGATCTCTGCCATCATCTATTATACCAAGGACTGTAACAAGGGGGCGCTCTAATAACTATGTAGCGATATATCAGGGGTCAGTACAGAGATCTCTCCCATCATCTATTATACCCAGGACTGTAACAAGGGGGCGCTCTAATAACTATGTATAAATATATCAGGGTCAGATCAGAGATCTCTCCCATCATCTATTATACCCAGGACTGTAACAAGGGAGTGATCTAATAACTATGTATAGATATATCAGGGGTCAGTACAGAGATCTCTCCCATCATCTATTATACCCAGGACAGTAACAAGGGGGCGCTCTAATAACTATGTATAGATATATTAGGGGTCAGTGCAGAGATCTCTCCCATCATCTATTATATACAGAACTGTAACAAGGGGGTGCTCTAATAAAGATGTATAGATATATCAGGGATCAGTACAGAGATCTCTCCCATCATCTATTATACCCAGGACTGTAACAAGGGGGCGCTCTAATAACTATGTATAGATATATCAGGGGTCAGTACAGAGATCTCTCCCATCATCTATTATATTCAGGACTGTAACAAGGGGATGCTCTAATAACTATGTATAATGTATCAGGGGTCAGTACAGAGATCTCTTCCATCATCTATTATACCCAGGACTGTAACATAGGGGCACTTTAATAATTATGTATAGATATATCAGGGGTCAGTACAGAGATCTCTCCCATCATCTATTATACCCAGGACTGTAGCAAGGGGGCACTCTAATAACTATGTATAATATATCAGGGGTCAGTACAGAGATCTCTCCCATCATCTATTATACCCAGGACTGTAACAAGGGGGCGCTCTAATAACTATGTATAATATATCAGGGGTCAGTACAGAGATCTCTCCCATCATCTATTATACCCAGGACTGTAACAAGGGGGTGCTCTAATAACTATGTATAGATATATCAGGGATCAGTACAGAGATCTCTCCCATCATCTATTATACCCAGGACTGCAACAAGGGGGTGCTCTAATAACTATGTATAGATATATCAGGGGTCAGTACAGAGATCTCTCCCATCATCTATTATACACAGGTCTGTAACAAGGGGGCGCTCTAATAACTATGTATAGATATATCAGGGGTCCGTACAGAGATCTCTCCCATCATCTATTATACCCAGGACTGTAACAAGGGGGCGCTCTAATAACTATATATACATATATCAGGGGTCAGTACAGAGATCTCTCCCATCATCTATTATACCCAGGACTGTAACAAGGGGGCATTCTAATAACTATGTATAAATATATCAGGGGTCAGTACAGAGATCTCTCCATCATCCATTATACCCAGGACTATAACAAGGGGGCGCTCTAATAACTATGTATAAATATATCAGGGGTCAGTACAGAGATCTCTCCATCATCCATTATACCCAGGACTATAACAAGGGGGCGCTCTAATAACTATGTATAAATATATCAGGGTCAGTACAGAGATCTCTCCCATCATCTATTATACCCAGGACTGTAACAGAGGGTTGGCACGGCTAGGCAGCGACCCTCTTTAAAAGGGGCGGGGCGATAGTCCACAATGCTGTACAGAAGCAATGAGAAATGCAATCCTGTGCCACCTCCATCTGGAGCTGCACACGTGGGCATAGCAATGGGGAACCTATGTGCCACACACTATTCATTCTGTCAAGGTGTCTGCATGCCCCAGTCAGACCGCGTTTTTTTATAAATAGTCACAGGCAGGTACAACTCCACAATGGGAATTACGTGTGCACCCACAGCATGGGTGGCTCCCTGGAAGCCACCGGCGGTACATAAAAATATCCCATTGCAGTGCCCAGCACAGCTGAGGTAATAATATCATGTTTAATGCAGGTGGGCTTCGGCCCACACTGCATGCCCCAGTCAGACTGGGGTTCTTTAGAAGTGGACACATGCAGTTACAACTCCGTGTGGACCGACAGCATGGGTGGGTGCCAGGAACCCACCGGCGGTACATAAATATATCCCATTGCATTGCCCAACACAGCTGAGGTAGTAATGTCGTGCTTAATGCAGGTGGGCTTCGGCCCACACTGCATGCCCCAGTCAGACTGGGGTTCTTTACAAGTGGACACATGCAGTTACAACTCCGTGTGGACCCACGGCATGGGTGGGTGCCAGGAAGCCACCGGCGGTACATAAATATATCCCATTGCAGTGCCCAACACAGCTGATGTAACGTCAGCTGTAATGCAGGTGGGCTAAAAATTAATTGGATTACACTGTAGGCGAGGGCCCACAAAAATTGGTGTACCAACAGTACTAATGTACCTCAGAAAAATTGCCCATGCCCAACCGAGAGGGCAGGTGAAACCCATTAATCGCTTTGGTTAATGTGGCTTAATTGGTAACTAGGCCTGGAGGCAGCCCAGTTAAAATAAAAATTGGTTAAGGAGAAAGTTTCAACGCTTTAATGAGCATTGAAACGTCTAAAAATTGTTTACAAAAATGATATGAGTGAGCCTTGTGGGCCTAAGAAAAATTGCCCGTTCGGCGTGATTACGTGAGGTTTCAGGAGGAGGAGCAGGAGGAGGAGGAGGAATATTATACACAGATTGATGAAGCTAAAAGGTCCGCATTTTTGATGGGGATACAGAACGATGCTTCCATCCGCGGGTGCAGCCTACGTATTGTTTAGGTATCGCTGCTGTCCGCTGGTGGAGAAGAGAAGTCTGGGGAAATCCAGGCTTTGTTCATCTTGATGAGTGTAAGCCTGTCGGCACTGTCGGTTGACAGGCAGGTACGCTTATCCGTGATGATTCCCCCAGCCGCACTAAACACCCTCTCTGACAAGACGCTAGCCGCAGGACAAGCAAGCACCTCCAGGGCATACAGCGCTAGTTCAGGCCACGTGTCCAGCTTCGACACCCAGTAGTTGTAGGGGGCAGAGGCGTCACGGAGGACGGTCATGCGATCGGCTACGTACTCCCTCACCATCCTTTTACAGTGCTCCCGCCAACTCAGCCTTGACTGGGGAGCGGTGACACAGTCTTGCTGGGGAGCCATAAAGCAGTCAAGGACCTTAAAGAGTGTTGCCCTGCCTGCGCTGTACATGCTGCCTGATCTCCGCGCCTCCCCTGCTACCTGGCCCACAGAACTGCGTCTTCTGCCAGTAGCGCTGTCGTATGGGAATTTCACCATCAGTTTGTCCGCCAGGGTCCTGTGGTATAGCAACACTCTCGAACCCCTTTCCTCTTCGGGTATGAGAGTGGAAAGGTTCTCCTTATACCGTGGGTCGAGCAGTGTGTACACCCAGTAATCCGTAGTGGCCAGAATGCGTGCAACGCGAGGGTCACAAGAAAGGCATCCTAACATGAAGTCAGCCATGTGTGCCAGGGTACCTGTACGCAACACATGGCTGTCCTCACTAGGAAGATCACTTTCAGGATCCTCCTCCTCCTCCTCCTCAGGCCATACACGCTGAAAGGATGACAGGCCAGCAGCATGTGTACCCTCACCAGTGGGCCAAGCTGTCTCTTCCCCCTCCTCCTCATCTTCCTCCTCCTCCTCCTCCTCCTCCTCCTCCTCCTCACCGCGCTGAGATATAGACAGGAGGGTGCTCTGACTATCCAGCGACATACTGTCTTCCCCCGGCTCTGTTTCCGAGCGCAAAGCGTCTGCCTTTATGCTTTGCAGGAAAACTTCTCAAGAGGCATAGCAGAGGAATGGTGACGCTAATGATTGCAGCATCGCCGCTCACCACCTGGGTAGACTCCTCAAACTTTCCAAGGACATGGCAGATGGCTGCCAACCAGGCCCACTCTTCTGAAAATAATTGAGGAGGCTGACTCCCACTGCGCCGCCCATGTTGGAGTTGGTATTCCACTATAGCTCTACGCTGCTCATAGACCCTAGCCAACATGTGGAGCGTAGAGTTCCACCGTGTGGGCACGTCGCACAGCAGTCGGTGCACTGGCAGCTTAAAGTGATGTTGCAGGGTGCGCAGGGTGGCAGCGTCCGTGTGGGACTTGCGGAAATGTGCGCAGAGCCGGCGCGCCTTTCCGAGCAGGTCTGACAAGCATGGGTAGCTTTTCAGAAAGCGCTGAACCACCAAATTAAAGACGTGGGCCAGGCATGGCACGTGCGTGAGGCTGCCGAGCTGCAGAGCCGCCACCAGGTTACGGCCGTTGTCACACACGACCATGCCCGGTTGGAGGCTCAGCGGCGCAAGCCAGCGGTCGGTCTGCTCTGTCAGACCCTGCAGCAGTTCGTGGTCCGTGTGCCTCTTCTCTCCTAAGCTGAGTAGTTTCAGCACGGCCTGCTGACGCTTGCCCACCGCTGTGCTGCCACACCGCGCGACACCAACTGCTGGCGACGTGCTGCTGCTGCTGACACATCTTGATTGCGAGACAGAGGTTGCGTAGGAGGAGGAGGAGGAGGAGGAGGGTGCTTTAGTGGAGGAAGCATACACCGCCGCAGATACCACCACCGAGCTGGGGCCCGCAATTCTGGGGGTGGGTAGGACGCGAGCGGTCCCAGGCTCTGACTCGGTCCCAGCCTCCACTAAATTCACCCAATGTGCCGTCAGGGAGATATAGTGGCCCTGCCCGCCTGTGCTTGTCCACGTGTCTGTTGTTAAGTGGACCTTGGCAGTAACCGCGTTGGTGAGGGCGCGTACAATGTTGCGGGAGACGTGGTCGTGCAGGGCTGGGACGGCACATCGGGAAAAATAGTGGCGACTGGGAACTGAGTAGCGCGGGGCCGCCACCGCCATCATGCTTTTGAAAGCCTCCGTTTCCACAAGCCTATACGGCAGCATCTCTAGGCTGATAAATTTGGCAATGTGCACGTTTAACGCTTGAGCGTGCGGGTGCGTGGCGGCGTACTTGCGCTTGTGCTCAAACACTTGCGCTAGCGACGGCTGGACGGTGCGCTGAGAGACATTGCTGAATGGGGCCGAGGACAGCGGAGGTGAGGGTGTGGGTGCAGGCCAGGAGACGGTAGTGCCTGTGTCCTCAGAGGGGGGTTGGATCTCAGTGGCAGGTTGGGGCACAGGGGGAGAGGCAGTGGTGCAAACCGGAGGCGGTGAACGGCCTTCGTCCCACCTTGTGGGGTGCTTGGCCATCATATGCCTGCGCATGCTGTTGGTGGTGCCTCCCCAGCTGATCTTGGCGCGACAAAGGTTGCACACCACTGTTCGTCGGTCGTCAGGCGTCTCTGTGAAAAACTGCCACACCTTAGAGCCCCTTGGCCTCTGCAGGGTGGCATGGCGCGAGGGGGCGCTTTGGGAAAAAGTTGGTGGATTATTCGGTCTGGCCCTGCCTCTACCCCTGGCCACCGCACTGGCTCGGCCTGTGCCCACACCCTGACTTGGGCCTCCGCGTCCTCGCCCACGTCCACGTCCTCTAGGCCTACCCCTACCCCTCAGCATGCTGTATTACCAGTAGTGCAGAAACAGAACGCTGTAATTAAATGTGCCGCTTATTGGCCTGTGGTTGGAGGCTGACTTCGCTTACGGAACGCACAGCAGAGCCAGGAAAGAATTTTGCGCAAGCCTGCTGTAACACTTAGCTGGCTGCGTATGAATTAGGACAACTACCCCCAGCACAGACCCAGTACACTGAGGACGGTCACAGGCAGCCCAAATAGATTTTTTTCCCAAATGTTTTTGGAAAGGCCCACTTCCTATATACACTAAATATGTCTTCTGTCCCTGCCTCACCACTACTGGCCCTGGACTATGTAAAATTACTGCAGGACGCAATGCTCTGCACGGCCGATATACAAAAAAAAAATAAAAAATGTGCAACACTGCAAAAAGCAGCCTCCACACTACTGCACACGGTTAGATGTGGCCCTAAGAAGGACCGTTGGGGTTCTTGAAGCCTAAAATACTCCTAACACTCTCCCTATAGCAGCTCCGGCACCAGCAGCACTGTCCCTGAGCTATGTCAGAATGCATCTGTGGTGAGCCGCGGGAGGGGCCGATTTATATACTCGGGTGACACCTGATCTCCCCAGCCACTCACTGCAGGGGGGTGGTATAGGGCTGGAACGTCGCAGGGGGAAGTTGTAATGCCTTCCCTGTCTTTCTATTGGCCAGAAAAGCGCGCAAATGTCTCAGAGATGAAAGTGAAAGTAACTCGAACATCGCGTGGTACTCGTTACGAGTAACGAGCATCTCGAACACGCTAATACTCGAACGAGTATCAAGCTCGGACGAGTACGTTCGCTCATCTCTACATCTAGAGAGAAAAACGTTTTTACACCAACATAGAAGGGGGTTCTTTACTGTAAGAGCAGTGAGACTGTGGAACTCTCTCCTGAGGACGTGGTGATGGTGATACAATAAAAGAGTATAAGAGGGGCCTGAGCATCTTTATTCAGTGTTACAATATTACATGTTATATCACTGATTACCCAGATAGGTTGGTGATCTGGGAATTATTCTGATTGCCAGATTGGAGTCAGAAAGTCATTTTATCCCTTCTACCTCATTGGGGTTTTTTTGCCTTTTTCTGGATCCACATTGGGAGAGGGGGAATAGGCTGAACTGGATGCACATATGTCTTTTTTTCAGCCTTACATACTATGTTACTATGTTAGGTTAACCCATAGTCTTACATGTAATACCACTCCTGACCACATGGTGTGCTGTGAGGTGATACCCTATAGATAGTTGTTACATGTAATACCACTCCTGACCACATGGTGTGCTGTGAGGTGATACCCCATAGATTGTTGTCACATGTAATACCACTCCTGACCACATGGTGTGCTGTGAGGTGATAAAACCATTGAGAAGTTAAATGTTAGCTTTGTGCCCCAGTCTTGACTATATTTGTGGTGTATGTGACACGCTAAACGCTGTACGGATTTCATTACATACAGCTGTAGGTCTGCCAAATACATCAATGATTAAATTAAATGTTGATGTGAGAAAAACGGAGCGGCGCTGAATGGGATTTCTTTTTTATTTCTCTTTTGAAGAAGGTTAGAAATCACCCAATAGAAAAGTGAAGCCAAAAGTAGATGAAAGTATATGCCCCCCTGCTGGGAGTCAGTGATGGGAGCCTTGATCTGCTTCCTGCCTGTGACTTTCTGGCTGTCCTAAGGGGAGCGCAGGAACGGCTGCCATGTGGGGAGAGGGCGGGCGGTATAAATATATTTTCACACTCCGGGAAGGTGTCATTATCTCTGAGAGCAAAGCAGCAGATACAATCTCCTCTCTCCAAAGTCCCAGCTCCAAAGTGCTGGCCCAGGGGGAGCCCGGCTCAGGAATACATTACAGTGAGCCCATTGTGGATGACTTCTCAGCGCTCCCCCGAGATGAGAGAGCTGCAGATACTAAGGGCCCACTGTGAGGGATGGAAATGACAATCTCTTCTGCTCCGATGCATATATTACCCATCTTCCTGTGTGCATCACTGTATACGTAGGGTTGCCACCCGGCTGGTAATCTCCAGAAATCCTGGGCCGGTATTTATTTTGTACCCTCTATTAAAAGCTGGTAAAAAGATAATGACCTGCATTGAGCATCTCAGGCCGGGCAGCAACCAACACATTCTCACTATTACTACTAAGGTCACTGTGGGGTTACTATTACTACTGGAGCCACTATGGGGGTCATTATTACTACTGGAGCCACTGTGCAGGTCACTATTACTACTGGGGCTACTATGGGGCTCACTATTACTACTGGGGCTACTATGGGGGTCACTATTACTACTGGGGCCACTATGGGGGTCACTATTACTACTGGGGCCACTATGGGAGTCACTATTACTACTGGAGCCACTATGGGGGTCACTATTACTACTGGGGCCACTATGGGAGTCACTATTACTACTGGGGCTACTATGGGGCTCACTATTACTACTGGGCCCGCTATGGGGGTCACTATTACTACTGGGGCCACTATGGGGGTCACTATTACTACTGGAGCCACTATGGGGCTCGCTATTACTACTGGGGCCACTATGGGGCTCGCTATTACTACTGGGGCCACTATGGGGCTCACTATTACTACTGGGGCCACTATGGGGCTCACTATTACTACTGGGGCTACTATAGGGCTCACTATTACTACTGGGGCCACTATGGGGCTCACTATTACTACTGGGGCTGATATAGGGGTCACTATTACTACTGAGGCCACTGTGCAGGTCACTATTACTACTGGGGCTACTATGGGGCTCACTATTACTACTGGGGCCACTATGGGGCTCGCTATTACTACTGGGGATGATATAGGTGTCACTATTACTACTGAGGCCACTGTGCAGATCACTGTTACTACTGGGGCCACTGTGCAGGTCACTATTACTACTAAGGTCACTGTGCAGGTCACTATTACTACTGGAGCCACTATGAGAGAAACTATTACTACTGGGGCCACTATGGGGGTCACTATTACTACTGGGGCCACTGTGCAGGTCACTATTACTACTGGGGCTAGTTTGGGGCTCACTATTACTACTGGGGCCACTATGAGGCTTCGCTATTACTACTGGGGCTGATATAGGGGTCACTATTACTACTGGGGCCACTGTGCAGGTCACTATCACTACTGGGGCTAGTATGGGCTCACTATTACTACTGGGGCCAGTATGGGTCTCGCTATTACTACTGGGGCTGATATAGGGGTCACTATTACTACTGGGGCTACTGTGCAGGTCACTATTACTATTGGGGCTATTATGGGGCTCGCAATTACTACTGGGGCTGATATAGGGGTCATTATTACTACTGAGGCCACTGTGCAGGTCACTATTACTTCTGGAGCCACTATGAGAGACACAATTACTACTGAGGCCACTGGGGGGATCAATATTACTACTGAGGACACTGCGGGGATCACTCTTATTACTGAGGCCACGAATGGTATCACTTTTACTACTAGAGCCACTAACAGGTGTCACTGTGAATACTTGGACTACTAATGGGAATACTATCACTACTGGGGCCACTATGGGGGTCACTATTTCTACTGCAGCCACTAATGAGCATCATTATTACTACTGGGGCCAATAACAAGGGTCATTATTACTACTATGGCTCCTAATGGGAGTCACTATTAGTACTGGGGCTTCTAAGGGGGAGCACTGTTACTACTGGGGCCACTAATGGATTACTATTACTACTATGGCAGTCACTATTACTACTAGGGCCACTATGGAAACACTATTACTACTGAGGCCAGTATGATGGTCACTATTACTACTGCGGCTGCAAACAGGCATCACCGTTACTACTTGGGCCACTAACAGGGGTCACTATTACTATTGAGGCCAACTTACGAGGGTCATTGTTAATACTAGGGCTGCTAACGGGGACACTATACTATTGGGGCCACAGAGGGGGGCACAATTACTAGTTTTGGTCATTAGAGTAACAGAGTTAAAAACATATGTCATGATAAGCCACGCCCTTAGAGCACCCCCCGTTTTACCTTGGCTGGTATTTTTTGTGACACAGATGGTAACCCTGCATATATGTGATATAGGAGAATCGGGGCTTTGAATCTCCAGCTGGAGCCACCTCAGGCCAGGAGGACCAGAGCAGTTATTGAAGGATGTCTTAAGACTATGGTTGGGCTCCCCTGGATTGCATGAGGCGGCCCTAGGTGCTTTGGGAGCAAGTCCTGAGCCTGTGCTCACTTTGAAATGATAGCGATGAAGGTTTGCAGTGAAGGGGTGGGATTGTGGGGCAACTTCAGCAGTTAGAAAGTGCAGAGCTTCACCGCCCAGTTGGATGCCGCCTTCTGCATGTTGGTCAGATATAAAATGTTTGGTGATTTCGGATGAATCGGGTTCCACCATGCAGATTGTGTGGGTCAATGGCATAACTAGACAATGCTGGGCATCGGAGCAGACTTTTGGTACCTCCTCCCAGTTGACACAGAATGTATTCAGAAAGTCTCCAGACCTGTTCTTTGTCTTACATGTTGTTATCTTGTGGCCTTGTGTTCCCCATCATTGTGCGCTCAGGACCTCATAATGACAAAGTGACAACAGAACCGGAGAAATCTTTGTAATTTTTTAAAAATGAAAAGCTACTGTTTAGCAGTGCCATAAGTATTCCCACCCTGTACTCAGTATTAGTTGGAGCCCCTCTGGCAGTGATTCCAGCCTCCAGTCTTCTTGGGGATGATGCCACAAGGTTTGCACCCGTGGATTTAGGGATTTTCTGCCCTCTGTCAGGTTGGATGGGGGCCGTCTGTGGACAGCCAATGTCAGGTCTCTCCAGAGATGTCCCATTGGGTTCAGGGCTCTGGCCGGGCCACTCAAGGACATTCACAGGGTTGTCCATAAGCCCCTCCTGTGTTGTCTTAGCTGTTGTCTTAGGGTAATTGTCTTGTTGGAAGGTGACCCTTCTGTCTGAGGTCCCTTGTACTCTGGATCAGGTTTTCATTATCTCTGTACTTTGCTCCATTCAGCTTTCCACCAACTCTGACCGTCTCCCCTTCCTCAGCATGATGCTCCACCACCAGGCTTCACTTTAGGGATGGTATTGGCAGGTGATGAGTGACGCCTGGTTTCCATCCACCCTGACCAGTCTCCCCTTTCTCAGCATGATGCTCCACCACCAGGCTTCACTGTGGTGATGGTATTGGGCCGGTGATGAGCGGCGCATGGTTTCCATCCCCCTCTGACAGGTCTCCCCTCCCCCAGCATGATGCTCCACCACCAGGCTTCACTGTAGGGATGGTATTGGGCAGGTGATGAGCGGCACCTGGTTTCCCTCCCCCTCTGACAGGTCTCTCCTCCCCCAGCATGATGCTCCACCACCAGGCTTCACTGTAGGGATGGTATTGGGCCGGTGATGAGCGGCACCTGGTTTCCATCCCCCTCTGACAGGTCTCTCCTCCCCCAGCATGATGCTCCACCACCAGGCTTCACTGTAGGGATGGTATTGGGCCGGTGATGAGCGGCACCTGGTTTCCATCCCCCTCTGACAGGTCTCTCCTCCCCCAGCATGATGCTCCACCACCAGGCTTCACTGTAGGGATGGTATTGGGCCGGTGATGAGCGGCACCTGGTTTCCCTCCCCCCCTGACTGGTCTCCCCTCCCCCAGCATGATGCTCCACCACCAGGCTTCACTGTAGTGATGGTATTGGGCCGGTGATGAGCGGCACCTGGTTTACATTTACCCTGACCGGTCTCCCCTCTCACAGCATGATGCTCCACCACCAGGCTTCACTGTAGGGATGGTATTGGGCCGGTGATGAGCGGCACCTGGTTTCCATCCCCCTCTGACAGGTCTCTCCTCCCCCAGCATGATGCTCCACCACCAGGCTTCACTGTAGGGATGGTATTGGGCCGGTGATGAGCGGCACCTGGTTTCCATCCCCCCCTGACTGGTCTCCCCTCCCCCAGCATGATGCTCCACCACCAGGCTTCACTGTAGTGATGGTATTGGGCCGGTGATGAGCGGCACCTGGTTTACATTTACCCTGACCGGTCTCCCCTCTCACAGCATGATGCTCCACCACCAGGCTTCACTGTAGGGATGGTATTGGGCAGGTGATGAGCGGCACCTGGTTTCCTTTAAACAGAATGCTTAGAGGCCAAAAAGTTCCATCTTGGTGTCATCAGAGCAAGAATCTTGTTTCTCGCACTCTGAGAGTCCTTGAGGGTCTTTTTGGTAACTCCAGGAGGCTTTCATGTGTCTAAGGGTTCATGTCCACGGGCATAGCGATATCCCGCGGCAGATCTCCAGGGAACAGGGGAGAGCTGATGGCTCTCCACACTGAGCCTATCTGACAGATAGGTTCACCGCGGAGAATTGCGGCAAATCGCAGCCTGCTGTGATTTAAATCCTGCGGATTATCGCCACGGAGAACACAGTGAAAATTTGCCCGTGGACAAGAGGTCTTACTGAGGAGGCTTCTTTCTGGCTGCTCTGCCATAAAGCCCAGATTGGTGGAGGCTGCAGTCATGATTGACCTTCTGGAAGTTTCCCCCACAGGATCTTTGGAGCTCAGCCAGAAGGTCCGTTGGGTTCTTGGTCACCTCTCTTACAAGGCCTTCTCCGGCGGCTCTAGGATGAGTCCTGGTGTTTCTTCCATGTAAGTATTATGGGGGCCGCTGGCCTCTTGGCCACCTCTCTTACCGAGACCCTTCTCCCCTTATTTTGGGGGTCGGTGGCTCTAGGAAGAGTCCTGGTTGTTCTTCCATGTAAGTATTATTGGGGCCGCTGGGCTCTTGGGGACATTGAGGTCAGCAGAAATGTTTTTGTAGCTTCTCCAGATCTGCGCCTCCACACCATCCTGCCTCTGAGCTCCACAGGCAGTTCCTTCCTCCACATCGCTTGGTTTTGGCTCTGATCTGCATTGTGAGCGGTGAGACCTTAAATAGAATAGACGGGGGGGGGGGGGGGAGTCTTTTATGTCCATTCAGCTGAATTTACCACAGGTGACTCCAATCAAGGTGTAGAAACATCTTGGAGATGATCAAGAGTAGTGGGAGCCGCAGAGCACTCACTCCTTCCCATCCTCTCACCGCATGAGCTAGAAAGAGAGCAGCGCCTTCTCCTTCCTCTTACTGTTTCCCTGCAGCTTCCTTGGGGACTCAGGACATTTGGGGAGCTCCTGCAGGCAGCGGACGCCACAGGTGCAGGGGGGTGCGGAGGATGTCACTTTCCTCTAATGACCGCTATTAATTCACACGTATTACTGATCTCCTTAAGGTTTGTTTTCCTAAGGCTGGACAATCCCTTTAATAAGGTCAGCTGGCAGCTCCATGTATAATGTAGGTGTGGGCAAGGTATATTTCATTCTGGCTGCCACCTTCCTGGCACTGCAGGGGTTACATCCGACAGTCGCTGCCGGCTTATAGCTGATAATTCCCCAGGCACCTTCTTGCATCAATTCTTGCTCATAAACCGAGCGCTGCTGGGCTGCTGCCAGAGATGGCGCCGCTGCTCAACCTCACCAGGTCCCACTTGCTCTGCATAAAGATGAAGGTCCCCTCTGACCAGGTTAACTACTCCGAGCGGCAGCGGTTGGGGTTTTTCGTTTTGTTCTCCCTCAGGACAAGGTCTAGCATGATCCACCGCACAGGAGTAGCAGAGAGGAGTCAGAGGCGGCTCGTTCCTGGGTGCTTGTTACTCCTGGTAAATGCCAACTGTAGGGCAATAAAAATCCATTAGACTGATGGCACTAGCCGCGGCGGAGATTTAATATTCCGCTCTAATTACAGCGACTATTTCACACGCACCTTTATGTAGAAGTTAATTGTGGAGTCAAACACGTAATGCAAGAATCAGCAGAAATGCATCCGATGGCAGCAACGAGCGCTGCTCTGGGGGCAGACATACACTACAGTCCATCCCACCTGCAGGTAACAACTGCTAGAATGTATCAGTGGGTGTTACAGACTAGGACGTTGAATGTTGTAATGTATCAATCAGGATATTGGTCTTAAAGATCCCCTGTGACCATCCCACTCCTCCTGGGCCCCCCATTCCAAAGCCCCCCCCCCCCCCCCACCACCACCACTCCTCCTGGGCCCCCGATTCCTGAGCCCTCCCCCCACTCCTCCTGGGCCCCCCCACTCCTCCTGGGCCTCCCATTTCTCCTGGGCTCCCCCATTCCTCCTGAGCCCCCCCACTCCTGCTGGGCCCCCCATTCCTCCTGGGCCCCCCCATTCCTCCTGAGCCACCCCACTCCTCCTGAGCCCCCCCACCACCACTCCTCCTGGGCCCCCCATTCCTCCAGGGCCCCCCATTCTACCAGGGCTCACATGCATCTCATCCGCAGACACAATATTGTTACTTTTCTTTTATATAGAGTAGAAATTCTATATATATTAATATATGGATACATTGTAATGCAAATTTAGCTCTGTGTCGTCCCATTATTCCATCCACTGTAGCAGTCCATCATCTGGGTGGGAAGGCTGAGACATAAATAGAATGCCAGGATTACAGTTAAGACTGACACACAGAAGCAGCAGGTGTGTATGGATTTCAGACATTGTGCATAGCTTGATTGTTAGCGGTTATCACTCAGCAATAATATACTGTATTAAAAGGCTTCACACACAGGAGAACTCGGGGACTGATTCCTTCAAGGAAGATGGATAAAAATGAGAAAGATCAACAGAAAGAGAGAAGAGGAAAAAGAGGAAGAAGATGAACGTAAGGATGGAATAAGAAAGGGGAGAAGAAGAAAATGGGAGTGACAGGAAGAAGAAGAGAGAGAGGGAGAGAAGAGGAAAAAGAAGAAAAGAAGTGAGAGGAAGAAGAGAGGAGAAGAGGAGAGGGAGAGAAGAGGAAAAAGAAGTGAGAGGAAGAAGAGAGGAGAGGAGGAGAGGAGGAGAGGAGAGGAGGAGAGGAGGAGACTCCTTCCATCCATTGCTTTTGTTTGCAGAATTTGCAACAAAGACATGTTAGACTCCTCACTTTTGCAGCTTCTCATCAGGCTCCTCTCAGTCTACACAAACCCCCCAGTTCTGTGCCTCTTACTGCACCCGCTGTATGGCATAGTGACGCCAACTACCAAACTTCAGACAAACTGTTGTCACAACTATAGTTGCCCCCAAATATAGTGCCATGCAGACGAAAAGTAATAAAGCGCCCCGTGTGCACCCCTTGACGGTAATAATGCTCTGAGTGCCCCCACTACATACAGGTGCTGCTTAGTTCCCACAGTTACAGTGCCCTTGTAGTGCTCCTCGCTCACTGTTGGCGTCCCCGTAGTGGCCTTAGTTATATAGCCCCTCGGTGACCCTAAAGGCTCCCTCCCTCCACGTTCCTTGGTTTTGCTTCTGTCAGTTGTGTGATATCCAGTATCCGCTCTGACAGTATCGGCCATCGTGCCCTTTGGCGCCGGGTCTTCTTTTGCCACTGATCTGTCCAAGCATTATAGATTGTTCTAGCGAATCTGCTCGCATTACATGGCCAACATCCGTGAGTCTGAGTCCGGTCATCTCGCCCTCCAGTGATATATCAGGTCTCTTAGTGCCCTAATGTAGTAATGGTAGCCCTTAGTGCTCCCATACTTACTAACTGTGCCCCTCACTCAGTATGCGTGTCCCCAACTCAGTAATGGTACATCTTTTCTGTCGCCAATTCATTGTAGTGCCCCCACATTCAGTAATAGAGCCCACCACTCTATAATAGTGCCCCAAGTCACTATTAGTGCCCTTAATTGTATAGCCCTTTTAGTGCCCCAATTTAGTAATAACACACCTTAGTGCTCCCACACTTACTACCTGTGCCCCTCACTTAGTGCTGCTGCCCCCAGATCAGTAATGGCTCCCCTTTTCTGCCTCCAGTTAATTATACTGCCCCTTTAGTGCCCCCACACTCCATAATAGTGCCCCCAAGTCACTCCTGGTGCCCTTTAGTGCCCCTTGTGATATTGCCCCTCAATGCCCAACTCAATATGGGTACTTTCACATGTACCAGAATATTTCCGCAGCACACAACTAAATATTTCTCCCCCAAACTCTGCACCAAACCTCATGTGACTCGTGGGGCCGATTTACTGCACAATTAGGCCTTTTGCCAATCTACCTGATAGACATTTTTTCTGTACAGAGGAAAATGTTGCTGCGCCTTGCGGCCACTTCCGGTATGTCTGAAAGTAAGGTAATAGCGCCCCTTAATGCCCCACACTCAGTCATTTGATGCCTCCTCAGTGCCCACCTCAGTACTGGTGCCCCCGGTTCATTGTTATACCATTTAGGGCTTCATCTTAGTGCTCCTTTAATAGCGATAACCCTATCGTGTTTACTTGGTTAAAGTGTATATATGTATCTGCTCTGAGCTGCTAGGACTTTAAGCTCTGTGCTGATTGGCTGAGAGACTAAACTTATAAAAGTAGGCCTCGGAATCAGGTTTCAGACTGTTGTGCAGCAGAAAAAGTGCATAGCAGAGCTCTATGTAGCCAGCCTGCTTATTGAAGTGGCGCAGGCCGCTGCTACGAGGTAGAGTGTGATGCAGCAGAGAGCAAAGAGCACAGACTGAACTCTTAAAGTGGTGGAGGTTGTTTCCATGCAGGAGCCCCACAGCAGCTGTATCCCCATGTTGGGCAGCAGCCAGTGGGCAAACAGATGATAAAGGCCCAGAGGGATCAGCTGCTGCGAATACAGAGTCAGAAGCAGCCACCAAGAATGGAAGAAGCCGTGGGACCACCGTCGCCGAGGATCCATCGGCGAGTGGGTCTTCCTCCCCACTGTTACTCAATCCGGAGGTGGGGGTGTTGAAGAGGTCTGCAGTGGGCCGACGCATGCAGAGATCTCATCGCATCGATCCCTACAGAGATCTCCTTCATCTCATGGATGGGATGGAAGAGGCTCAGGATGAACAAAGCTGCAGTCACTTCCAGGTAAAGGGCGGTCAGTGCGGACGATTGTGGGAGGTAATGTGAAATAGACCCTGTGACTGTGATCTGCCGGCACACGGGCCACCCCCTCTCCGGTCTGTGCATCGCCATAGTTTGGTGTGGATACATTACATATATTGTGTAATGTTATGGGGCCATCCTCAGCACCCATGCCGTCTGCTCACCAGTCATCATACAATGACTGATGATATAATGTATAGTGGATATAGAGAGTCCGCACCCCCTGGTACAACGCCAGGCTTTCATCATGGTAACAAATCTAACCAAGATGAATGATTTGCGGTTTCTTGCCCTCCCATGTGCCCGTTATCGGGGCGATCCCTTCAGAAAACAAACTGAAATTTTTTAGGCTGGAATTTTTTTTTAAAAACCCCGTAAATAACGTGTTTGCATCAATCTGCACACCCCATAACTAATACTTGGCCGATGCAGCCTCTGACTTCACGGTGGCATTCAGTGTTTTTGGGTCGGTGTCTATCAGCGTGGCACATCTTCACTTGGCGAGCTTTGCCCGCTCTTCCTTGCAGAAGCTCCAAATCTGTCAGATTGCGAGGGCATCTGGTGTGTAGCGCCCTCCTTAGGTCACTCACAGATCTTCAGTGGGGTTCAGGTCTGGGCTCTGGCGGGCCATTCCAAAACCTTTATTAACAAAACTCTACAATAATTACCAAAAATAACGAGGGGGGAGTCCTTGGAGTCACACAATCTGGTGCTGCCACAATCAAACTGATAAACACTGCCCCACAGCCGGAGACAGGCTCAGGGGCACTACAAGCCACCCTTAGGTGGCTACCACACTTGGGGCTTACAGCCGGCGGAGGGTCTACTGCCCCCCACCACCAGGCCAAGTCCCCGCACCAGATACTATACTGATTACACAGGAGGGAGTCTTAACGGGTGGGACCGTGCCCACCCAACTCCCCCCCTACACAATTTCCACCGACTCCAAGGACCCCCCACCCGACACTGCCATGACAAATGAACCTATTACTACCCCTACCCACCAATACCATACGGGCGGGCGGGACTCTCTGCTATCTCCTCTCAAAGGTGACCACCCACGAAGCCCCCCACTTTATATAACCCCCCTCGCACTAAACTTTCCACCTATCCTGACCCTTTACACCTATCTTCCAGCAATTTCTACCCACACCTCCTAATATTAACCCCTTCCTGACTAAGGCTATCTGGCCCCACGCGTCATGTCGGGCTTCCTCTTAAAGGGGCCACGGCCCCTCTCGCTCCAGCCCATAACTACAGTATGGGAATGAAGGGAATAAAATACTGGAAAATACCAGTCTATGGAGTCCCGGGCGCGGAGGCGGGCAACCTCTGACAGGCCACTCCTGGCCCTGACAGTTTGGCAAGGGGACGCTCTTAGCTTTAAAGCCTTCTTTGAGTCCCACCTCGGCCGCCCTTCCTTATACATCAGCGATGGGCTGGCTATATACTCTATATGTACAAAGCTTCTGGATGGAAACCCAATTTACCATGTTGGCCATATTTCAGTATTTAAACCGAACGCTTAGTGAGCGAGCCAACGATGATTGTGAACGATGAACGAGGAGTGAATGATTTATCGCCAGCCGTTCAATCGTTGGCTGCGTTTACATGGAAAGAGTCATTTTGGTTCATTTGAACAATAATCATTCTGTGTAAAAGGGCCTGACCCTGGGAACTTGCTTATCATTAACCGCATCACAATGATGTCATCGATGACATGATGTAACCGTGCTGCCAGGTAGGTGGATGCAGGCAGCGCTGATACATTGGAGGCGTTCATAGCCTCAGCTATAGGGTCTGACAATGATGATACAATGTAGCCATTCTCTCAGGGAAGGATCGTATTATCCCAGGTAGGTGGATACAGGCAGCGCTGATACATTGGAGGCGTTCATAGCCTCAGCTATAGGGTCTGACAATGATGATACAATGTAGCCGTTCTCTCAGGGAAGGATCGTATTATCCCAGGTAGGTGGATACAGGCAGCGCTGATACATTGGAGGCGTTCATAGAGTCCTACAAAGGAACTGATGATACAATGTAGCAATTATATAATGTAAAGATGATACCGTGTCAGGGCTGTTTCACACCAGCGCATATACGGCGCATTTTTACGCCCCTGGGAGGCATTGATTTTCCATGCATCCGTTCACACGGGCGAATATACAGCGTGTAAATATACCGTCAGCGTGAAAACTAGAATATATATGCATATACAGTCGGCTAAAGGATAGTTCTGGAACCACCTTTTGGCCAATATTAGAGATGAGCGAGCGTACTCGGTAAGGCGATTTACTCGAGACAGCATCGCCTTTTTCGAGTACCTGCTGCCTCGTCCCTGAAGATTGAAGGGGCGGCGCGTGGGGGGGGGGGCGGGGAGGAGAGTGAGAGATCTCTCTCTCCCTCCTGATCCCCTTCGCTCACCCCTGCGCCCCCCCGAATCTTCAGGGACGAGCCAGAAGGTACTTGAAAAAGGCGATGCTCTCTCGAGTAAATCGCCTTACCGAGTACGCTCGCTCATCTCTAGCCAATATACGGGTCCCGTAGACTCCTTTGGGGGCAGGGAAAGAGAAGAGAGGGGGTGGACATTTTGGTGGCGTCCAACGCTGCGAAAAGCTTACAGATGCCTCTACATAGGCATTGGAAGGCATCCTGAGGATTTTGGCAGAGCGAGCGTTTTCCGGGGTGCGGCATAATTTTTCGCTAAAAGCGACGCTCACTATCATGTGAACGGACGAGAAACCGCCGTGATCACGGAAAGACGCCCAATCAGGCACTTATACGGAGCAGGCGTAAAAACGCCGTCACTGTTTATGCGCTCGTGTGCAAAAGCCCTCATGATGTTAAAGGGGTTGTACCAACATTACAACTTACGCCTTATCCACAGGATAGGGGATAGCTTGCTGATCAGTGGGGGTCTCACTGCTGGGACCCCCATCCTCCTTACAATGCACCCCCGGCAGTGAGGAGGAGACTGAACGGAGAGCTCATTGCGCAAGCACCCCAGCGCTCCATTCACTATGGGACTGCCCACATACTTGAGCGGTGCCAGCGCGGGTATTTCCATCAGCCCCACTGAAATGAATGGACCAGTCACTAATGAGAGGCGCCGGCTACATCCATAGTGACCGCTGCTGCCCGTACAGGAGGCTATAACCACCATAGTCTATGCACACGACTGATGGGAGCCGGTGGGTGACATGGAGGAAGCCGTATACTAATGTGCAACCTCTAATAGCACGCAGCGTCTATATAGATATATTACTACCCTGAGTAACACTTACCTGCTGTATACAGTCTTCAGTGTCCGCTAGCAGCATAACCGGGTGCGATGCTAAATCTGTCTAGGGCGCCCACCTACCATGTACCACCTGTACACCCTAGAGATACTTTTTGTACGTCCTAGAGATATTTTTTTCGCTCTATTCCATTAGAAGTTAATCCGAAGTCCATATCCTGCCTCCTCAGGGGTTCAAACTACTCTGTCCTTCCACCATGCTTTACACTTCAACTCGGTTCTGGCACAATTACGACTAATGACTCCAGCTGCACTGTCTATTGGAGACTGAGGTACTGTAGTCTGAAGTCCATCCGTGGTCTCATCAGAGGCTCAGGATACTATTTTGCCTCTCCTCAATGCTTTACACTGCTGCTCTTCTTGCTCAGCAGGAAGTCATTATATGGTTAATTTCCCATACAGCAATATGGAAATGATTATAAATTATAAGCCAGCAATGAGATAAAGAAGACGGGAGGAGCTGCTCCTGGGGCAGCTGCAGCGGCCGTCCTCGTGGGCAGCTAGATGATCCTCCGGTTGGTAGGAACATCATATGCTAGAATGCCCTGAGCGGTTTGCTCCTGGCCGAGGCACGTCTCACTACGCGGCTGTCCCGCTATTCACTCATTTTCTTCTTGTGTCGTTGAAGGCCGAGACTCAGTCGTAAAGGAAGCAGAAACGTCTTAAATGAGGCAGAAGAATGGCGCTAATGTCTCCAGCAGACCCGGCTTGTCTTCCTGCTCTGACCTTAATCCATCTATCTGTCTGATGTTCTCTTAAAATGCCCCATTTCACATCACACTCCATTTCCTCTCATTTGTACCGTACTTTTAAAGAATTGAGCCCATCGGAAATGTTGCTAATGTGTCAAGTCCAGACTGCGATTTAACAGCAAATCAAATAAAAAGCTGTAAAACCAAGCAGCGAGCGCCGGGTGCTTCAGACATTGCGGCCGCCGTCAGAAAACTTCAGAGAAGTTCACGGGTTTTTCACATCTATGTCAGGAATGTAATCACAATGGAGGGGAAACGCAGCCATGGAGGAGAATGCGGGCACTAAGAGACCTGTAATCTGGGTCATAGAGTCGGCAACAAGGGCTTGTGAGAACCTCCCCTGATCCAATCCCAGGGGTCTCCAGGAAAGGACCATTCAAGGTGAGGTAAGAGCCCAGGTAGAGTATGGAGGTATAAAGCCATGG
This sequence comes from Eleutherodactylus coqui, assembly GCF_035609145.1. NCBI lineage: Eukaryota > Metazoa > Chordata > Amphibia > Anura > Eleutherodactylidae > Eleutherodactylus > Eleutherodactylus coqui. The sequence continues at coordinate 10,088,874 of NC_089841.1, read as the reverse complement.
GCCACTATCTACTGTCATAGCACTTACTATGGGCCAGGGTAGCCTCCTTCACCCCAAAATACCCACCAAAGTAGAAAGGGCGAGTTTTATAGTTTAACACCGGAATTATTCTTAGTTTGCCAAGGCTGTCGGGGGTAAATAGGATAGTCAGCCCCAATACCTCATCTCTAATCTCTGTTCTGCATTATAGTCATTGGGGTTGGTCGGGCTTTGTTGACCTTTGTGTTATGGTTCCAGCACTGCCTCCTTATTTAGTTTGCTGTTCTTGCGATGGAATAGAAAAACAAAAATATGGATGCAGATGTGAAGCTGATCCAATATGGCTGTAACACTCAGAATGCTGCTTCCCCGCAGTGGAAACATGGTGGAGGCTGTCGTCTTGGACAATACACTGTGCTGATACTGTGAGCATAGGGCAAGTGAATGAAGCAGGTGCAGATCGTAATGTCCTTCACCTGCCCACTTAATTAATGTCGGGAGCCATAAGAATAGCCACAGTAGAATGGAGGAGGCATGAAGCGCCACAGGAGAAATGGAGGAGATGCTAGAAAACCACAGGGCAAACAAAGGAGATATGCAGAGACACTGGGAAAATGGAGGAGACATGAGGAGCTACAGGTGGAACAGAGGAGATGTGAGGAACCACAAGGGCAATGGAGAAGACCTGAGTAGCCACAAAGTAAGCAGAGGAGACCTGAGGAAACTCAGTAGGAACAAAGGAGTTGTGAGGAACAGAGGAGATGTGAAGAGCCACAGGAGAAATGGTGGAGACACGAGGACCTACAAGGTGAACAAATGAGACGTGAGGAGGCAAGAGTGGAATGGAGGTAATCTGAGAAGCTACAAGGGGAACAAAGGAGATCTGAAGAGCCACAAGAGGAACAAGGAAGATGTGAGGTGCCATAGTCAGAAACAGAGGAGACATGAGGACCTACAAGTGAAATAGAGTAGATGTGACCAACCACAAGGGGAACAGAGAAGACAAGAGGAGCCACAGAGGAATGGATGAGTTCTGAGAACCCACAAGAAGAATAGAAGAGATGTGAGGAGCCACGAGGGGAATGATGGAAATGTGAGGAACTACAGTGGAAAAGAAGATGATAAGCCACAAGGAGAACTGAGGAGAGGTGAGAAGTTAAAAGGATAAAGAAAGAGACCTAATAAGCCACAAAAGGAAAGGTGGAGATGTGAGGAGTCACAGCAGGAATGGAGAAGACATGAAGAGCTACAATGGCAATGGAGGAGACATGAAGAGCTACAAGGGGAAGAAAACTAAGAAGCCACAAAGAGATTGGGGAAGACCTGAAGAGTCACAAGGGAAACAGATGAGACGTGAGGAACCACAATGGTAAAAGAGAAATGAGGAGCCACAAGGAGAATAGAAGAGATGTGAGGAGCAATAGTGTGAATGGAGGAGTCATGAAGAGCCACAGTGGAAATGGAGCAGAGGTGAGAAGGAACAAGGGGAATGGAGGAGACCTGAGGAGCCACAAGGGTAAGTGAAGAGAGATGAAGAGAATTTTTTTTATAATAGAATACACAATGCACATGGGATTCATAAAGCCAATAAGGTCTCCAGTTCAGGAGGTTTCTGTTCGTTTTGGCATTTGTCCCAGACAGAACAACATGGTCAACTGTGCTACTCATACTCCACTGGAGGTAATGTTCTGCTGCTCCACTGTATGCCGAAGATCTGCTAGCTGCCTCTTCCCCTGTTCTTTGGTTGTTCTGACGCTGCTTGCATTACTACAGTTACCAAGGTGCAGGCCCATTCGTGACTTTGCTGTGTAGCCCCATGACTGCTAGTTATGTCCCAGGATAAGTCATTATAGACAGCAGATGGTACAACTGTCGCAGCTGATTGTTGTGACATTGTTTCAGCTGCTGACTGATATTGCTGGGACTTCCCACTGAGAGAGGGGACTATGGGCTGCTGCATACATGTCAAACTGTAATACTGTTTAGGGAGAGTATACACTATTTGTAATGGCCTTGGGGAGGGTAACTCCTACCTACAACCACCCTGGGCAGGGGTAGTTGTTGTATACAAATGGTCATGTTTTACCAATTTCAGAAGCGGTATAGACTGGACATCTCTGATAACACATGAAGAATTAGTTGTAGGATTTTCTTGTATGTAGAACTTTTCTCTTTCCCCACCTTTAATAGGTAATTATAACATAACTGTTGCCCAATAGCAGAAAAAAAATCACATTAAGATAACATCCAGTGACCTTTCAGCGGCCGGCGATTAGACGCCCTCCGTACACAGATTCTGTATTGATTTTCTTCCAGACCTAAAATTAAAGAAAAGAAAAAAACATGAATCTGGAAGATGCATCTACAGGTGGAAGAAAAAGTAAGTGAACCCTCTTGCATTCCCTGGATTTCTGCAGTCATTACTGATATAATGTGTTCTGATTGTATCGAAGTCACAATTATAGACAAATACAATGTAACTAATAACACACAGACAGCTCTGCCGTTCATCATCCACAATGCAGAAAGGAAAAGTAAGTGGACCCCTGTGTTATTTACTTTTCCAAGAAATAATTGGCAAAAAGTGACTTAATTGAAATGTATTAGATTAGAAGTGCAGGTTTGACAGGTGCTTTACCCATTAAATAGAGGTACACAAATCCTGGTTACTGGCAAATATGTTCTTCTCAGTGATTAGTCAGTGTGAGACACACCTCAATGTAAGCAACTTCCAGGAGACCTCAGAAGATGTTTTATAGAGATGCATGATGATGGAAAAGGCTACAGAAGCTAAAGACCTGGATGTACTTCAATCCCTGGTTATTATCTACAGACGGAGGACATTCAGGACTGTTCTACATTCCCCACAAGCATCCTGTTATATCACTCCAAGAGTACAACAGGGGCATCCTGAGAAGGGGAAGAAAGACCCCTAGAGGAACAGCAGAGGACTTACAGAAGAGTTGAGGAGACATATTTTGGGGCTGTGGTGCAGGTGCATGATGTTTTGGAGCTATGGTCGATGGGGCATCATAGTTTGGGGCCATGGTGGGGGGTAGATCATGTTTAGTTGCCATGATTGAGGGACAGCATGGTTTGGGGCTATGGTGGAGGAGCGTCATGGTATGGGGTGGAGGAACATAGTTGAGGGCTATAGTGAAGGGTACATCATGGCTTGTTGCTATAGTGGAAGAGCATAATGGTTTGGCTCTAAGGTGGAGGGGACATTACAGTGGGGCTATGATGAGGCATGTTTTGGGGCTATGGTGGATGAGGCATCATGGACTTGAGGTTATGGTGGAGGCAATATCATTGTTTTGAGATGTGGTGGAGGGCCATCATGTTTTGGGGCTATATTCCATATACACATGAAGCAGCATCAAGGGGTATCTTCTTAATGACGGTTTCCACTCACATCCATTGATCTAAATCATCTTTATTGTGCCCAAAATAATGACAACGTTTCAACCACAAAATCAGTGGTCTTTGTCAAGTCCATACAAACACAAGTGACACCCCCCTTATGTATACAAAACACATAAAAGCATAAAACCCAATCCAAACATAGTGTGTATAAAATCAAGCATACCCCCAAGTAAAAGGCAATCTAATTGGTGTGCAGATAGGGGATGCCGGTGCCAGCACTTACAAAACTTTGTCCATATTCAGAATCCTAGTATTGCTCACCTCTTGATGGCGTCCGCCGCCCCCCAGGGCGCATGCGCGAGATCAGAATGACGTCTGGCGTTCTTTTTCCATGTCGCGTCATGCTTGGCGGTATGCTTGATTTTATACACACTATGCTTGGATTGAGTTTTATGTGTTTTGTATATATATGAGGGGTGTCACTTGTGTTTGTATGGACTTGACAAAGACCACTGATCTTGTGGTCGAAACTTTGTCATTATTGTGGGCACAATAAAGATGATTTAGATCAATGGATGTGAGTGGAAACCATCATTAAGAAGATACCCCTTGATGCTGCTTTATGTGTATATGGACCATTGGCATTTACTGGTTTAGGATCCAAGACCGGGTGAGAAGCATGCATCTGACAACCCTTTGTAGATACCTCCCTCATATATGAGGTGTTTGTGTGTGCTGCTACTAAACCTATACTTTCAGATGTTTTGGGGCTATGGTGGATTTGGAACGAGCATGGGGGGGAAATCATGTTTGAAGGTTATGGTGGAGGGAATATTATAGTTTGGAGCTTTGGTGGGACAACATGGTTTAGAGTTATGATGGAGGAGCATCACAGTTTGGGGGTATGATTGTGGGGACATCATTGGTGGGGGCTATGGTGGAGGAGCATGACAGTTTGGGGTATGGTGGAGGGGGCATCATGGGTGGGGGCTATGATGGAGGGCATCATGGCTGGGAGCTATGGTGGAGGGAGTATCATGGTTTGCTCCTCAAGGTCTTGACGTCTGGTGATCATTGATGGAAGAATACATTCTCAGGTGGATCAGAGCATCTTACAAGAGGATGTAAGGGCCATCAAGGAACTCAAGCTGATGAAATATTGATGAACTGAAACACATTTGCATGGAAGAACGGTTCAAAATTGCTCTTCAACATTGTATAAGCCTTATTTACATCTACAAGGAGACATTTGGTGGAGGTGATTGTTGCTAAAGAGGGGGTTAAAGATTATTAAATTCAAGGGTTCATTTCCTTTATTCACTGCCCTATGGATGATGAGCAGTACAGCTGTCTGTTAGTAGTTACATTGTGTTTGTCTAGAATTATGACTTAGGTACAATCAAATTAGTAATCATGACAGAAATCCACAGACTGCCAGAGGGTTCACTTACTTATTTTCCTACAGTAAATCCAAGGTTCAGGCCATGTGTGACTGATATGTGAAGCAAGCATTGGTAGAAGCTCCCTTGCAAGGAGCAGCAGCGATAGACGGATCAGGCAACAACTATCACATTTTCCCACAGCACCACCGCTGGACAAATAAAGCATTACACAGTCTCAATTAAAATCAATGGACAGTCTATATAATGCATTCTGGAAAGAGACTCTCTAGCTCTCTGCACTCTGGCTAATAGATTGGCCTGAACAGCAAACAAGAATTCATTCGCATGTCATTCGTTGTTCAGTTTCTTCATGCAGAAAAGAGAATGACGGCTCGGCCGTGCAAACAGCAGTGGATCATCTATGAACGGCTGCCTGCTTACCGTGAACGGAGGCAGGCTGGAACGATCCCCGGCCCCGCTCTGCCTCCACTGTTAAGTAGAATGATCATCGCCGGGACGATCTGTCGAGCATCTGGTTGTTCCGTGTAAAAGGGCCCTAAACCTGCTGATTCTGGTAGTCTCTATCCAGCCCAGGCCAGGCTGTAGGCCCTACTGCTAGTCATGATGTCACACTGCCAGATGCCAGGGCTTAGGAGCGGAGACCTGGGAACAGTCAGTGCTCCTTGCAGGAGCCCAGGGTGAGAATCGGGGATTCCCTTAGAGACCGGCCGATATTCTGCCTTAAGGCCAAGTGTTGCCTTGCAAGAGCCGTGACTCACTGACAGCCGTATGGGGCTTGTTCTTTGGAATGAGTTGTATATTTCACTGGCCGCACTCCGGGGTCCATATAATGTATTGTGGGGCTCGTATCATGTTTTTTGGGGGGAGGAAAGATAAAGAGAAACTCCAGAATTCCCGCCATTGTTTTTTGGGTTTTGTTTTTATGTCATTCACCATTCAGTAAGAATGTTCTGCTTCGCCACATTGTAGCACCCAGAACACTTTCACTTTGTGGCAGCGGAGCTCTGGGAGGGCTCGTTATTTGCAGGAGGAGTTGTAGTTTTTCTTTGTACCATCTTGAGGTACATGTGACTTTCAGATTACTTTTTATTATGTTTTTGGTAGGCGAACAAAAAAACCCCAATTCTGGCATTAGTTTCAGATTTCTTGGCGAGATGAAGAACAACATATTTTCATTGTCTGGCCCATTATGAACGCAGTAATATCTATTATCTGCTGCTTTTTTTTAAAAATGTCTTTTTTTTGTATTTTATACATTTAAAAATGTGTTTTCATGGAGAAAAATGTATGTTTTTAGCTTGATTTTTCTTCTTTAAATTAAAATTCTATTGGACACTATTCTTTAGTCCTCGAGGAGGACTTGAAGATGTGATGGTTCAATCACTAGGATAATACACTGCATTACTTACATAGTGCACTCTACTAAGCCTGTGACAGCAGCCTATTAGACTCTGCAGGAGGCGGGGTCTAATAGGCGGAGTTACATGGCAGACAAGCTTTGTCAGGCTTTCAGCTGCCATGGGAACCCATTGGAACCTTGCAATCACACTGCAGGGTGCTGGTGGATGACAGAAGGAGTCCCCTGTCATCTGCTTACATGCTGTATTTGCTTTTGATTGTGGCATGCAAGGGGTTAAATGCCAGGATCTGAGGTTTTACCAAATCTGGCGGTTAGAGCAGGAGCCGGGCCGTCAGTAGTCAGCCAAGCCATCACCTTAAAAAGATGTATGAGCAGGTTTAAAGCCCATTAGTGAGGTCAGTAATAAGGATGTTGTAGTCCCGAAGGGGTTGAACTCCAAGCCCCGGTCCGGGCGTGACATAGCGGGTTCCTGGCCAGGCCAGTAAAGTATGATCTCTATGCTGGTCAGATATCACAACTGTCACAGCACTCAACTATACAAGCATATAAACAACCCACCTGTGAGGTGACAGGTTCTAATAAGATTTAGGTATGATGACCTAAATCTTACGCTGGTCATGTGCAGGTAACTTCCTGATTTTGCAGAACAGTGCATATTTTTACCACTAGGTGGAGCTGTAGGATATTACACTGAATGTGAAGGTATTCTGATGGATTGTTTCTTACAAACAGCACACCATGTGGCCAGCCCTGGTATTACAGCTAAAATATTACTGGCTTGAACCAAATAAAGTAATCATTACTTTATATCTCCATCTATTTATTTGATCCCGTATGTTGAACATTTGGTCTTAAATTGCATCTCACAAACTTTGAAGTTTATCTTAGAGGTTAATGTGGTAACTGATCAATAGTGAGAGTCAAGTGAAATATTAAAGTAGAACATGGGGTACAGGGAGCCCCAAATGGAAAAAGTCCCCTTTTTTGTGCTGGTTTGTGCCACGACTTCTGTGTCTCATGAAGGGCCTTGATTCTTTTAAGCCACCTCTCTATTCCTATCCCATTTACAAAAACAATAGTAGTATTACACCCTGGCAAGATCTCCTTGTTTTCTGAGACAGCAGTGTTCCCAGACAGAGGAGTTTTGCATAGATTCCCATAAGCCAATTGGGAATAAGAGTGAATGCCCCATAGCAGGTGAAGGGGTTGAGTCTACTCTGAAGTACATTGCTGTGGTTCCTGTCTTTTCTGAAATGTCTGATTAAGCAGCTGCATGTTCAGAGCTCAGTAGGTGTTTCCCACATGTGCACCAGCAGGTTCAGAGTTCAGAAGTTGTTCCTTGCTTGTGCAGCTGCAGGTTCAGAGCTCAGTAGGTACTCCATGTAAAGCCGCTCTCTCCCTTCTTTCCTTCTGCATTGACCATTGAGGACTCTGCAGAGCTCAGGGCATAGAAGGTATCATGAAGAGGAATAACATAAATCGCAGGATCAGACTTTACACAGAATTTGTAACCTGTAACTTTGCAAACAACAGCACAGGAGCCGTATACAAAAAAAGTGGTAGGAGACTTTATAATCAAAGCCATTTGCAAAGTAGCTTTATTTGTGATTTTCTATCCATTAGAGCAACGAAAACTCTGAAGTTGGATATAAAGATGTTAAAAAAATTGTTGAAAAAAGCTTTTTTGCGCATTTTTCCATTTGTTTAAAAAAACGATTAAATTAAAAACCCCCGTTTGGTATTATCACATCCGTATTGACACTTACAATAAATTGAACAAACTTTTTATTCCGCATGGCAAAAGCTATAAGAAAAAAAACGATATCCAAATGCTTTTTTTATATATTCTGCCTACCAAAAAAATGCAATAAAAGTGAACAAAAAAGCCTCATACGCCCCAATATGATATCAATAAAAACTACAGTTCGTCACACAAAAAATGAGTCACCAAAAAAAGGTTTTTATTGTGCATAAGTGGTAAAACCTAAAAATATATTGTGGCAAGCTGGGGGTCACTCGCCTACAGGATCGCCAACTTTCTCTCAGGATGGGTGGGCACCTCATGCATAAAGGCTGCAGAAGACTTGCCTGCCAGCATTTGCTTGATATCACAGCAACATTGTACAGCATACAATGTCCCGGGTTCACAACCCACATGGATCCCGTCACTAACCCCCGGAGCGCCTAGAAAGTGTCCTTTTCTGTCAGACCTGACGGGCCCAAACTGGTCCACACCGGACCCCAAGCTCCAAGTTCCTGATTGGCACTCCCTGGTTGGCAGACAACTTCCCACTGAGTGTGGCAGGAACTGATTCTTTAATCTCTCTTCCTGCCACCCCCACAGGTGTTCTCTATCATTTCTGATTCTAGAATGTCTGTCCACAGCCCCCTACAGGCCTTTCTGTGTACTACCCTTCTACAATAAATATAGTTTTTGAATATATCAAAAAATGTATAATGTCACTTATGCTGCATGATTAAAACTACAAAAAGTACTGTTATCAGAATTAATGTTTTTTTGTCCCTGTCCTACAAAAAAATTAATTAAGTCATGCAATACATTATATGTACCTCAAAAATGGTACCAATCAAGACTACAGCTCGGTGTACATTAAATGTGCATGTACATGCGAGCGCGATGCAAGTTTTTTCTTAGGGAAGAATGGGCATCGTTTCTTTTCACAGCACTCCAAGCGATGGGTTCTCTGCAATGCACAAAATTTGTGTGGGAAAGTCGCCTGTGTAAATGTACCCTTATAGAGGGAGATCCAAGAGGTTAATAGAGAGCAGTGCCAGGCGGGGAACCTCTGTATGACGTGAGGCACCTCCTGTACCGTCCGATGATGAGGATGGTTCAGCAGACGGTACAAACTTCACAATGATGATGGTCCTGCATACAGTACGTACTCCGTGATAATGACAGTTTGGGAAAAGGTACGTACTCCACGATGATGATGGTCCTGCAGACGGTATGTAGTCTGCGATGATGACGATTCCTGAAGACGGTACGTACTCCGCGTTGCTGATGGATCTGCAGATGGTACGTACTCTATGATGATGATGGGTTGGTTCTGCAGACAGTTCCTACTCCGCGATGATGATGGGTTCTGCAGATGGTTCGTACTCTGTGATGAAGATGGGTCACTCCACAATGATGATGGGTTCTGCAGATGGTTCGTACTCCACGATGTTGATAGTTCTGCAGACGGTACGTACTCTGTGATGATGATGGATCCTGCAGACGGTATGTACTCCGCGATGATGATGGTTTCTGCAGATGGTTCGTACTCTGTGATGAAGATGGGTCACTCCACGATGATGATGGGTTCTGCATACGGTTCGTACTCCACGATGTTGATAGTTCTGCAGACGGTACGTACTCTGTGATGATGATGCGTTCTGGAGATGGTATGTACTCTATGATGATGATGGGTCACTCCACAATGATGATGGGTTCTGCAAATGGTTCGTACTCTGCAATGATGATGGGTTCTGCAGACAGTTCGTACTCCGCAGTGATGATGGGCTCTGCAGACAGTTCGTACTCCGCAATGATGATGGGTTCTGGAGACAGTACGTACTCTGTCGTGATGATGGGTCACTCCACAATGATGATGGGTCCTGCAGACGGCACATACTCTGTGATGATGATGGGTCCTGCAGACGGCACATACTCTGTGGTGATGATGATGGGTTCTCTAGACAGTTCCTACTCCGCAATGATGTTGGGTTCTGGAGATGGTACGTACTCTGTGATGATGATGGGTTCTGCAGACAGTTCGTACTAAGCAATGATGATGGGTCCTACAGGCGGCACATACTCTGTGATGATAATGGGTCACTCCGCAATGATGATGGGTTGGTTCTGCAGACAGTTCCTACTCCGCAATGATGATGGGTTCTGGAGACGGTTTGTACTCTGTGATGATGATGGGTCACTCCACGATGATGATGGGTTCTGGAGATGGTACATACTCCGCGTAAGACACAGAAATGATATTTTCTGTGTTCCTATGACAAATCCTTCATTCTCTGTGAACTTTCCCGGGGACTTGTAGAAATGATCTGTAATATTGCTCCTAATCCCTCAGCATTTCCTCCCCGCCGGGCGCCATCTTTGCAGTGGGAGGTTAGGGTGATAAGCATCGTGTTGAGACAGCTGCCCCGGTTTCTGGATCTGGTCGGTTTTGCGTCTTGCTGTTTACCAGGACGGCATTTCAGTTTTTAATAAATAGGGGGTTTTGTCTCCCAGTAGGAGGATTACGCCGAAGCTTGTGGTGTTACAGAAGCTAAACAATCATGAAAGGCGGATTCGGAGGATGTTCTCCTCTCGGCTCGCCGGCGATATTTCAAGCTGTTTTTTCTGGTCTGTTGACAAAAATCAAAGAACAGAATCTTTTCAGATGGGTTTTGCTCCGGGACGGGAGGCTGCGGCGGACGGACTGTCTTCCAGCTGAGACGGTTTAGGTCGTATACGAGGAGGAGACCAGAATAGCAGCCCTCACAGCCGCGCCAGGAACCACAGGTTATTAACCCCTCCAACACTAACAGCAGCCCCTCTCGGCTCTTATAGTATCCGAAGGTGCGAAACGCGTGGTTTATGAATGAACTCCGCACATCTGGAATCTGCTGGAAATTAACTCTTTATTATAAAGCAGAACATTTTTATTGAAGTACGATTTTTCAACAAAATGACTCCTTAATTTCTACACGTGTAGAAGCCTCATATACATGATCCTTCGTCTGTTCACCGGGTCATCTGCTTTATACTGTAACGTACGGATAGACGGCTGACATTTACTAACTGCATTCCGTATAGGAACAGTCTTTACTTGCATTAATAAGTGTCTCTGCTTTAGACAATCATTAACTTTCTGCAAATCGTGTCTTATTAATCCACATCCTCATTCAGGCTACGAACCTGAGCGGAGAGGGAAGTCAGAAGAGCATTGCTTTAGTCACAGCTGGATAAACTTTGTGTAGAGTAGGATTACTTTGTGTATCATGTTGTATATCCACACCACTAGTGCTGGGAATGGTCTGCATGATAGTATTCACACAGACAGATGACGCAGATGCAGCATATAAAGCAGGGCCATGCTTACCCTTCCCAATTACAGATAGATATAACTGTAGATGTTTCATGAGTATTTCTTGCAGGAGGAGGTGAATGAGCAAACTCCGCCAACCTGTTTGCCGCACTGCGGCATTTTTCAGTAGAGCAACCACACAATCAGCCCACTCAATATTCACTATTGCCTCCCATGTTGCATGGGAAGCCGCAAGGTGCAAAGTATTCGCAGTCACATTTGCAGATACCTGGACCTGAACGCCATCGTGAAGTTCACCGTCGGCTTCTTTCTTGCTCGTCATTGCAACTCGCAACGACAAACAGGTCTCACAACAAACCAGTCTTTTACTACTCCTCCTTTTTTCTGCTCTTCTGCTCCCCCACAACAGGGATCGTGGTACAGCACAACCAGAGACCCAGGGAGAGCAAGGCAGCACAGCCGAGTCAACAACACCGGCCAGCACAACAGGTGAGAGCTCTCCAGGTGTCTCACAGCTCACATCACGCTCTAGACCGCACCCCGGAGCTGAACTATACTCTCTGTTATACTCACAGCTGAGATCTGAGCTGCTGTTTGCTAGGTCCTCATGTTACAGCACTTTTTAATGATTAACCCCTTAAACAATCTGCCCTTTTTTTGTTTTTTTTTTCCCCTCATTTTTTTCCTCTTCACTTTCAAAAAGTCAGAACTCTTATTTTTCCATTGACATCGCTGTTTGAGGAATTAGTTTTTTTTTGCGGGACAAGTATTTTTTAGTTGTTCCATTCGATATACCGTATACCGTACTGAGAAATGTCAAAAATATCCAAGTGGGGTGAAATGCAAAAAAAACCCCACAGTCCTGCCATCTTTAGTGAAGGATGGTTAATAAAAGAGGTAATATGAAAACCCTGGTGGTCTAGGGAGATAAAGGGTAATCATAACATGATCTAGGACATTGAACGGGTAATGTAAGGCTTTAGATGGTGTAGAGGGGTTAAGACGTAATGGCAACAGACTAAGATATTACAGAGGTAACATCACAGTAATGATAATATGGTCTAAGTATTGAAGAGGCAGTGTAAAATGTCTAGTGGTGTGGGGTGGTTAATATAAGAGGTACTATAACAGCCCTGGTGGTCTAGCTAAAGGGTAATGATAACATGGTGTATGATATTGGAGAGGTAATGTAAGATTCCTAGTGGAGTAAGGTGGTAAACACTAATGGCAACAGACTAGGATATTAAAGAGGTAATATATCAGCCCTGGTGGTCTAGGGAGGTTAAAATAGCAAAATTGTACCTCTCCAAGTCCCAGCTTCATTCTGTGGTCCCTCAGAGTGATCATTCTCGGCTTCCTTTCATGCACGGTGCTGATCATAGAGGAAGGTGCAGCCAAGTAACATCTGCATGGCTTCCTCCGCGGTCTGGCTGAGAAGTCAGTATACATATATATGCTCAGCATTATGACAGCTGTGTTTTGTTGTGTTACTTTGTGGTTGTCAGCAAGGACCCACCTCTGGTCCTGAGCGCCCCCAACAGGTCATGTTTGCAGGACTTCCTCAGTAGTACACAGGTGATGTGATTATTGTCGGTCCTCAGACATTGCCTCAGGTGGTCTCTCTATAGGAGATCCTGAAAACATGACCTGTTGGGGTCCCTGAGGACTGGGGTGGGGAAACACTGGTCTAGACAATGGGCCATTCCCCACCCCATAGGAGCCCTATACTAGATGGCTATACATGAACCAGTTAGTACGCGGACAGGGCGGACCGGAGTGTCTCACATCTGATTTTTGACATTTTCTGTATTTTCCAGCATTATTTTTATTAGATGTTTTTGAAAATGAACTGAAGACGATTCGCTGACACATTCTGCTTTCTTCTGCCAACCAGACATTGTGTCGTCCTGCTTCTCCTCCATCTAAATCTGTGCAAGTCGCGGGTAATTTGCAGTAATTGCGCAGTAAATGGAGGGAGGGCAGGTAATCTCCGGAGAGGAGAACACACAATTATCCGCTCATTTCTGCTCTATCCTTCAGCAATGACAATGGAGATGTCATTGTAAGAAGCTTCAGGGGATCGGCGAGCGGCGTTAATGGGTCAGTGGGAGTCACAGAATACACGGCGGTGGATGAGATGTCTGCTGCCTCTAATGAGGTGGAGGTGAAAGGGCCGGACCACCAAAGGTCAGCTCCCGACCCCAAGCTAAATGGTTTTTACTAATCCTAACCAAACCCTGACACATATCGCCTCCGGTGCTCCTCGGATCTGTAAACAGCAGTCATCAGCCTCATAGGTTAGAGTATTTTGTGGATGACTCTGTGATTTCTTTCAGAGAACATAGTGGACTTGTTCTTCAGAGTTCAATGTGCAAAGAGGGGGAGGAGGTGAGCTGTGACCATCATCTATAGACTTCCATTGGAGAGTGCTGTGGGCACAGTGCAGGGAGGGGGAGGATATGAGCTTTGATTATCACATACACACTTCTATTGAAGAGCGTAGTGGGCATGCTTTGTGATTTATGCAGGGAGGGGAAGGAGGTGAGCTGTGACCATGACTTATAAACTGCTATTGAAGAGCGTAGTGGGCATGCTTTGTGATTTATGCAGGGAGGATGTGAGCTGTGGCTATCACTAACACACTTCTGTTGAATAATGTATTGGACATGCTATGTAATTTGTGCAGGGAGGAAGAGGAGGTGAGCTGTGGCAATTACATACTGACTTCTTTGGGAGCGCTGTGGGCATGCTCTATGACTTGTGTAGGGAGTGGTGTGCTGTCTCCCTCACTTATTGACAGTAGTGGATCTGTTATCAACATTATAATAGAGATGTTACCCGCCATTGTAATCCTGTCTGTGATCAGTGGCGTGACTATAATTGGGGGCCCAGAGGTCTCCTTCACCACCGCAGCGGTTCGGGCTGCTATCGCTGGGATTACCCATCCCCAAAACTCCAGCCAGGAGTGATGGGGAAACTGTTAGTTTGCAGCAGTACCCCCTGTTGGATGGGTGCCCCTGCATGCCCTGTACAAGGGTTCTGATGAAGAGGCCCCAGATGGCCACATGTGACATAAAGGCCTGTTTACAGGTGAAGGCGAGCATGGATGGCCACCGATGATGGTGTGACCCAGCAGATCACCAGCATCTGGCAGGAGAGGGAGTCCACCATAACCGGAGATGGCCAGATGGGCAACCAATGCAGTGATGACCATGCCACAGTAGAGCAATGCCAGAACCAGGCCTAAGACATGGTGGGTACAGAAGTTGGTGGCATAAAAGAACAGTACAGCAGGAGAAAGACACAGAGGCCAGCTGGCATTGTAGTGTCGGCCCCAAAGAGTGCCCGTCGGGGGCAGAAAGTGATTCAGAGGAGGGAATCCCTGGGGCAGCATGTGGAGTTCTTATTAGCAACCGTGGGCTGCAAACTACAACTATTTGAGGGCACTACGCTTCATTCACAAATGAAAATGAGAGCGCCACCTGGAGGCAGGAAGAAGTCAGTGCTGGTTGAGAGGTCTGGATGTATGGAGGGTGAAGGAGAATAATATAACTCTGCTTTGTTCCCTCCACAGCTGAACAGCGGCGGTGACTTCACTCCCCGGAGTCTGAATCATTCATTGAGCTTTTCATGGTGGAGTAAGCACGAGGTGGCGGCATTTATCAGGATTTACACAGACCGGGCGGAGAACCGTCAGCTCTACCGCACTGAACACTAAGACTCCACTTATTACACTTCGTGACCCCAATGACCTCGTATCATTTCCTTCTGCACATATTTGAATTTTCGCCACCTTGGGAGGAGCTTAGTTGTGGTATAAGTGAAGAAGAAGGCGATAACATCAGGGGTGTGACACCGGCGGGAAAAGTAGGTAACAGCCGCAGAAGGCATACCGCAGCAAATGATTACATTAGTGCCACACGGATAGTCCCCTAAAACGAATTGTGTCAAATAGTGCCCCCCTTAGTGCCCCATCACAATAATGGTGCCCTTTTAGTACACTCTTCACAGTCAGATTAATGATGCCCCTTCAGTGTCCTATCACACTCGTTCTCCCTCAGTGCCCTTTACAATCAGTCTTGATGCCCTCTTAGTGTCCTACCACACACATTATGCTCCCTTAATGTCCCATCACAGTCATGATGCCCCCATAGTGCCCCCACAGTGCCCCATCACAATTATGATGCCCTCTTAGTGCACTCTTCATAGTCAGATTAATGATGCCCCTTCAGTGTCCTGTCACACTCATTGTACTCCTTTAGTGCCTTCACAATCACAGTAAGGATGCCCCCATGGTGCCCCATCACAGTCTTGATGCCCTCTTAGTGTCCCATCACTCATTATGCTCCCTTAAAGTCCCATCACAGTCATGATGCCCCCATAGTGCCCAATCACAGTTATGATGCCCTCTTAGACTATCGTCATAGGCGGCTTTTTCCCAGGGAACGCTGCATTACCTATAAGACTCCTTACACCCATGCTGTACTCTCCACAAGGAGAACATTACCTCCATCAGCCAAGGGGTTAAAAGGCTTAGCTCAGAGTGATCTCCAGTCCTGGCGGCTGCAACAGGATGTCAGCTGTCCATTAGAGTTGACATCCCACTGCTGCCGCTGCAAGCAGAGCTCCTACATAGGGGAAAGTATTAAAGAGATTCATCAGCTGTGACTACTGCTCCTGCAGCCGATCACTTACTGTATAATGGTAAAGGGGGCATTAACCCTTCACATGAGGGGTGTGTAAGTTATCTAGTGTCTAAAAAAACACACATATATATATAGTGAGGCTAAAGTCTGGACACACCCGTTTAACGGTTGTAATAATGAGAAAATTGGCTTCCACTGTGTAAAAGTATTTATTGGGAGGGAGGCTACATTTTTGGGTGCAAGAGAAAATGTTGGCGGCCATTTTGAACTCCACCATATGGAATTCAGCTCAGATTTTTCGAATAGGAAGGGGGTCATGTAATATGTCAATCTTTGCTAGAAATTACTCAGAAACACATTGGAAGTGTCAGTTTTGCCCCATCATTACTTGTTTAGAGTTAAGTGAGAGCAATTTAGGTAAATTGTGTCTGACATCCAGGGCCTTTATTCATTGATGGATCACTTAACAGTGAGACGTACCTCTGGATGTTACAATCTGTGCTCAGTGAGAACAGAAAGTTCCCACGCTACCTTCTGGAGCGCCTTCGCGCTTTGCTGTGGCTGTACGCAGACGGCTGGATGTTAAATACCCTGGACACTGGGTTGGGTGTCGAAGTCTGAAAGAATGGCCACCTAGGTCATTGGCTTTAACCCTTTGAAGTTTTCTTCCAAGGACCATTTAATTCTCTTGTGTGTGTGAAAACAATAAGCAATACGGTTCACAAAGAGCGGACTAGACGTTTAAGTATGTGCATCCGGCAGAAGGGTGAACATGGCATGGCATGTAAAGCACTGGGGGAAGCTGGACCCTCACCTAACTCCTAAACAAGTCCAGATAGTGCAAAACTAACACTTCCAGGGAGTTTCGGGGCAAATTCTAGCCCAGATCGATATATCACATAATAACATTAGCATTTGACAAACATGAGCTGAATTCAATATGAAGGAGCCAAGTGGCCATTGAAATGTCTCCTCCACCAAAGAAAGGCAGCCCCCCTCCCAATTAACACTGTCACACAACGGAAGTGAAGTTTCCCTTTATTAGACAACTTAAATAGACGTGTCCAGAATTCTGCCTCAGAATTTTAAAAGCATGCATATAGATTGGAGACAGTGAGAATAGATAATAACCAGGAATAGGGGAAGGAGAGGTGGGGAGGGGGAGAAGGGGAGGTAGGGGGGGGGGGAGTAATGGAGGGGGGGAGTAATGGGGGGGGGGATTTTTGGCATCATATTGATTATCTGTCCCAGAATACAAAGTTCCTCCCTGTATTACTAAATATAAAAGTTCTGCATATTACACGTATTCCCAAACCCGTCAGACGGCGTTATCCTCATCCGACCGATGTGACAGCTGCAACGTCTGCAGAAAGCGTCACAGCAGGAGCCACACCGAGGAGAGGAACCTGGCAGCAAGATTACTAATTACCTAATAACAGGAGATTATGTATCATACCGTAATATACCAGCAAAATTCCCATAACTGACAGCCATATCATACATCAGGATATCTGCCACAACCATATATATATACTGTACATAGGGGGCAGTATTATAGTAGTTATATTCTTGTACATAGGGGGCAGTATTATAGTAGTTATATTCTTGTACATAGGAGCAGTATTATAGTAGTTATATTCTTGTACATAGGGGGCAGTATTATAGTAGTTATATTCTTGTACATAGGGGGCAGTATTATAGTAGTTATATTCTTGTACATAGAGGGCAGTATTATAGTAGTTATATTCTTGTACATAGGGGGCAGTATTATAGTAGTTATATTCTTGTACATAGGAGGCAGTATTATAGTAGTTATATTCTTGTACATAGGAGGCAGTATTATAGTAGGTATATTCTTGTACATAGGGGGCAGTATTATAGTAGTTATATTCTTGTACATAGTGGGCAGTATTATAGTAGTTATATTCTTGTACATAGGGGCAGTATTATAGTAGTTATATTCTTGTACATAGGGGGCAGTATTATAGTAGTTATATTCTTGTACATAGGAGGCAGTATTATAGTAGGTATATTCTTGTACATAGGGAGCAGTATTATAGTAGTTATATTCTTGTACATAGGGGGCAGTATTATAGTAGTTATATTCTTGTACATAGGGGGCAGTATTATAGTAGTTATATTCTTGTACATAGGGGGCAGTATTATAGTAGTTATATTTTTGTACATAGGGAGCAGTATTATAGTAGTTATATTCTTGTACATAGGGGGCAGTATTATAGTAGTTATATTCTTGTACATAGGGGCAGTATTATAGTAGTTATATTCTTGTACATAGGGGGCAGTATTATAGTAGTTATATTCTTGTACATAGGGAGCAGTATTATAGTAGTTATATTCTTGTACATAGGGGGCAGTATTATAGTTGTTATATTCTTGTACATAGGGGGCAGTATTATAGTAGTTATATTCTTGTACATAGGAGCAGTATTATAGTAGTTATATTCTTGTACATAGGAGGCAGTATTATAGTAGTTATATTCTTGTACATAGGAGGCAGTATTATAGTAGTTATATTTTTGTACATAGGGAGCAGTATTATAGTAGTTATATTCTTGTACATAGGGGGCAGTATTATAGTAGTTATATTCTTGTACATAGGGAGCAGTATTATAGTAGTTATATTCTTGTACATAGGGGGCAGTATTATAGTAGTTATATTCTTGTACATAGGGGGCAGTATTATAGTAGTTATATTCTTGTACATAGGGGGCAGTATTATAGTAGTTATATTCTTGTACATAGGGAGCAGTATTATAGTAGTTATATTCTTGTACATAGGGGGCAGTATTATAGTTGTTATATTCTTGTACATAGGGGGCAGTATTATAGTAGTTATATTCTTGTACATAGGAGCAGTATTATAGTAGTTATATTCTTGTACATAGGAGGCAGTATTATAGTAGTTATATTCTTGTACATAGGGGGCAGTATTATAGTAGTTATATTCTTGTACATAGGGGGCAGTATTATAGTAGTTATATTCTTGTACATAGGGGGCAGTATTATAGTAGTTATATTCTTGTACATAGGGAGCAGTATTATAGTAGTTATATTCTTGTACATAAGGGGCAGTATTATAGCAGTTATATTCTTGTACATAGGGGGCAGTATTATAGTAGTTATATTCTTGTATATAGGGGGCAGTATTATAGTAGTTATATTCTTGTACATAGGAGGCAGTATTATAGTAGTTATATTCTTGTACATAGGGGGCAGTATTATAGTAGTTATATTCTTGTACATAGGGGCAGTATTATAGTAGTTATATTCTTATATATAGGGAGCAGTATTATAGTAGTTATATTCTTGTACATAGGGGGCAGTATTATAGTAGTTATATTCTTGTACATAGGGGGCAGTATTATAATAGTTATATTCTTGTACATAGGGGACAGTATTATAGTAGTTATATTCTAGTGCATAGAAGGCAGTATTATAGTAGTTATATTCTTGTACGTAGGGGGCAGTATTATAGTAGATATATTCTAGTACATAGGAGGCAGTATTATAGTAGTTATATTCTTGTACATGGGAGGCAGTATTATAGTAGTTATATTCTTGTACATAGGGGGCAGTATTATAGTAGTTATATTCTTGTACATAGGGGGCAGTATTATAGTAGTTATATTCTTGTACATAGCAGGTAGTATTATAGTAGTTATATTCTTGTACATAGGGGGCAGTATTATAGTAGTTATATTCTTGTATATAGGAGACAGTATTATAGTAGTTATATTCTTGTACATAGGAGGCAGTATTATAGTAGTTATATTCTTGTACATAGGGGGCAGTATTATAGTAGTTATATTCTTGTACATAGGAGGCAGTATTATAGTAGTTATATTCTTGTACGTAGGGGGCAGTATTATAGTAGTTATATTCTTGTACATAGGGGGCAGTATTATAGTAGTTATAGTCTTGTACATAGGAGAAGTATTATAGTAGTTATATTCTTGTACATAGGGGTAGTATTATAGTAGTTATATTCTTGTACATAGGAGCAGTATTATAGTAGATATATTCTTGTACATGGGGGCTGTATTAGAGTAGTTATATTCTTATATATAGGAGCAGTATTATAGTAGTTATATTCTTGTACATAGGAGCAGTATTATAGTAATTATATTCTTGTACATAGAAGGCAGTATTATAGTAGTTATATTCTTGTACATAGGAGCAGTATTATAGTAGTTATATTCTTCTACATAGGGGGCAGTATTATAGTAGTTATAATCTTGTACATAGGGGGCAGTATTATAGTAGTTATAGTCTTGTACATAGGAGGCAGTATTATAGTAGTTATATTCTTGTACATAGGAGCAGTATTATAGTAGTTATATACTTGTACATAGGGGGCGGCATTATAGTAGTTATATTCTTGTACATAGGGGCAGTATTATAGTAGTTATATTCTTCTACATAGGGAGCAGTATTATAGTAGTTATATTTTTGTACATAGGGGGCAGTATTATAGTAGTTATATTCTTGTACATAGGAGCAGTATTATAGTAGTTATATTCTTCTACATAGGGGGCAGTATTATAGTAATTATATTCTTGTACATAGAAGGCAGTATTATAGTAGTTATATTCTTGTACATAGGGGGCAGTATTATAGTAGTTATATTCTTGTACATATGGGGCAGTATTATAGTAGTTATATTCTTGTACATAGGGGGCAGTATTATAGTAGTTATATTCTTGTACATGGGAGGTAGTATTATAGTAGTTATATTCTTGTACATAGGGGACAGTATTATTGTAGTTATATTCTAGTACATAGAAGGCAGTATTATAGTAGTTATATTCTTGTACGTAGGGGGCAGTATTATAGTAGATATATTCTAGTACATAGAAGGCAGTATTATAGTAGTTATATTCTTGTACATAGGGGGCAGTATTATAGTAGTTATATTCTTGTACATAGGAGCAGTATTATAGTAGTTATATTCTTGTACATAGGGGGTAGTATTCTAGTAGTTCTATTCTCGTACAGAGGGGGCAGTATTATTGTAGTTATATTCTTGTACATAGAGGGCACTATTATAGTAGTTATATTGTTGTACATAGGAGGCAGTATTATAGTAGTTATATTCTTGTACATAGGAGGCAGTATTATAGTAGTTATATTCTTGTACATAGTGGCAGTATTATAGTAGTTATATTCTTGTACATAAGGGGCAGTATTATAGTAGTTATATTCTTATACATAGGAGCAGTATTATAGTAGTTATATTCTTGTACATAGGAGCAGTATTATAGTAGTTATATTCTTGTACATAGGGGGCAGTATTATAGTAGTTATATTCTTGTACATATGGGGCAGTATTATAGTAGTTATATTCTTGTACATAGGGGGCAGTATTATAGTAGTTATATTCTTGTACATTGGGGGCAGTATTATAGTAGTTATATTCTTGTACATAGGAGGCAGTATTATAGTAGTTATATTCTTGTACATGGAAGCAGTATTATAGTAGTTATATTGTTGTACATAGGAGCAGTATTATAGTAGTTATATTCTTGTACATAGGGGGCAGTATTATAGTAGTTATATTCTTGTACATAGGGGGCAGTATTATAGTAGTTATATTCTTGTACATAGAGAGCAGTATTATAGTAGTTATATTCTTGTACATAGTGGGCAGTATTATGGTAGTTATATTCTTGTACATAGGGGGCAGTATTATAGTAGTTATATTCTTGTACATAGGAGCAGTATTATAGTAGTTATATTCTTGTACATAGGAGCAGTATTATAGTAGTTATATTCTTGTACATAGGAGCAGTATTATAGTAGTTATATTCTTGTACATAGGGGGCAGTATTATAGTAGTTATATTCTTGTACATAGGAGCAGTATTATAGTAGTTATATTCTTGTACATAGGAGCAGTATTATAGTAGTTATATTCTTGTACATAGGGGGCAGTATTATAGTAGTTATATTCTTGTACATAGGAGCAGTATTATAGTAGTTATATTCTTGTACATAGGGGCAGTATTATAGTAGTTATATTCTTGTACATAGGGGGCAGTATTATAGTAGTTATATTCTTGTACATAGGGGGCAGTATTATAGTAGTTATATTCTTGTACATAGGGGGCAGTATTATAGTAGTTATATTCTTGTACATAGGGGGCACTATTATAGTAGTTATATTCTTGTACATGGGGTCAGTATTATAGTAGTTATTTTCTTGTACATAGGGGGCAGTATTATAGTAGTTATATTATTGTACATAGGGGGCAGTATTATAGTAGTTATATTCTTGTACATAGGGGGCAGTATTATAGTAGTTATATTCATGTACATAGGGGGCAGTATTATAGTAGTTATATTCTTGTACATAGGGGGCAGTATTATAGTAGTTATATTCTTGTACATAGGTGCAGTATTATAGTAGTTATATTCTTGTACATAGGGGGCAGTATTATAGTAGTTATATTCTTGTACATGGGGTCAGTATTATAGTAGTTATATTCTTGTACATAGGGGGCAGTATTATAGTAGTTATTGTCTTGTACATGGCGGCAGTATTATAGTAGTTATATTCTTGTACATAGAGGGCAGTATTATAGTAGTTATATTCTTGTACATAGGGGGCAGTATTATACTAGTTATATTCTTGTACATAGGAGGCAGTAATATAGTAGTTATATTCTTGTACATTGGGGCAGTATTATACTAGTTATATTCTTGTACATAGGAGGCAGTAATATAGTAGTTATATTCTTGTACATAGGAGGCAGTAATATAGTAGTTATATTCTTGTACATAGGGAGCAGTATTATAGTAGTTATATTCTTGTACATAGTGGGCAGTATTATAGTAGTTATATTCTTGTACATAGGAGCAGTATTATAGTAGTTATATTCTTGTACATAAGGGGCAGTATTATAGTAGTTATATTCTTGTACATAGGGGGCAGTATTATAGTAGTTATATTCTTGTACATAGGGGGCAGTATTATAGTAGTTATATTCTTGTACATAGGGGGCAGTATTATAGTAGTTATATTCTTGTACATAGGGGGCAGTATTATAGTAGTTATATTCTTGTACATAGGGGGCAGTATTATAGTAGTTATATTCTTGTATATAGGAGGCAGTATTATAGTAGTTATATTCCTGTACATAGGAGGCAGTATTATAGTAGTTATATTCTTGTACATAGGGGCAGTATTATAGTAGTTATATTCTTGTACATAGTAGCAGTATTATAGTAGTTATATTCTTGTACATAGGGGGCAGTATTATAGTAGTTATATTCTTGTACATAAGGGGCAGTATTATAGTAGTTATATTCTTGTACATAGGGGGCAGTATTATAGTAGTTATATTCTAGTACATAGGAGGGCAGTATTATAGTAGTTATATTCTTGTACATAGGGGGCAGTATTATAGTAGTTATATTCTTGTACATAGGGGGCAGTATTATAGTAGTTATATTCTTGTACATAGGGGGCAGTATTATAGAAGTTATATTCTTGTACATAGGGGGCAGTATTATAGTAGTTATATTCTTGTACATAGGAGCAGTATTATAGTAGTTATATTCTTGTACATAGAGGGCAGTATTATAGTAGTTATATTCTTGTACATAGGAGCAGTATTATAGTAGTTATATTCTTGTACATAGGAGGCAGTATTATAGTAGTTATATTCTTGTACATAGGAGGCAGTATTATAGTAGTTATATTCTTGTACATAGGGGGCAGTATTATAGTAGTTATATTCTTGTACATAGGGGCAATATTATAGTAGTTATATTCTTGTACATAGGGGCAGTATTATAGTAGTTATATTCTTGTACATAGGGGGCAGTATTATAGTAGTTATATTCTTGTGCATAGGGAGCAGTATTATAGTAGTTATATTCTTGTACATAGGGGGCAGTATTATAGTAGTTATATTCTTGTACATAGGGGGCAGTACTATAGTAGTTATATTCTTGTACATAGGAGCAGTATTATAGTAGTTATATTCTTGTACATAGGGGCAGTACTATAGTAGTTAGGTGTCGGTCTGCTCTGCAGTTCTTACATTTTTTGCAATGAAATGTGTTTTTCTCAGTATGAACTTAAGGCTCTTGAATACGGATACAATATGATAGTAGTTATAGATATTTGATATCCATAGAACCCTGCGATCAGTAATAATCCGGCGTCTTTGATGTGTTGGGGCTCCAGGGGGACATTTACTACAGGAAATAATACAAGTTCAGGTTCCTGCTGTTGCTTTGTGTCCTGCAGGTGTTCGGGGTCTGCTGTATTTTATAGGCCTTGTGTTTTGTTCCCTTAGTCCACAATTGCGCCATCGAATAAAGCCAGAAGGTAATCTGTGTTCGTGGAGTCGGAGGCCTTGGCGGCCTGTGATATAGCAGCGTCTGCAGCCGTCTCCGTGGATCATTCGCGCACAATATCTCATTGCTCGGACAAGTTCATTATCAGCCGTTCTGCTTTTAAATTTTCCAATCTTCTCCTCAGATCTCCCTGCACAGATTTTTGTGTCATCGATTGTAATTTGCTGCCTGCTGGGGAACAAACAAATGCCTCGTCCGTCCACTGCCGGGCCACAGAGGCTGCCGGGAGCCGCGCAGATTGCCTCTATTTGCAGTTTTGATATCTGAATCTGTCACAAACTGATTACTTTATGATTTCATTAGCATCTAGAAAATTGAAATTCGCAGCGCCACGAGGAGCGGCAAAGACGACACAAGCCAAACAATGTTTGAGAAATATCCGTAATTTAATGAGTGACACTGCAGAAAGCCGGCAGATGTCATCAGAGTAATCGGGAGAGGTCACCGGACGACTATTGTTACCGCACGGTAATGAGAAGGCAGCAAATTGATCTGAGACGGTTGTGTAGGACGCGCGGCCGGGAGACAGCGGCTGCAAATATGGAACCAAAGAGACGAATTTTCATTTCCTGAGCAGAAACCTGTTCTGGATGTAAGTTGTCATCTTGTTACTAATACATCCTGGTCATTGCGGAGGAAGCGAGGTGCACATGGAGGATCATAATGATCACATCTCTGAGGTGGGCCAGTCATCTGTCATCATGGGGGCTCATGGAGGAGGTAGAACCAGCAACACAGCAGATTTTTGGAGGAGCTTAAAGGGGTTGTCCCGCGAAATCAAGTGGGTCTATACACTTCTGTATGGCCATATTAATGCACTTTGTAATGTACATCGTGCATTAATTATGAGCCATACAGAAGTTATTCACTTACCTGTTCCGTTGCTAGCGTCCTCGTCTCCATGGTGCCGTCTAATTTTCAGCGTCTAATCGCCCGATTAGACGCGCTTGCGCAGTCCGGTCTTCTTCTTTTCTGAATGGGGCAGCTCGTGCCAGAAAGCGGCTCCTCGTAGCTCCGCCCCGTCACGTGCCGATTCCAGCCAATCAGGAGGCTGGAATCGGCAATGGACCGCACAGAAGACCTGCGGTCCACTGAGGGTGAAGATCCCGGCGGCCATCTTCACAAGGTAAGTAAGAAGTCACCGGAGCGCGGGGATTCAGGTAAGCACTATCCGGTTTTTTTTTTCACCCCTGCATCGGGTTTGTCTCGCGCCGAACAGGGGGGGGCTATTGAAAAGAAAAAAAAAACGTTTCGGCGCGGGACAACCCTTTTAAGAACGTAAGCTAGCTGGGGGAAGGAAGGTGGTCAGCTGCTCCAGGCACAGTCACATGGTGAGGCCCACTCATCATTCTAGATCCCCAGGCGTACCCCATACTAATCTGCATTGACATTTACAGATACTGTTAAGACCCATGGTAGAGCATATGTTACTGTTCGGAGGCACGCAGGGGGCACTGTTACTTTTAAGAGGATACTCAGGGAAACTATTACTTTTTAAAAGGGAACTTGCAATCATTTTTACTTTTCAGGGGAGCACTTGTGAACATTACTTTAAAGGGACTATTCGGGGGCATTATTACTTTTCAGGGGGCACTCGGGGGCATTACTACTTTTCCAGGGCACTCGGGAGCATTATTGCTTTACCAGAAAGCAATCAGGAGCGTGAATACTTTTTATCTGAGGGGTGCAGGGAGGGTGCCCTGTATGTGGTAAGCAGGGGGTATTCCTTGTGTCAAGGGCTGTTGCATGAGATGCAAGTAGAGAAAGGACAAGAAAACACCCAGGTGATGAAGGGCTCCCAAGAAACAGCGAGGCGCAGTCCCCACCAGGAACTAGGAGTCCAGTAGGACAGATAAGCCTGAAGATCATGCCAGCAGAGCACACATAGTGGGAGAGTCCCACTCATCAACATGACTAGATAACCAAGCAGACTAGGATGGTGACAGCTATGGTTGGGACCAGTCTACAGTCCAGTACCACCATAACCAGATGACTAATGCCAAAACGGATAGCTGAGGTCCAGGAAGAAACCAGCGATAGAATTAATGTCACTGGTTCACCCTAATCTCTTCGACCATGTGTCAGACCTAATCCTCATAGAGCTACATTAAGAATAAAGTTCTTGGACTGGTGAGTATGAGGAGAAGAGACCCCAAGGAAGGCCAACTACATTTGACACTGCAGGGAAGTCCTCTTCGAGACAAGCACTGAGTCAGTAGTTGCCCGCATGCTGCACTGGGGAGAAAGGGTCCTTGTTCATAAAGACTATTGAGAGGCAGCTGCCCCCTTTGTGGCTGGAAGTCCTGCGATATTCAGGACAGTTAGACATCACACAAACCTGAATATATTCCCAGGAAGGGGTAAATATCACAATGGCAGCAAGTCAAATTTGAAAGTTCACTGAACAATTGTCGGATTAGTACCAGAATAGTAAGAATTACAAAATGTCAAAAACAAGACTCACTAACATAACCCCATCAGGCCCTGCACTGATCACTATTAAATGGAGCACCCGCCCCCAAAAGGGCGACCCCATGTTGGAACCTGACGCTGAAGATCCCTAGGAGACCTATTAGTGCCTGATTGTTTACAAACATTCATTGGAATATAGGAACATGTTTGTTATTAAATGATTTATTTTTGTCCGTCAGTTAGATTTGGCATAAAACCTACTATTTGGTTAGTTTTGTGTATACAGTAGTAATTTTCCGCACCTGGTGATCTCTATGAATTGAGACACAATTTTGTTTATCTTGGGTTATTAATTTGATTTGGCATCTATCACATTATCTAATTATTTTTAATCACTTCTCCTTCCATGTCCTGGACACAGCGCCATCGTGTTCCCTGATGAGCGACTAGTATCTACTGGTGAAACATGTAGGAACTTTTTTTGTCAATCGTCCCAATCTCGTGTCATACTCCAAAAGGACCTGCATTATTTCGATAGACTTATGGCATTAGTGGTACATGTGATGTGGATTTATTGCCAAATCTTTCTTTAGATACGGGGCTTCGGATCCTAAGAGATTTTTTTTTTTTTTTCTGGTAATTTTGAGTTTATATCAAGGTCGAAAAGGTTTTTGGAGTATACATGTCGTAAATACATCTTATGGACAACCCCAGTTCCAAAAAAGTTCGGACGCTGTGGAAAATATAAATAAATGTAAAGAATACAATGATTTGATAATCTCATGTAACCATATTTTATTCATGATGGAACATATCAGAAGCTAAAAAGGAAACATTTTTCTATTATTTTTTTTTTAATTAACTCATTTAGAAATTGATGGCAACAACAGAGTTGGCCCGGGGTTAACAAAAGGCTGGAAACGTAAGTTGTACTGATGATAAACAGCTGGAGGGCCAACATTCTACTAAGTCACATGACTGTGTATAAAAGGAACATGTTAAAGAGGCAGAGTCTCTCAGAAGCAAAGATGGTTAGGGGTTCACAAACTTATGTCTAAAAATAGTGGAACAATTGCAGAAAACGTGCCTCAAAGTAAAAGGGCGAAGACTTTGAATATCCCACCATCTACACCACATAATGTCATCAAAAGATTCAGAGATTCCAGAGAAATTCAAGGAATGCTGAAGCTGCAGGGCATAAGTGCAAGGCAGCAGGCATGGCAGGGTTAACGGGAAGGGAAAGGGTTAACTAGGCAGGGGAATGCTGCTAAAAGGGGGGTGGAGAAAAAGGGGGATTGTGGGACAAACAGCAGGAAAGAAGTGAGGAGGAGTCAATTGGAGCTGAGAGAAGAAACAAGCAAGAAGTGCAGCAAAGCTGAGTGGAGTCCCACCTGCCCACCATAGGAGAAGGGTTGAGGGGGGATTTTTTGGAAAACTTGTCATGGCAGCGGTGAGGGGTCCTTGAAGTCAGCATAAAAGTATGGTGGGGGGGAGGCAGGGTCTGGATAGCTACCTTCCCCCTTTGATTGATTAGTATGTGGGTCTGTCGCCTCTTGGTTTTGACAGGGCGGTGCCCTGCAAAGATGGTGGGTGTGGCTAGCAAGGGTATGGCTAGCCAGCCTCGGTGTCAGGAGGTTGGCGACTAGAGGCTAGTTGGTGAGTGGTGGGCCTCCCGAGTCGGTTGCTTTGCGGCAGAAGGCCTGGTTTGGGGAATAGTGTCGCCCGAGTTGGTTAGGATGTGACGGGTGGCAGTTACAACTATTTCCCATGTTGGTGAAGCGACAGAATTTTCGGGGCTCCAAGGATCTCTCTCTAGGTTTTCCTATTGGGTTGAAAGGTTTGCTATGTTTAATGTTATGTTTGTTACTAAATATGGCTTCTGTGGCCAAATTTAATTCAAAGAAAAAGGTGTCTGTGGTTAATTAGGTAAGATGGGGTCTGATGGGGGTGGCTGCAGTGGGGACGACTCCGTTATGCTCAGGTCATGTGCACAAGGGACAAGGCCGATGGCCAATATTGGATGCTGGAGATCAAGGAGCCCTCAGGCGGCGCTGCATTATATACAGGCATGATTCTGTAATGTAATCACTGCAGGGCCCAGGAATACTTCCAGAAGTCACCGTCTGTGATCAGAGATCACCCTGCAACCCACAAATACAAGTTATAGTTGTATCATGCAAACAAGAAGCCGTATATCAACACAATCTAGAAATGCCGGCATCTTCTCTGGGCCAAAGCTCATTTACAATGGACTGAGGGAAAATGGGAAACGGTTCTGTGGTCAGAGGAATCACAATTTGAAATTCCTTTTGTAAACCAGGGATGTCGTGTCCTGCGGACTCAAGAGGAGCGGGACCATCCAGCTTGTTATCAGTACACAGTCATGCATCTCTGATGGTATGGGGTGGCATTAGTGCCTATGGCACGGGCAGCGCACACATCCTGACAGGCACTATCAATGCTGGCAGTATATAGAGGTTGTAAAACAACATATACCCCATCCAGACAACGACTCTTCAGGGAAGGCCTTGTATATATCAGCAAGACAATGCTGAACCCCATCCTGCATCCATCACAACAGCATGGCTTCAAGTAGAAGAGTCCGGGGTGAACTGTCCGCCTGCAGTCCGGAGCTTCCACCATATACTGCATCCATCACAACAGCATGGCTTCCAGTAGAAGAGTCCGGGGTGAACTGGTCGCCTGCAGTCCAGAGCTTCCACCATATACTACATCCATCACAACAGCATGGCTTCCAGTAGAAGAGTCCGAGGTGAACCGGCCGCCGGCAGTCCGGAGCTTCCACCATATACTACATCCATCACAACAGGATGGCTTCCAGTAGAAGAGTCCGAGGTGAACCGGCCGCCGGCAGTCCGGAGCTTCCACCATATACTACATCCATCACAACAGCATGGCTTCCAGTAGAAGAGTCCGAGGTGAACCGGCCGCCGGCAGTCCGGAGCTTCCATCATATACTACATCCATCACAACAGCATGGCTTCCTGTAGAAGAGTCTGGGGTGAACTGGTCGCCTGCAGTCCAGAGCTTCCACCATATACTACATCCAGCACAACAGCATGGCTTCTAGTAGAAGAGTCCGGGGTGAACCGGCCGCCTGCAGTCCGGAGCTTCTACCATATACTACATCCATCACAACAGCATGGCTTTCAGTAGAAGAGTCTGGGGTGAACTGGTCGCCTGCAGTCCGGAGCTTCCACCATATACTGCATCCATCACAACAGCATGGCTTCACAGGAGAAGGGTCCGAGGTGAACCGGCCGCCTGCAGTCCAGAGCTTCCACCATATACTGCATCCATCACAACAGCATGGCTTTCAGTAGAAATGTCTGGGGTGAACTGGCC
This sequence comes from Eleutherodactylus coqui, assembly GCF_035609145.1. Classification (NCBI taxonomy): domain Eukaryota; kingdom Metazoa; phylum Chordata; class Amphibia; order Anura; family Eleutherodactylidae; genus Eleutherodactylus; species Eleutherodactylus coqui. The sequence continues at coordinate 10,058,907 of NC_089841.1, read as the reverse complement.
GTCTGCAGTCCAGAGCTTCCACCATATACTGCATCCATCACAACAGCATGGCTTCCAGTAGGAGAGTCTGGGGTGAACCGGCCACCGGTTGTCCAGACCCTCCATAATATACTGCATCCATCACAACAGCATGGCTTCCAGTAGAAGAGTTCGGGGTGAACTGGCCGGCGGCAGTCCAGAGCTTCTATCATATACTGCATCCATCACAACAGCATGGCTTCTAGAAGAGTCCGGGGTGAACCGGCCGCCTGCAGTCCGGAGCTTCCACCATATACTGCATCCATCACAACAGCATGGCTTCCAGTAGAAGAGTCCGGGGTGAACCGATCGCCTGCAGTCCGGAGCTTCCATCATATACTACATCCATCACAACAGCATGGCTTCCAGTAGAAGAGTCCGGGGTGAACCGATCGCCTGCAGTCCGGAGCTTCCACCATATACTGCATCCATCACACCAGCATGGCTTCCAGTAGGAGAGTCCGGGGTGAACCGATCGCCTGCAGTCCGGAGCTTTCACAAATAGGATATATTTGGCGCATTAGGAAACACAAAATCCAACAAAGATGACCAAGGACCGTAGATCAGCTGGAATCATCCATCATACTAGAAGGGGACAACATTCCTCTCCCAGAACTCCAGCAATTGGTCTCCTCACTACCCAGAAGAGGCGATGCTACACAATGGTAGACTTTTGTTAAGAGCCTCGTGTAGCGCAGAGTGTAAGCTCTCGCCTACAACCTGAAGGTTGCAAGTTCGATCCCCACATGCGTCAGGTAACCGGCTCAAGGTTGACTCAGCCTTCCATCCTTCCGAGGTCGGTAAAATGAGAACCCAGCTTGGTGGGGGGGTAATTAATTACCTGAAAGCGCTGCGTAATAAGTTGGCGCTATACAAATACCAAGATTTATTTATTTATTTTATTTTTGTGAGATGTGTTGCGGCCATCAGTTTCTAAAGGAGTTAATTTTTAAATAATGAAACAGAACAGTGCTCCCTCACCCCTCTCTTTGGGAATCAAATATGGTTAGATGAGATTTACAAATCACTGCATTCTTTTTTTCTTTACACTTCTTTAAATTTTACAGCGTCCCAACATTTTTGGAACTGGAGTTGTAGATTCATTGCCACATCTTTGGTCTCACGGCTTTTTGTAGCGGCAATTCTTCGTGACCTGCTATGAGTTTATAGGGCTTTTCAAGGCACATCAGGGTAAGGTTGCAGCACGATGTTGCCCTTATCGGGGCGGGTGCTCCATTTGATAGTAATCAGTGTAGGACCTCTTACAGTTCTGATAGTGATTCTTGTTTTTGACATCAGAAGGTAATCAATAAAGATTCTGATTGAACATTGTAAATGGTTAGGCATTTCTTCGGTGAACACTCAGATATTTAGGACTGTTGCAAGCAATTTTTATCCCCATAAGGACTTGGCGAAGATGATGGTCGGTCGCACCAAATACAGATGGAGTTACATTTCTCTATTGTTCAGTCACTTTGTATTTTGTTAATTGATAAAAATAAACTATTAACTCTTCTATCCCTGGAAGCATTCTTACTTTGCAGCATTTGAGTTATTGAATTGCGTTCCCCCTGGCGATAATCCGGCCGCAGGGAACGCAGTGAACGCTCTCCATAGCAATTCTCCACTCACGGGCGGCATATCGTATCATGCTGCGAATTGCCGCGATTCTCCGCGATCAGTCTATTTGTTAGATAGGCTGACCGCAGAGATCCGTCTGCCGGAACCTGCTCCCGGGCGACGGCTCCCACGGCTCCCACGGAGATCTGCCGCGGGATACCGCAACGCCCGTGGACAGGCAGACGTTTGCACAGTACTGTATATATTTATATCAGTATGACATCATACACATTGTATTAATGTTTATGTTAATATATCACTGGATATCTATCTGTTATAATAGTGGTTTATATATTTTATTGCTTATATGTTTTATTGATGTGACGCCTAGAGTCTACGGCATTGGTGTTCTTTGTAGGAGGGTTCCTTCAGTGCTTACATGTATGTCATGTGTTCCACATCATCGGGACATTGCCGTGACATCACCGGGACATTTCTTTGACATCACCGGGACATTGCTGTGACATCACCGTGACATCACCGGGACATTGCTGTGACATCACCAGGACATTGCTGTGACATCACCGGGACATTGCTGTGACATTACCGGGACATTGCTGTGTCATCACCGGGACATTGCTGTGACATCACCGGGACATTGCTGTGACATCACCGGGACATTTTTTTGTGACATTTGCCTCTCCTGCTGGTAGTTTCATGTTTCTTGAGTGCTGGACTATTGTTGCTTCTGGGTGTGCCTATCTAGTGTTTATCAGCATAAGACACCTATGGGTCATTATAGCCCCACCCTCCACTGTTAGTAGGAGGACCTTTATGATAACAGTGTGTACACAATCCCCTCTGCTTTTAACGGGACGAGTTACTATTGTGAAATGAACATATTTGAGCAATAATCGTGCAGTGTAAATGCAAAAATAAATGTTTTTTTTTAACTCGCTCTCTATGCATTGACAGGTTCTTATTGCTGACTGTGAGTCAGCATACAAAGTATCACTGCATTGTGGGCTTGTCATTCTGTGTAAACGCTCCCGACTCAGCGCTTCACATAGAAGGTGAAGCGCTGAGCAAGAATCCTGGGATCCAGGGGTGAAGTCTGTCAGTGTAAACGCTCTGCATGAGCGCGGATGACCTTAGTCGTGACGTCAGTGCCTGTTCAGTTGTATACCCAACTGTGTAAAAGGGCAATTAATGAGGTAATCCTGCCTGTCTAGTGTCCATCAGCATAAGACACCTGTGGGTCAGTAGAGCCCCACCCTTCAGTGTTAGTAGGAGGACCCTTCTGATACATGTGTTTGTACAAGTTTCCCTCTGTTATTTTTAGTGATGTCACCTCGGCTTTCTCGTTTCCATCAATCTTAGAAACCTATCAGTCATTATAAACCCACCTCCCCCCATGTTAGTAAGAGGATCCTTCTGATAACTGTATATATACAGTCTACCCTCTGCTATCATCAGTGAGCTAATCCTGCCTATCTAGGCTCCATCAGTATGGGTCATTAGAGGCCCACCCCCAGTGATAGTAGGAGGGCCCCTCTGATAACAGTATATATACAGTCTACCCTCTGCTATCATCAATGAGCTAATCCTGCCCATCTAGGCTCCATCAGTATGGGTCATTAGAGCCCCACCCCCCAGTGATAGTAGGAGGGCCCCTCTGATAACAGTATATATACAGTCTACCCTCTGCTATCATCAATGAGCTAATCCTGCCTATCTAGGCTCCATCACCATGGGTCCCTATAGTCCCACCCCCAGTGATAGTAGGAGGGCCCCTCTGATAACAGTATATATACAGTCTACCCTCTGCTATCATTAATCCTGCCTATCTAGGCTCCATCAGCATGGGTCCCTACAGTCCCACCCCCAGTGATAGTAGGAGGGCCCCTCTGATAACAGTATATATACAGTCTACCCTCAGCTATCATCAATGAGCTAATCCTGCCTATCTAGGCTCCATCAGCATGGGTCATTAGAGCCCCACCCCCAGTGATAGTAGGAGGGCCCCACTGATAACAGTATATATACAGTCTACCCTCTGCTATCATCAATGAGCTAATCCTGCCTATCTAGGCTCCATCAGCATGGGTCCCTATAGTCCCACCGCCAGTGATAGTAGGAGGGCCCCTCTGATAACAGTATATATACAGTCTACTCTCTGCTATCATCAATGAGCTAATCCTGCCTATCTAGGCTCCATCAGCATGGGTCCCTATAGTCCCACCGCCAGTGATAGTAGGAGGGCCCCTCTGATAACAGTATATATACAGTCTACCCTCTGCTATCATTAATCCTGCCCATCTAGGCTCCATCAGCATGGGTCATTAGAGCCCCACCCCCAGTGATAGTAGGAGGGCCCCACTGATAACAGTATATATACAGTCTACTCTCTGCTATCATCAATGAGCTAATCCTGCCTATCTAGGCTCCATCAGCATGGGTCCCTACAGTCCCACCCCCAGTGATAGTAGGAGGGCCCCTCTGATAACAGTATATATACAGTCTACTCTCTGCTATCATCAATGAGCTAATCCTGCCTATCTAGGCTCCATCAGCATGGGTCCCTACAGTCCCACCCCCAGTGATAGTAGGAGGGCCCCTCTGATAACAGTATATATACAGTCTACCCTCAGCTATCATCAATGAGCTAATCCTGCCTATCTAGGCTCCATCAGCATGGGTCATTAGAGCCCCACCCCCAGTGATAGTAGGAGGGCCCCACTGATAACAGTATATATACAGTCTACCCTCTGCTATCATCAATGAGCTAATCCTGCCTATCTAGGCTCCATCAGCATGGGTCCCTATAGTCCCACCGCCAGTGATAGTAGGAGGGCCCCTCTGATAACAGTATATATACAGTCTACCCTCTGCTATCATTAATCCTGCCCATCTAGGCTCCATCAGTATGGGTCATTAGAGGCCCACCCCCCAGTGATAGTAGGAGGGCTCCTCTGATAACAGTATATATACAGTCTACCCTCTGCTATCATCAGTGAGCTAATCCTGCCCATCTAGGCTCCATCAGTATGGGTCATTAGAGCCCTACCCCCCAGTGATAGTAGGAGGGCCCCTCTGATAACAGTATATATACAGTCTACCCTCTGCTATCATTAATCCTGCCTATCTAGGCTCCATCAGTATGAGTCATTAGAGCCCCACCATTAGAGCCCCAGTGATAGTAGGAGGGCCCCTCTGATAACAGTATATATACAGTCTACCCTCTGCTATCATCAATGAGCTAATCCTGCCTATCTAGGCTCCATCAGTATGGGTCATTAGAGCCCCACCATTAGAGCCCCAGTGATAGTAGGAGGGCCCCTCTGATAACAGTATATATACAGTCTACCCTCTGCTATCATCAATGAGCTAATCCTGCCTATCTAGGCTCCATCAGCATGGGTCCCTATAGTCCCACCGCCAGTGATAGTAGGAGGGCCCCTCTGATAACAGTATATATACAGTCTACTCTCTGCTATCATCAATGAGGTAATCCTGCCCATCTAGGCTCCATCAGCATGGGTCCCTACAGTCCCACCCCCAGTGATAGTAGGAGGGCCCCTCTGATAACCGTATATATACAGTCTACTCTCTGCTATCATCAATGAGGTAATCCTGCCCATCTAGGCTCCATCAGCATGGGTCCCTACAGTCCCACCCCCAGTGATAATAAGAGGGCCCCTCTGATAGCAGTGTGGATACCTCATCTCTGCTCACTAGAAGTGTAAACCTGCCTATCTAGTCTTTAGCAGCACAGGTCACCTATCTGTCATTCAGTTATTATAACCCCACCCCCTAGTGGTAGTGGGATGACACAACAATGTATACATCTGAACGGTGAACTTGCATTTATTCAGCCTCCACAATACAACCATTATCAAACATGACCATTTAAACTCCAGTCACATCCAGAGCTGCATTCACACTTCCACTCATTTCCTGTAACCCCTGCATTGTGGGAGGCTGTGTACAGTAGTGTGAATAAGGAAAAATAGCAGCATCTCCCAGAATGCACTGCGTCACCCCTCATTGGTACTGTAGGTTTTATGTTCTCTGCTCAGGTTCTGTCTCATTTTTGGCCCTTTTGCCGGCAATTGCCATAGAAAGTCTGTGTTTGTTACTGGTGACCTTCTTGTAGCCTGAGGGGACGGACGCTGTGAGACGTCTCCTGATGTGAAATGGGACTCGTCACTAACAAGACGGCGATCAGTGAGGGACATAGATTAATGACACCCGTTTTGTTTGTCTTTGCCAATTACTGCCATGCCCACAGCGAGATGGACAGATAAATGACTGTGCCCCAGCTGATAACACAGGATAGTGAGTGCAGCTCTGCAGTATAATACAGGATGTAACTCAGGATCAGTACAGGATAAGTAATGTATGTACACAGTGAGTCCACCAGCAGAATAGTGAGTGCAGCTCTGGAGTATAATACAGGATGTAACTCAGGATCAGTACAGGATAAGTAATGTATGTACACAGTGACTCCAGCAGCAGAATAGTGAGTGCAGCTCTGCAGTATAATACAGGATGTAACTCAGGAGCAGTACAGGATACGTAATGTATGTACACAGTGATTCCACCAGCAGAATAGTGAGTGCAGCTCTGGGGTATAATACAGGATGTAACTCAGGATCAGTACAGGATACGTAATGTATGTACACAGTGATTCCACCAGCAGAATAGTGAGTGCAGCTCTGCAGTATAATACAGGATGTAACTCAGGAGCAGTACAGGATAAGTAATGTATGTACACAGTGAGTCCACCAGCAGAATAGTGAGTACAGCTCTGGGGTATAATACAGGATGTAACTTAGGAGCAGTACAGGCTTAGTAATGTATGTACACAGTGACTCCACCAGCAGAAAAGTGAGTGCAGCTCTGCAGTATAATACAGGATGTAACTCAGGAGCAGTACAGGATAAGTAATGTATGTAAACAGTGACTCCACCAGCAGAATAGTGAGTGCAGCTCTGGGGTATAATACAGGATGTAACTCAGGAGCAGTACAGGATAAGTAGTGTATGTACACAGTAACTCCACCAGCAGAATAGTGAGTGCAGCTCTGGGGTATAACACAGGATGTAACTCAGGAGCAGTACAGGATAAGTAATGTATGTACACAGTGACTCCACCAGCAGAATACTGAGTGCAGCTCTGGAGTATAAAACAGGATGTAACTCAGGATCAGTACAAGATAAGTAATGTATGTACACAGTGACTCCACCAGCAGCAGAATAGTGAGTGCAGCTCTCAGGTATAATACAGGATGTAACTCAGGAGCAGTACAGGATAAGTAATGTATGTACACAGTGACTCCACCAGCAGAATAGTGAGTGCAGCTCTGGAGTATAATACAGGATGTAACTCAGGATCAGTACAGGATAAGTAATGTATGTACACAGTGACTCCACCAGCAGAATAGTGAGTGCAGCTCTGGGGTATAATACAGGATGTAACTCAGGATCAGTACAGCATAAGTAATCTATGTACACAGTGACTCCACCAGCAGAATAGTGAGTGCAGCTCTGGGGTATAATACAGGATGTAACTCAGGAGCAGTACAGGATAAGTAATGTATGTACACAGTGACTCCACCAGCAGAATAGTGAGTGCAGCTCTGGGGTATAATACAGGATGTAACTCAGGAGCAGTACAGGATAAGTAATGCATGTACACAGTGACTCCACCAGCAGAAAAGTGAGTGCAGCTCTGCAGTATAATACAGGATGTAACTCAGGGTCAGTACAGGATAAGTAATGTATGTACACAGTGACTCCACCAGCAGAACAGTGAGTGCAGCTCTGCAGTATAATACAGGATGTAACTCAGGGTCAGTACAGGATAAGTAATGTATGTACACAGTGACTCCACCAGCAGAACAGTGAGTGCAGCTCTGGAGTGTAATACAGGATGTAACTCGGGGTCAGTACAGGATAAGTAATGTATGTACACAGTGACTCCACCAGCAGAATACTGAGTGCAGCTCTGCAGTATAATACAGGGTGTAACTAAGGAGCAGTACAGGATAAGTAATGTATGTACACAGTGACTCCACCAGCAGAATAGGGAGTGCAGCTCTGGGGTATAATACAGGATGTAACTCAGGATCAGTACAGGATAAGTAATGTATGTACACAGTGACTCCACCAGCAGAATAGTGAGTGCAGCTCTGGAGTATAATACTGGATGTAACTAAGGATCAGTACAGGATAAGTAATGTATGTACACAGTGAATCAACCAGCAGAATAGTGAGTGCAGCTCTGGAGTATAATACAGGATGTAACTCAGGACCAGTACAGGATAAGTAATGTATGTACACAGTGACTCCACCACCAGCAGAATAGGGAGTGCAGCTCTGGGGTATAATACAGGATGTAACTCAGGATCAGTACAGGATAAGTAATGTATGTACACAGTGACTCCACCAGCAGAATAGCGAGTGCAGCTCTGGAGTATAATACAGGATGCAACTCAGGAGCAGTGCAGGATAAGTAATGTATGTACACGGTGACTCCACCAGCAGAATAGTGAGTGCAGCTCTGGGGTATAATACAGGATGTAACTCAGGAGCAGTACAGGATAAGTAATGCATGTACACAGTGACTCCACCAGCAGAATAGTGAGTGCAGCTCTGGGGTATAATACAGGATGTAACTAAGGAGCAGTACAGGATAAGTAATGTATGTACACAGTGAATCAACCAGCAGAATAGTGAGTGCAGCTCTGGGGTATAATACAGGATGTAACTCAGGGTCAGTACAAGATAAGTAATGTATGTACACAGTGACTCCACCAGCAGAACAGTGAGTGCAGCTCTGGAGTATAATACAGGATGTAACTCAGGATCAGTACAGGATAAGTAATGTATGTACACAGTGACTCCACCAGCAGAATAGTGAGTGCAGCTCTGGGGTATAATACAGGATGTAACTAAGGAGCAGTACAGGATAAGTAATGTATGTACACAGTGACTCCACCAGCAGAATAGTGAGTGCAGCTCTGGGGTATAATACAGGATGTAACTCAGGGTCAGTACAGGATAAGTAATGTATGTACACAGTGACTCCACCAGCAGAACAGTGAGTGCAGCTCTGCAGTATAATACAGGATGTAACTCAGGATCAGTACAGGATAAGTAATGTATGTACACAGTGACTCCACCAGCAGAATAGTGAGTGCAGCTCTGCAGTATAATAAAGGATGTAACTCAGGGTCAGTAGAGGATAAGTAATGTATGTACACAGTGACTCCACCACCAGCAGAATAGTGAGTGCAGCTCTGAGGTATAATACAGGATGTAACTCAGGATCAGTACAGGATATGTAATGTATGTACACAGTGACTCCACCAGCAGAATAATGAGTGCAGCTCTGGAGTATAATACAGGATAATTAATGTATGTACACAGTGACTCCACCAGCAGAATAGTGAGTGCAGCTCTGCAGTATAATACAGGATGTAACTCATGAGCAGTACAGGATAAGTAATATATGTGCACAGTGACTCCACCAGCAGAACAGTGAGTGCAGCTCTGGAGTATAATACAGTATGTTAGACTGGTCAGTACATACTGATGGTATATGCAAATCAAGCCACCCATAGGGAAGAATGGGCGTCCGCACATGAATTAAAGCATGTGGATTTGTTTTGTGGACTTTTTAGTCCAGAAAACAAATTGCTGCATGCTGCGATTTTGTGTGGATTTTGCATGGTCGGCTTCCATCCGTGGCCAATCTTCAGGCTGTTCACAATTCATTTGGGAAAGCAGGAGTTCAGAAAAAAAACAACTCCACTGCACACTGTGCGGCAGAGCGCCGGCCGACGCTTCGGCACACACATCCGCAGTGAAGAAAATAGGAGACACGGAAAGGCACGTAGAAGACCCGGACGGCTAAGCAGTGTCCTCGGCCTCGGGCAGGGTCGGATTCCGCTGCAGGCTCCCGCATGTGGAATCCGACCTGCCCGTGAACATTGGGCCTAAGTTATTGAATATCCCTCAAAGCCCTGAGGTGTGCACCCCGCGGATGTAAATGCCGGCAGTGTAGTACTTGCAGTTGGGAGTACACCTAGTTGTACACAATGTCCGCACACCAAGTTCCCAGATGGCTGTTGATATGTTGATGTGATGACGCCTGCTGGTCAAACTGTCTCTCCGCTGGTTCCCAAAAGCAGCAGCAACTTCTCCTCACTGCACAGGTGTCTCCTCTTCCCCAGCAGACACGGGGTTAACCTCCTTTCTCCTCTTCCTAATATTCTAGCCCGTCCTGCATTAAATGGCCAGCAGCTTTCACTTGCTGAGTTACTTGACAAAGTCTTTTAAGTCTCCACATCTGACTGTCTGCTGCCTCTCCTCTCTCTTCCTCTCTGTTTCTACCAAGTCAGGGAGCCACAGCCCACAGTTCAGCTTTCCCATGCTCCTGTGCTCACAACTGAGGGAGGTCCCTTACATTCCCTCCCACTAAAACTTGCCAGTCCTCGGCTAGAGGTTACATGTTAACATCCCATAAACATTTTACACAACAGAGCATTGTAATCCACATCTAACACAATTAATTGACCAAATGAATTAATCTGCAGCATATCTTTGTGGCGGAACCGCTGCATTGAGTCGGGTGGATCTACTGGCTCACTTCCTCCATAAGATTGGGTGTTGACATGGACTTTGATGCTTTTTCAATGCGAGGCGGAAAGGGGTCCCCTCTCTCTGTAGTGTCAGGGACCCTGGGAAAATCGGGTACTGTCCACCATTCCTCAAAGTAATCATTGTTGACTTTGAGCAGAGGGCTCGGTGGAGTTGGCCTAGAAGCAGGAGCTGGATCCTCAAATTGGCATGGTAAGATGTAGGACTCTTGGCCATAGCCCTGGATTTTCTGTTTGTATTTCATATGCGGGGCCCGAGGGATACACCCACTATATCACCCGATATGGTTCAGCTTCCCAGTTTCTGCTCAGTTTCCCTTCTGGTCGATTCTCTCTTAAAGGGGTTGTCCCGCGCCGAAACGGGGTTTTTTTTTATTCAATAGGCCCCCCGTTCGGCGCGAGACAAACCCAATGCATGTGTTAAAAAAAAAAAAAGTTTAGTACTTACCCGAATCCCCGCGCTGCGGCGACTTCTTCCTTACCTTACTAAGATGGCCGCCGGGATCTTCACCCACGATGCACCGCAGGTCTTCTCCCATGGTGCACCGTGGGCTCTGTGCCTTCCATTGCCGATTCCAGCCTCCTGATTGGCTGGAATCGGCACACGTGACGGGGCGGAGCTACGAGGACCAGCTCTCCGGCACGAGCGGCCCCATTCACCAGGGAGAAGACCGGACTGCGCAAGCGCGTCTAATCGGGCGATTAGACGCTGAAATTAGACGGCACCATGGAGACGAGGACGCTAGCAACGGAGCAGGTAAGTGAATAACTTCTGTATGGCTCATAATTAATGCACGATGTATATTACAAAGTGCATTAATATGGCCATACAGAAGTGTATAGACCCACTTGCTGCCGCGGGACAACCCCTTTAATAGAACATGATCACCGGGTTGCAAAGGTGTTTCTTGCACTGAAGGCCTTACAGAGCATCTCTTCTCTTGAGGTCGTTGTTGTGCCAACCAACAGATTGCTTGCAAATCGGTAACGATGTTCCCGAACCCAGGAAGTAGCAGCTCTCTTTACTACATCTTCTGGTTGATTGAGATTGGGTTGATTACTTCTCTGGCAGCTAGTCCAAACAGCAACATGTAGGGATATAACCCGTAGTGGTGTGACTTCTGCTATTATATGCCCAGACCAACTCATGCAAATACTAAGGCCAGTGCGTCCTTTTGTTGCCTTCCAGAGTTCGGAGCATTTGTAGTAAAGTACAATTAAATCGCTCGCAGGCCCCAATTGCCCTGAGGGTGATATGAAGTACTTTGAGATTTCTCAGTGCTCCTCGATCTGAATGTATACGCTTTGGACATCCATAAACTCATATAAGGTCCTGGCAGATCGCACATGCAGCTGATTCTGCCGTTTGGTTTTGTGTTGGGGTCACTACTGCAAATTTGGAAAAGTGGTCCGTCATTATATTGAACATTTCTGGTAGCCACTGGTGGATTGTCTGGTCAGGATATAATCTATCATCCAGAGGTTCACTTGTTTTCATGGTCTGAACGGGAGCACATTGTTTGATCCGCCCACAGATTTCACACTTCCTGCAGACTTCAACTGTTTTTCCAACTGAGGGTAATACACATAGCAGTTTCAAAATGGGCCCCGCATTCAAGGGGTTCTCTTGCAACATCTTTTGCCAGAAATTACTACCCGCCACCGTGCTTCTACGAGTAGAAAGCTGCACTTTCGCTATAGGACACCTTTCCTCACTTCTAATCTGTCCCATTGGTGTAATATAGCCAAACTCTGAATTAGGACTGGATTTTTCCTCTTTACCCGGTTTCTTTTGCTGGGTTACCGAACCCTCATTAGTAACAGCTCCGGGTTCTCATCTTAAATTTTTCTCAATTCTGCATTGATCTTTCCTAGGAACATTACGGCGGTTGGGCCTCCCCACCTGTCTGTGTCACTACTGTAGAAGATGGAAATTCTCAAAAATTAGGGGTTTCTTCTTTCTCTTGCCGATTGACAATCTCACCCACTGGAATCTCAAGAGTTACCATTGATAATGCATCAGCATTGCTGTTCTCTGTTTTAGACAAGTATTGAATGGTAAAATTGTATTTTGCAAGATGCGCTACCCATTGCTGCTCCAATGCCGCCAGCTTGGCTGTGTCCAGGTTGGCTAGAGGGTTGTTATTGGTTCTCACTTGTATCTCAGCCCTGGTCAGGTATTGCAAATTTCTCCATCATGGCCCAGACAAGTGTGAAAACTTGTAGTCGGTTATTAGGATTACGTTCCGAGTCTCATAGCAACTAACTAGCGTAGGCAATTACCCTTTCATGTCCATCCTGGATCTGAGCAAGCACCGCGCCTAGTCCATAAAGACTCCTATCTGTACAGAGCAGATAGAGACTGTAGTAAGAGCTACTTTTAGTGCATGGAATGCTTACTCTTGCACTTGACTCCATGGAATAGATCCAGGTTTTGGACCCCCGGCTGTTCCCCTTGGAACTAATGCAAAGCAGCAGCAATCTTTGCAAAGTCTTCGATGAATCTCCTTTAGTATCCGGTTAGTCTGAGGAAATCTCTCAGTTCTTGCAATGTCTTTGGCATGGGCCATTGGTGCCCAGCTGCTACTTTATCCTTAGAAGGTATGACTCCATCTTTAGATACAATGTGACCCAGGTATTCGATTTCCCATTTAAACAAGTGACATTTCTTTGGTTTGATCTTTAGGCCATGAGCTTGTAAGCGGCCCAACATTTGTCCCAGCCACTTCAGATGATCCCTAAAGGTTGAGGAATGCACAATAATATCATCCAAGTAAATAAGTGTAGCTTCAAAATTGAGATTTCTGAGGCATCTATCGGAGGTCCAAGTAATTGAAAGGTACCAGGAGCATTGGATAGTCTGAACAGCATGCGATTAAACCCATAAAGTCCCACAGGGAGAATGAATGCAGTCTTAGACCTGTCTCTTTCGATAGGCATTGCCAATATCCACTTGCAAGATCAAGTATGCAGAGGTATTTGGCCCTCCCCAGGGCTGAGAGGGACTCTTCTATTCATGGTAATGGGTGTGAGTCTCTAACAATACAGGCATTCAGTTTGCGATAGTCCACACAGAATCTAATGGTTTCATCCTTTTTCTTCGCCAGTATCACTGGGGCCGCCCAGGGGCTTTGACTGGGTTGTGGAACTCCTACATTCAACATCTGGCTTCGTAGATTCTTGTCCTCTTGATACAATCTAGGTGGTATATATCGATATCTCTCACGGATCGGGCTATATCTCCTGTGGGCATTTTGTGCTAAATGGCATCTGTGCACCCAAAGTCCTCGGCGTGACGAGCAAACATAGCTTGGTACTGCCAGAACACCCCTTCGATTGCTTTAATTTGTTCTGTACTAAAAGCAGTTAAATCATCTCCCATCTGTTCAAGAATACCTCAATCATTCCATTGGGGTGTTGGCATCTCTTCTTCTTTGGTCACCACCAGGGTCCAGGTTCTGTGCGCTACAGGGGCTAGTGTTACCTGCTGTTTTGTCATTACATCCCATTGATGTATATACACTCAAGCCAGTTCCACTCCAGAGAGGAGGACCACCTCTTGAGATCCCACATTTACACATCACACTGGGACCAATCCATTATGGACCACCGCTAGTGTTCGGGCTACTGAAGCATCCCAGCCCAATTCTCTAAGTTCCACAGGCGCTACAACAACTTGAACTCCTTCCAGATGCCGACTAGTCTCAACCAGCAAGGTCAGGATTGTTTCATGTCGGAGAGGGAGGGAAGACCTACTTTTCCAGGGTCTCTAATGATCCCTACTGCTTGGTGCCCAGGGACACTCTTTTGTGTTCTGCATACTCCTATCAATTGCTGGAAAGCTTGCTGCATCGTGCAATCATGGTTTGTTTGCTCCCATTATCCGAGCCCATTCTTAGCAAGCAACATTTGATCCAATTCTTGTAGGATATTAATGCCCACAATCACCGGGGCATCTTTTCTGAAGGGCTCGGGCACAATGATGACCTATTTCTTGACAACATTCTGACTGCATACCCACACTTTTATGACTCCCAAAGCGGGAATTGAAAATTGGTTTTCCGCAGTCAACTTGTTAGGAAGAGGCTCATCGCTGGGGGCGTTGGTGCTCAGCATGGGCGCGCTGTTCTTTCTGGTGCCGCCAGTGGTCTTGCGGGTGTGTCTGATCGGGTTTTCCCCATGCTGGGGGTCGCTCAGGGGGGGGGTCGGCGGTGCGGGTCCCCCCGCGCCCGGGGGTGCGTCAGTCCCAGCTGGGCTCGAGGTTCTCCTTTTAGGAGGCATGGTAGGAGGAGGCTGGATTTATGACATCACCGGCCGGCGTCATCACGCCCCGCCCCAGGCGGGGACTTCTGTATTTAGCATGTCTGACACTGGATCCCAGTGCCAGTGTTTGATTTGGTCTCGTCCAGCTAACAGCCGCGATATCAGTTCTGCCTCTAGTTTTCTGACCCAGCTATTCCCTGACTCTGAGCTTGTCTTTTCCTTTGGCCTGGCTTTCCCAGTTGGTTTGACCCTGCTATTCCCTGACGCTGAGGTTTTGTGTTTTTTGTCTGTTGTTTTCTGTTAGTTGGTCTCCTCTTGTCCCTTCCCTTACAGGGTCGTCCTTAGTGCAGAGTAGGGACCGTCGCCCAGTTGTCACTCTGGGGTTTAGCCCAGGGGGGCAAGTAGCAGGGACACGGGAGAGTGCTGGCGTAGGGACTTCCGTGCCCCCTGGTTTCTAGCCAGTCCTGACAGAAACACTGGCCATACAATTTTCAAGTTTTGTTTTTTTCTGACCTTAAGTATTCCCGGCTATGGAGGCTGTGTCTGCATTGGTTAGTTAACCAGGTGCAAACTTTAACCAAGGTGGTACAGGATTTGTCGGCCCGTCTACAGCACCAGGAGCAAGTTGTAGCTGGTGTCCCTGCCGTGTCTTCCCGGAGTCCTGTATCGGTATACGAACCCAAAGCTACACTTCCCGACTTCTCTTCTGGTGACCGGAAAGGGCTTTTTGCTTTCCGTGAAGGATGTAGATTATACTTTAGTTTGCGTCTACACTCTTCTGGGTGGGATTACCAGAAGGTGGGTATTGTTATCTCTCATTTAAGGGGTCATCCACAAAATTGGGCTTTTTCATTGCCATCTGAATCACCCTCTCGTCAGACCATGGATGCTTTCTTCGCAGCTTTGGGTCAGATATATGATGAACCAGACCGAGCAGGCTATGCTGTGTCTAACTTGTTAAGTCTCCGTCAGGGCAAGAGCTCAGCCGAAGATTTTTGTTCTCTGTTCTGTGTAGATTCTGGGTGGAATGACCGGGCCTTAAAATATCTATTTCTCACCTGGGTGTCTGAGGCAGTTAAGGACCTGCTGTTGTCTCATCCTGAGCCTAAGGCAATGGAGACTGCCATGACTTTAGCAGTTAGGGCTGACTGTCGTCTTAGGGCCAGACTTAACCCTAGATCTACTAGTTCCTCCCTTGCACTGAAGGACCAAAATTCCGTTCTACCCAGCAACCATACCGACGCCATGGAACTGGGGTATATGTCACCTCCAGATCCTAAGGCATTCCGCCTGAAGAACGGGCCGTGTTTCTACTGCAGAGATCCTGGACATTGGGTCACCACCTGTGACAAGAGACATCTGCAGGAAAACTTCCGCTCCTAGGCGATGTCCGGAGGGATTGCCTAGGAGCTCAGGTACTTCCGGGCATTTCTGAGTTGCTTCTCCGTTGTTCCATTGTGTTTGGTTCCTGTCAGATTTTCGGTCATGCATTTATTGACTCTGGGCAGCTGCAAATTTTGTAAATTTGGAGTTTGTCAAGCCCTTTGCCTCTGAATTGCAGTCCTCCCATAAAAGGTCTCTGGAACTGACTCCACCCCGTTGACTGCGGGACTCCTTAAGAAGATTACACCTGAACTAACATTTTCAGTAGGAGCTTTACATTCTGAGAACTGTACGTTTCTAGCCATGGAGAATTTATCAGTTGATATTGTTTTGGGGTTACCGTGGTTACGCCTTCACAACCCCGTTATTGATTGGGCAGCCTCTGAGTTGATACTCAGAGCGGGCTGTGGAGATCATTTAACATCTGCCCAGCTGCATTCTTCCAGTTGTGTGGTTATTGGCCTGTCGAAATACTTAGAGGAATTTGCTGATGTATTTTCCAAGCAACTTTCAGAAGTGTTGCCGCCTCATAGGGAAGAAGATTGCAAAATTGACCTCGTTCCTGAGGGTAAGATTCCCAAGGGGGAAATTTACAATGTTACATTCCCCGAACGGGAGGCCATGAAGGAGTATGTAACCCAGAGTTTATCCAAGGAACATATACATCCTCTGAGCCTCCTGTGGGGGCTGGGCTCTTCTTTGTGGAAAAGAAGGATGGTAGTCTCCAGCCTTGTATCGATTATCGAGGATTAAACAAGATTACTGTGAAGGATCAATACTCACTTCCTCTGATCCCCGATCTCCTTAATCAGGTTGTTGGAGCTAGATGGTTCTCCAAGCTCGATCTTAGGGGAGCATACAACCTGATTAGAATTAGAGAAGGGGGTGAATGAAGACCACATTTAATACTCCTTTCGGGCATTTTGAGTGTTTGGTGATGCCGTTTGGATTATGCAATGCCCGGGCTGTGTTTCAGGGATTCATGAACGCTATTTTTTATGATATTCTGGGTATGATATCTTAATCTTTTCCCCCGATTGGGAGATGCATCTGAGTCATTTACGGGTTGTGCTCTCTCGTCTTCGAGACATCAGTTGTTCGCCAAGCTGGAGAAATGCAAATTTGGGGTTCAAGAGATCTCTTTTTTTGGGGTACGTCATAACTAGAGATGAGCGAGCATACTCGCTAAGGGCAATTGCTCGAGCGAGCATTGCCCTTAGCGAGTACCTGCCCGCTCGAGAGAAAAGGTTCGGCTGACGGCACGAGTGACACGTGAGTTGCGGTAGTCAGCAGGGGGGAGCGCGGGGGAGGGAGAGAGAGATCTCCCCTCTGTTCCTCCCCGCCACTTCCTGCCCGCCGCCGGCAGCCGAACCTTTTCTCTCGAGCGGGCAGGTACTCGCTAAGGGCAATGCTCGCTCGAGCAATTGCCCTTAGCGAGTATGCTCCCTCATCACTAGTCATAACGCCTTCTGCTATTCAGATGGATTCAGACAAGGTTTGGGCTATAACTGAATGGTGTCAACCCACCAATTTAAAAGTGTTGCAACGCTTTCTAGGCTTTGCAAATTTTTACCGTATATTCATCGGGAATTTTTCAGTTATCGCCAAACCTTTCACGGATCTTACCAAGAAGGGCGCTGAGGTAAACGTCTGGTCCCCCGAGGCTAAGGAAGCCTTTGCACGCCTAAAGAAGGCGTTCTCTACTGCCCCCGGTACTGGTACAAGCTAATCTCAATTGTCCATTTGTTCTGGAGGTGGTGTAGGTGTTGTCCTATCCCAGGGATCTGCCTCTCTCTCCAATCTTCAGCCTTGTGCCTTCTTCTCAAGGACGTTTAGTCTGGCTGAACGGAATTATGATGTTGGCAATAGAGAACTGCTGGCTATCAAATGGGCATTTGAGGAGTTGAGGCATTTCCTGGAGGGGGCCAGACATCAGATTACTGTTTTTACGGATCACAAGAATTTGATTTATCTAGAGTCCGCTAAGTGCTTAAATACCCGACAAGCCCGGTGGGCTTTATTTTTTTCACGTTTTAATTTTGTAGTTACGTATGTACCAGGGTCGAAGAACGTCAGGGCCGATGCTCTATCCCGCAGTTTTGGGGCGCCTGAACAAGAGGATTCTCAACCTGAGAGTATCCCATCTCCTGGGGTTGTGGTGGTGGCGGCTTTGTTGTCAGACTTCCTCGGCCAGATTCTTGCGGCCCAACCGGGTGCTCCAAGTGCCCTTCCTGGAGGTTGTTTGTACCCAGTGCTTTGCACTTACTTATCCTAAAGGAGGTTTATGTATCTGTTTTGGCGGGCCACCCTGGTATTCGGGGCACGTTGGAATTATGAAGACGTCTGTACTGGTGGCCGCAGATGTCCCAGGATGTCAGAAATTCGGTCTTATGGGTGGTAGTTGATCGGTTCTCTAAAATGGCACATTTTGTCCCTCTAAAGAAGTTACCGTCGGCTCCCGAATTAGCTTCCATTTTCATCAAGGAAGTAGTGCGTTTACACGGCATCCCCAACAATGTAGTGTCGGACCGAGGGGTGCAGTTTGTTGCCCGGTTTTGGTGTACATTTTGTAAAAACATAGGTGTTGGGTTGGCTTTCTCTACAGCTTTTCACCCTGCATCTAATGGGCAGACTGAGCGCATGAAACAAGAACTTATTCAGTACCTCAGGCTATATGTCAGCGATCGTCAGGATCAGTGGGCAGATTTTTTGGCGTTGGCAGAGTTTGCCATTAATAATCACTGTAATTCTGCTTCTGAACTTCGCCGTTTTCCTGCAATGCTGGCTATCATCCCCAGTGTTCCTTTTCTGTTTCTCCTGCCTTCAGCGGATTCTATGGTCAAGAGTAGAGATGAGCGAGCACCAAAATGCTCGGGTGCTCGTTACTCGGGCCGAAATTATCGCGATGCTCGAGGGTTCGTTTCGAGTAACGAACCCCATTGAAGTCAATGGGCGACCCGAGCATTTTTGTATATCGACGATGCTCGCTAAGGTTTTCATTTGTGAAAATCTGGGCAATTCAAGAAAGTGATGGGAACGACACAGCAACGGATAGGGCAGGCGAGGGGCTACATGTTGGGCTGCATCTCAAGTTCCCAGGTCCCACTATTAAGCCACAATAGCGGCAAGAGTGCCCCCCCCCCCCCAACAACTTTTACTTCTGAAAAGCCCTCATTAGCAATGCATACCTTAGCTAAGCACCACACTACCTCCAACAAAGCACAATCACTGCCTGCATGACACTCCGCTGCCACTTCTCCTGGGTTACATGCTGCCCAACCCTCCCCCCCCCCCTTCAGCTGCACTCATGCCACACCACCCTCATGTCTATTTATAAGTGCGTCTGCCATGAGGAACCGCAGGCACACACTGCAGAGGGTTGGCACGGCTAGGCAGCGACCCTCTTTAAAAGGGGCGGGGCGATAGCCCACAATGCTGTACAGAGGCAATGAGAAATATAATCCTGTGCCACCGCCATCAGGAGCTGCACACGTGGGCATAGCAATGGGGAACCTATGTGCCACACACTATTCATTCTGTCAAGGTGTCTGCATGCCCCAGTCAGACCGCGGTATTTTATAAATAGTCACAGGCAGGTACAACTCCGCAATGGGAATTCCGTGTGCACCCACAGCATGGGTGGCTCCCTGGAACCCACCGGCTGTACATAAATGTATCCCATTGTAGTGCCCATCACAGCTGAGGTAACGTCCGATTAAATGCAGGTGGTCTTCGGCCCACACTGCATGCCCCAGTCAGACTGGGGTTCTTTAGAAGTGTACACATGGAGTTACAACTCCGTGTGGACCAACAGCATGGGTGGGTGCCAGGAAGCCACCGGCGGCACATAAATATATCCCATTGCAGTGCCCAGCACAGCTGATGTAACGTCAGCTTTAATGCAGGTGGGCAAAAAATTAATTGGATTACACTGTAGGCGAGGGCCCCCAAAAATTGGTGTACCAACAGTACTAATGTACCTCAGAAAAATTGCCCATGCCCAACCAAGAGGGCAGGTGAAACCCATTAATCGCTTTGGTTAATGTGGCTTAATTGGTAACTAGGCCTGGAGGCAGCCCAGCTAAAATAAAAATTGGTTCAGGTGCAAGTTTCAACGCTTTAATGAGCATTGAAACGTATAAAAATTGTTTACAAAAATTATATGAGTGAGCCTTGTGGGCCTAAGAAAAATTGCCCGTTCAGCGTGATTACGTGAGGTTTCAGGAGGAGGAGCAGGAGGAGGAGGATGAATATTATACACAGATTGATGAAGCTAAAAGGTCCCCGTTTTTGATGGTGATAGAGAACAATGCTTCCATCCGCGGGTGCAGCCTACGTATTGCTTAGGTATTGCTGCTGTCCGCTGGTGGAGAAGAGAAGTCTGGGGAAATCCAGGCTTTGTTCATCTTGATGAGTGTAAGCCTGTCGGCACTGTCGGTTGACAGGCGGGTACGCTTATCCGTGAGGATTCCCCCAGCTGCACTAAACACCCTCTCGGACAAGACGCTAGCCGCAGGACAAGCAAGCACCTCCAGGGCATACAGCGCGAGTTCAGGCCACGTGTCCAGCTTCGACACCCAGTAGTTGTAGGGGGCAGAGGCGTCACCGAGGACGGTTGTGCGATCGGCTACGTACTCCCTCACCATCCTTTTACAGTGCTCCCGCCAACTCAGCCTTGACTGGGGAGCCATAAAGCTGGCAAAGGCCTTGCAGAATGTTCCCCTGCCTGCGCTGTACATGCTGCCTGATCTCTGCGCCTCCCCTGCTACCTGGCCCTCGGAACTGCGCCTTCTGCCACTAGCGCTGTCGGATGGGAATGTTACCATCAGTTTGTCCACCAGCGCCCTGTGGTATAGCATCACTCTCGAACCCCTTTCCTCTTCGGGTATGAGAGTGGAAAGGTTCTCCTTATATCGTGGGTCGAGCAGTGTGTACACCCAGTAATCCGTAGTGGCCAGAATGCGTGTAACGCGAGGGTCTCAAGAAAGGCATCCTAACATGAAGTCAGCCATGTGTGCCAGGGTACCTGTACGCAACACATGGCTGTCCTCACTAGGGAGATCACTTTCAGGATCCTCCTCCTCCTCCTCCTCCGGCCATACACGCTGAAAGGATGACAGGCAAGCAGCATGGGTACCCCAAGCTGTCTCTTCCCCCTCCTCCTCATGCTCCTCCCCCTCCTCCTCAACGCGCTGAGATATAGACATGAAGGTGCTCTGACTATCCAACGACATACTGTCTTCCCCCGCCTCCATTTCCAAGCGCAAAGCGTCTGCCTTTATGCTTTGCAGGGAACTTCTCAAGAGGCATAGCAGAGGAATGGTGACGCTAATGATTGCAGCATCCCCGCTCACCAATCTGGGTAGACTCCTCAAAGTTTCCAAGGACCTGGCAGATGGCTGCCAACCAGGCCCACTCTTCTGTAAAGAATTGAGGAGGCTAACTCCCACTACGCCGCCCATGTTGGAGTTGGTATTCCACTATAGCTCTACGCTGCTCATAGAGTCTGGCCAACATGTGGAGCGTAGAGTTCCACCGTGTGGGCACGTCGCACAGCAGTCGGTGCACTGGCAGATTAAACCGATGTTGCAGGGTCCGCAGGGTGGCAGCGTCCGTCTTGGACTTGCGGAAATGTGCGCAGAGCCGGCGCACCTTTCCGAGCAGGTATGACAAGTGTGGGTAGCTTTTCAGAAAGCGCTGAACCACCAAATTAAAGACATGGGCCAGGCATGGCACGTGCGTGAGGCTGCCGAGCTGCAGAGCCGCCACCAGGTTACGGCCGTTGTCACACACGACCATGCCCGGTTGGAGGCTCAGCGGCGAAAGCCAGCGGTCGGTCTGCTCTGTCAGACCCTGCAGCAGTTCGTGGGCCGTGTGCCTCTTCTCTCCTAAGCTGAGTAGTTTCAGCACGGCCTGCTGACGCTTGCCCACCGCTGTGCTGCCACGCCGCGCGACACCGACTGCTGGCGACGTGCTGCTGCTGACACATCTTGATTGCGAGACAGAGGTTGCGTTGGAGGAGGAGGAGGGTGGTTTAGTGGAGGAAGCATACACCGCCGCAGATACCAGCACCGAGCTGGGGCCCGCAATTCTAGGGGTGGGTAGGACGTGAGCGGTCCCAGGCTCTGACTCTGTCCCAGCCTCCACTAAATTCACCCAATGTGCCGTCAGGGAGATATAGTGGCCCTGCCCGCCTGTGCTTGTCCACTTGTCCGTTGTTAAGTGGACCTTGGCAGTAACCGCGTTGGTGAGGGCACGTACAATGTTGCGGGAGACGTGGTTGTGCAGGGCTGGGACGGCACATCGGGAAAAGTAGTGGCGACTGGGAACCGAGTAGCGCGGGGCCGCCGCCGCCATCATGCTTTTGAAAGCCTCCGTTTCCACAAGCCTATACGGCAGCATCTCCAGGCTGATCAATTTGGCTATGTGCACGTTTAACGCTTGAGCGTGCGGGTGCGTGGCGGCGTACTTGCGCTTGCGCTCAAACTGTGGCGCTGAGAGACATTGCTGGATGGGGCCGAGGACAGCGGAGGTGAGGGCGTGGGTGCAGGCCGGTAGGCACTCGTGCCTGTGTCCTCAGAGGGGGGTTGGATCTCAGTGGCAGGTTGGGGCACAGGGGGAGAGGCAGTGGTGCAAACCAGAGGCGGTGAACGGCCTTCGTCCCACCTTGTGGGGTGCTTGGCCATCATATGCCTGCGCATGCTGGTGGTGGTGGCTCCCCAGCTGATCTTGGCGCGACAAAGATTGCACACCACTGTTCGTCGGTCGTTAGGCGTCTCTGTGAAAAACTGCCACATCTCGAACACGCTAATACTCGAACGAGTATCAAGCTCGGACGAGTACGTTTGCTCATCTCTAGTCAAGAGCCTTCAAGAGATTTGGGGGGAGGTGCGTCGTAATTTGGAGCATTCTCAGAGGGTCATGCTAAGGAATAATGTGAACAGACGCAATGTCTCTGACTCATTTTCTGTTGGTCAGTTGGTTTATGTATCTTCCAAGAATTTGAAATTAAAGGTTCCCGCATTGAAATTGGCCCCGCGATTTGTGGGACCTTTCCCGGTCACTAAAATTGTCAATCCCGTGGCTTATGAATTGGCATTGCCAAACTCTTGGAAGGTTCATTGAGTTTTTCATAAATCTCTGTTGAAAAGATACGTCCCTCCTGGACCGCCCTTTCTAAAAGCTCCGCCTTCTCTGTAGCGCCAGGCGGTTCGATGACCTGGGTCTGTATAGCATAGGGACCATAGCGGTCATCTTTACTCGTGGCTACAGCTTCTGAAAGCAATTGATGGAATTTCAGCGAGCGATCCATTAAATTTAGTAAGATGGCTAAATAGGGTGTTCACTGGGGGATCCCCTACAGGGGTTCCACCACTAACAGAGTGGGTGGGGGCTGCAATGCTACCAGCCGCCTCCATCACTGATGCTGTACCCTGCTCGCAGCACCAGATGAAGAATGTCGCAGGCAAGATGTGACTCGAGGAAATGTCCAGATTTACCACCATGGTTCTGTGCTAAGCAGTCCTAAATGTGTGGTAATGGTTAAAGGGGTTGTCCCGCGGCAGCAAGTGGGGTTATACACTTCTGTATGGCCATAATAATGCACTTTGTAATGTACATTGTGCATTAATTATGAGCCATACAGAAGTTATTCACTTACCTGTTCCATTGCTGGCGTCCTCGTCTCCATGGTGCCGTCTAATTTCAGCATCTAATCGCCCGATTAGACGCGCTTGCGCAGTCCGGTCTTCTCCCTGGTGAATGGGGCCGCTCGTGCCGGAGAGCTGGTCCTCGTAGCTCCGCCCCATCACGTGTGCCGATTCCAGCCAATCAGGAGGCTGGAATCGGCAATGGACCGCACAGTGCCCACGGTGCACCATGGGAGAAGACCCGCGGTGCATCGTGGGTGAAGATCCCGGCGGCCATCTTGGTAAGGTAAGGAAGAAGTCGTCGCAGCGCGGGGATTCGGGTAAGTACTAAACGTTTTTTTTGTTGTTTTTTTTAACACATGCATCGGGTTTGTCTCGCGCCGAACGGGGGGGCTATTGAATAAAAAAAAAAACGTTTCGGCGCGGGACAACCCCTTTAAGGCTGGGAGCCCGGAGGTGTGCGCCCCGTGGATGTGAGTGCCAGCTGAGTGTTGCTTACAGTTGGGGTACCCCTTCTTGCAGCATAGACACAATGTCCGCACACTAAGGTCCCGGATGACGGTTGATGTGAAGAAGAGGCCTGCAGGTCAAACTGTCTCTTCCCAAAAGCAGCAGCAGCTTCTCCTCTTTGAACAGGTGTCCCCATCTACCAGGCACCAATCAGAATACCCCGTTTTGAGCATGCTCAGTCCACCCTGTTGTGGCATGCTGGGAACTGTAGTCTTTAGCAGGTCAGGGAGCCACAGCCCACAGTTCAGATTTCCCATGCTCACAGCTGAGGTAGGTCCCTTCATGATCTCTGCTGAGGTACATCCACAACAAAGGGTTAATAGCAATGACTCTTGGCGGGATGCAGTGACCTTTCCTCCGCGTGCGGAAAATCGCAATTGGTTTTTGCTGGTGTGCAGGAAAGAAGACTTTTCCATGGCGGGCTGTAGACGGTATTTGCTGCGGAGTCCGGAGGCCCGCTCTGGATTCCGCAATGCAGATCCACCCGTGTGCAGCCGGCCTGAGGCTGGTTGTACCCGCATGGCGTGCAGGCTGTCCCTCCTCCGCCCCCGGCACCCAGGACGCCCTTGTTTCTACGTTCTATATTCCTCCCTTCGTCTTTGCTGCGCCGGCATGGAGTAATGGCGTGTTACAAATGTTCCCGTTAGACAGAATTACCGGGAGATGAAGAGCGGCAGATAGCGGGAACAATATTAATTGCGCTCATTACAGATCAATATTGTGCATCTACATCTCCTAATGCAGCGATCCATAGATGTGAGCAAATCCTCAAACGGGGACAGCGCCGCATCCTCAAACGGGGGGGGCAGCGCCGCGTCCTCATACGGGGGAGCAGCGCCGCGTCCTCATACGGGGGAGCAGGGCCGCGTCTTCATACGGGGGAGCAGGGCCGCGTCCTCATACGGGGGAGCAGGGCCGCGTCCTCATACGGGGGAGCAGGGCCGCGTCCTCATACGGGGGAGCAGGGCCGCGTCCTCATACGGGGGAGCAGGGCCGCGTCCTCATACGGGGGAGCAGGGCCGCGTCCTCATACGGGGGAGCAGCGTCGCGTCCTCATACGGGGGAGCAGCGTCGCGTCCTCATACGGGGGAGCAGTGCCGCATCCTCATATGGCGCCCGGACAGACATGGGCTTAGCTGGGTGAGGATCATGAGGGTCATTCAAAGCTCTGAGACAGAAGACTGATCAGGAATGTACAGGGCCACGTCCGACTCCCATGGCCCTCCATAGAGAGTGCTGGAATACTGATTATGGTCCCACCACATCTATACTGGAGCCTGTAAGATGAACCATACAGAGCACTCACACACTTTTTGGGGAGTACCTACATTTTTGAAGGGTCACACATACAATTTTTCATGGAGGCACACATAATGTTTGGCATTCTGGAAGGAGGAGCGTCCGGTTTAGGTCATGCTCACTTTTCTGAGGTTGTATACTTTTCAGCAGGCACACAGATTTGGGGAGTACATATTTTTCGGTGATAAGCACATGCTTGTTCCAGGCACACATATTTTTAGGGGGCACGCACATACTTCTTGAGTTGGCATACATACTTTTCAGAAGCACATATAATTTTCAGAAGCTGGACTTGTCAGGTGGGCATGTAACGGGTCGTGGGTGGTGGTGCGACGGGTTCAGGATAATAGACGGAGGCGGAGCCCGCATAAGCATCTTTGTATAAGTAAACTTTACTTAACGAAGTGGTAGAAATCGCTCCATTGGAGGCACGAGTAATGAAAGGGTGCATAAATAACCGAATTCACACTTGTAACAGATATTTGCGCTCTCCGTACTCCGCAGGTTCATTGCCCCATGGTGCAGGACTATACCTCCTCTACTTCCTCAGGTTGCAGGACACCTCCATAGCTCCATTACCACCCACCATACTTGTATTTAACAATCTTTGTACCCCGTATTACCGTAGGTTTGCAGCATGTCATCCCGGCAGCCCAATGCATCGTTGGTGCCGGAGTGCACCACTAAGTGTTGGAGCATCACTGTGGACTCACATGCATCTCAAGTGCGAATCAACATCCATGTGACAACGTTACTACCCCACGTGCCCTTCCATCCCACATTGCTTTGTTTTAGCTGCTATCCCCGAGGTGTCCTGCCCCTCCGTCACATCACGGCACTAAACACACCACATCAGCGAACATCGTATAACTCTCGTTGTGTGAATCTACTATAACTCCTATCATGTCATCCACTACAGCGATAACCCGGTACATAAACACTAAGTCACAATCCCATATGAACTCTGCGCCATAAATCCCCATACATCTTAGTCTCCTTTTAGGGAGATCCTCCCTCAGTCCAAACTTATCTGTCATCGTCACTGGTTCTATAATGCACGCACACTTCTATTGCTGGCCTGGTATTACATGCTTGGCAGCTTTCGCCATATCTGGGTCACGGCACCATCATGAACTTTGGGGACCATATACCCTGCGGGAAGGCAGACTGTCTCTCCTCCCACGTGGCCTGTTTTATGTTCGGCCCCTGAATCATCAGGGCCTTTCAATGCACGGTCAGTTGGCCTTATCCTGTGTTGCCCCCAGAATGGAGACAGTGCCTACACCACCCTCTGTATCCGCAGCAGCTGCCATGTCCTCTGCAGGTCTTGCAGGGTCCAAGGAGCGGGCCCACAGCCAAAGAGATAGCGGGGTAGATAAAGGTTTCTGTCACGGTGGCTTTTCCATCTTCTTCCCTGATGGTAGCTTGAGATCCGTCCAAGTTACTGCGGAGGGAGGTCACAGGGAAAGGGTAACTAGCGGTTACCTTAAAGTCCGTTGTCACTCGTGATGCCATCATTCCATACTGTACGGTGAATCTTGAAGTGAGAATAAAGTAGTCCACACACAGAGGTAACTTTCTGGACAAACTGTGAACGGTCAGTAATGTCCGTTTATTCAACTCCAATAAAGTTCCAATACAACTATAACAGTTCGGCACAATTTACACTCTCAGAAGCTGGGATGACAGGAGGACTCCTCGGGGTAATCCAGACAATCCACAGTCCTAGTTATCTGTGTGATCCTGCTCTCAGACACTCTTTCTTTCTCGCCAACCTCTACCGGTCAGCATTCACTCTTTCTTTTGGTGTCCTTCTCTCTCACTCTCAGTGCTAATAGCGCCACTGGCTCATCCTGGGTAAAGCAGTCCCAGGCCAAGCTGAGGGATACCCTTCAGCCTCGTCCAATCTGGACCATACAGACCAGACAGTGTCTGTGTGGCTCGCTCACTTGTAGACTTGACAAGACTGCTCCACTAACTAACTCTCTGCATCCTTACCAACATATATATAAAACACAGTCACATGGCATAAAACATGATACATCTCTCAGACATTTCCCAGACGTTAACCCATTCAGTGCTGAAAAGGTGCAATACACATCAAATGCATACAACATAGAAGACACTGACAGTACCATTGCACAAGACAAACACATAGCTTTATGGAGGGACCCAGTCTGCCTATATGTTGCTTGTGCAGAAAGCAGCATATTCACATCAGAACAGCTCAGGGAATAAATACTGTACCAGAACCAAGTTCAGCAACATAATTACAACCGCAGAACTACGCTCAGTACAAAAATAAAGCTCCATAACCAACCTCAGATAAATACAGAAGAAGAACAGCTCAATGAACACATACAGCTCTAGAACCAGGCGTATAGCATAAATACAGCAGTAAATGAACACAGTATCAGAACCAAGCTCAGCATAAATACAGTCCCAGAGCTAAGCTCATAGCATACATTCAGCAAAGCATCAACCTCAATACATAAATGCAGCACTGGAATAGCTCAGTGAATAAATACAGCCCCAGAACCAAGCTAATTACATAAATACAGCCCCAGAACCAAGCTAATTACATAAATACAGCCCCAGAACCAAGCTCATAACATATATACAGCACCAGAATCAACTTCAGTGCATAAACAGTACCAGACTAATGTTTTTACATAGATATATCACCAGAATCAAGCTTAGAATATGAATACAGTAGCAGAGCTAAGTGATAGTGTTGTGGGGGCACCTGCGGGCGGACAGCAGCACCTCAGAACATCAGCGGAGAGGAGACAGAGCCAAGAGGAGATCAGCCTACATTCGCCAGCTGCCTTTTCCCCCGCAAGCTGGTGGCTGGCACCCTGGGCAATCGCACCAGCCACTAGCAGCTTACACCGGCCATGGAGGGTCCTGTTAAGCCCACTTCCTCCAGACTGTGCTGAAGCCTCATCCCCTTCTGTTAACCCCCCCCCCTCCCCCAGGCCGCAGATGTTGTAAAGTAAATGAGCGTTAAGACCTAAAGACTAATTACTGCCATTATTAACACAACCCCCCCCCCCCCCCCCCCATCTACCGGTCGCCGTGTCTCTTCACTTGGAATTATATTTAGCAAATATGAACTTTTTAAAAAAGCGTCCTTTTCCCGTCAGCCGGCGGCGATAACATGGCGGCTGACCTATCGTCAACTCCTGCACACCGAATCTTTTATGATTGCTTCAATAAAAGAAGAAAGGTTACCCCTCTCCCCCGGGGCCGCAGATCGAGCCCTTGATTTGACAGATTTCAACGGCTTGGGATTTTTTGTAATATATGGTGGAAAGAACGTGTGGAAATGTTAGCGCAGTAAATTACTAATAATTAGAGCGTCTGCGTTTATTAGCTCCGGACTGGGGGGCAGAGAAAACATCGCCACCGCCGCCGGGAATGTTCACGAACAGACTGGAAACCAATGGAGACGCTTTAAGTAGATAACATCAACCTCTAGGGGGGAACCGAGGATGAGAAGTCATGAGGTAGAGGATTCAGGGACTCAATGGAGGTTGTAACTCTGCTACCTGAACACTGTGGAAATCAATGGACTATACCCCCCCCCCCCCATCCTCCTTCTTGCAGAGGTTCCCATAAGCTTTCCTTAGGGGCCATATTCCTTCTAATCCACTAAATAGAACAGTTCACCTTTTCTCTTCCTGACATCTAAGATCTCTTTGACCTCATCTTCCTCTCCAGCTGCAGCAGAGGCATCAGGAGGGATATGTGGGATGGAATTCTCTAGGAGCTTGCACCCCTCCTGGGTCGATGACTTAAATTTCGAAGAGACAAAAGAAGCAGAGTGCAACATTAAAAGAAGGCATCTTGAGGCGTAAGATCCCCTGGAGAGTCGTCAGCGGCTTCTTCGTGGCGACAGCGGCATGTGATTAACAGCGCTTAGTCTGGTCCCAAATTTTCGAAAATTTCCAGTGGCATTGGTTGGCATCAGGCACATCTGTAGAAGAAGAGATTGGTAAAGGCACACGGGGATGCTGAGTGTAGACTATGAAGACCGGCGTAGACTTAGAGGATTGGTTAACATGGTTAGTATGAGAGAACTCAGCCCGGGAGAGAAGAGATGCCGAATTGTCCTGTTAGGTGGACACAAAATGATGAAGATTCAGTTCTAAAGACTGATTGGTCCGCTCTACCTGGCTATTGGACTGAGGATGGTAAGCGGAAGAGAAGTGTAATTTGACATCCATCAGATGACAGAACTCTCTGTTCTCTGTGATCAGAGACAATATGGAGGGGAAGTCCATGTAACATGAAAATGTGTGCTACAAACAGATGCACCAGGAGAAACACTGAGGGCCGGCCGGGAAGAGCCATGAAGTGGACCATTTAAAAGAATCTATCTACAACCACCCTGATTACTGTGTTACCTGAAGAATTAAGCAGATTGGTAATGAAGTCCATGGCAATGTATGACCAGGGTAAGTGCGGAATGGGCAGAGGGTGGAGTAGGACCCTAGGGAGAAGATGCTTAATAAAGTATTTGCAAAAACTGGACTGGAGGGAGACTAATAATGGAAGCATGCGGTGGAATCTGGGCCGGAGTGTAGACGAACCCTATGGACAGAAGCCTGGGAGCAGAGGAGAGGCATGAATGACACTGATGCCTAACTGCAGCCAGAGTAGGTGAGCAGCGGCGGCAGGCTGTTACAGAACTAACCTCAGTACAAAGATGCAATACCAGAACCAAGTGCATAACATAAATACAGCACCAAAACCAAGCTCAGTACATAAACACAGCACCAGGACCAAGCTCTTATACACTGACAGTGATGCCTCAAGATATTGGAGGGAAGGAGACAGAGACAGGAAGAGGATGATTCATGTAGCTTCACAAGACCCTGCCGAACAAAGGAAGAAGATCATCTGGCCAGGGAAACCTAAGGGGACTACTTGCCCCCAGCCTACATCCACCAGTGCCCCCCTACAAGCAGTTGGCCAGCGTCCTTTGTGATCACATGGAAAGCATGCAGCTAAGGCCAGTCATACACAAGACCCACCCAAGACCACACCAAGGACTGGAGGCAGGAACATCAGCCCCTACGAAGCCTCTGGGCCGCTAGTCCTTTACTGCAGCAGAGTGTGAGCTATTGTTCAGCAGCCCACCGAATCTAGCTGTAAACCAGACGGGAGGTTTAGGGGCTTTTTAATAGATTGTTGGGGAGATGCATGAAAACCCATTGCGCACAGTCCAGTTATTAATACATACTTGTGGCTTGGTGTTTCTCTCACTCCGACGCCCAGTTCCGAATCTAATAGGACATTCTGCGCTGTGTTACTGACTCGCTCTGTTAAATAACTCTAGGTGCTATGTTTACAAGCCGAGCGAGACAAATAATGTGGAGTTCTCAACTTCTGGGGTATTTTGCTGAGGTCTCAGAGTTGTTCACAGCTCCAACACTGAATTAAAATGCAGACGAGTCCAAGTCTACGAGTCAACGGCTTCTTGCTGAGGCAGAAGGAATTCGTCTTAAGATGGGGAACTCTGTGGAAGAGGAGCAGATGGGCCGCACTTTGGCTCGTAAAGCTTAAATGGTGCCATCATTTCTTCAGTTGCATCAAAATTCTTCAAAATGGCACAAACTGAAGCAGTGATTCCCTTTCGCTCATGGAGGGGGGGTAGGGGGCTTCATAGGAAAGAGCAAACTGGGCCTTCATTATGGTGTTGGGTTGTACTTGCTTCCCCTTTCCTCCCCTTTGGACCAGTTCCTGACCCTCATAAGGTGCAGCTGGGGTGTTACATGGTGTGTCAGGAAGTAGGTGGAAGCAATAAGGTGCAGCAAAATAAAAATGTTGACTTCTGTAGATGGTATATACAATTCCGCCTCAGAGGAAGTGCTCTACTTTTAACATTGCTCCTCTAGCTCTACCACACATGGGCCTAGTGCTCACAAGGATGCAGTCTCTTATGTCCTGATATGGGAACTACTCCAGCATGTAGCGTGCTCACTCACACACGTGGCTCACTAACGATTGCCTATGCACGATCCCCTTGATCTAAAAACCAGGACTGTTCCGGGACATCTCCAGCCTTGCCTCTTTCTCCACCAACTCCCGCTCTCTTGTCTTTGCTGACTACTGAGGGATCTGGTCACTGCAGGTCTACTGCCATGGGCTACAACAGTCATCTGTGGCTTGGACTTTGTTCTCTCTCCCATCTTTGGCATTGGTGATCATTTTGCAGCCAGGAACTTGGGATCCACAGCCATCCTCACAGGGATAGTACACTGCAGCAGCCACAGCACAGGCCTTAACTTTGCCCCTAATGGGTCACTCCTAGGCCTTCCAGCCATTTTCGGCCCTGGTGGTTATGTCTAGCCAGCTCTACACTTCACCTACTGTAGCAGCAGCTGCTACAACAAGCATTGCTCAAGCACCTTTATTCCTTTCTCCCCGTTTGGCACGCACACTCCCAACCTGGGTCAAGAGGGGTGTCGTCTCTCCTTAAGGAGAGCACCCAAGGGGTGAGTTGGTTGGGAGAAGGTATCATTTCTCCCCAAGGACAGCACCTATCACTTTTCAGGAGTCTTCTCACACTCCATCTGGGTGCTGTCCTTGTGGAAAAATGATACCATCCCCTGACCCACTTACGCCCTAGGTGTCTCCATACACTTTCTGGGTGCTCTCCTTAAGGTGAGATAACACCTCTCTTGACCCATATCACAGGCCTCTCACCAGCCAAGCTCAAAACCTACTGGAAACTGATGAGGGGCAAACACCCAGAAACAGCTGTCTGTGTATGGTTTTCTGCCCTGGTTTCTTATTCCCAATCATTGTTTTACAGACTTGCTAAAAAGGTGGCACGGCAGATGTATTGTTCCATCTTCCTTATTTGCACTCCCAACATGCACCTTGCTTGGTCCTATATATTAGCCCCCTCTCTGCTGATATCAGGGGAGTAACGGTACATCACTGCTGTGGACTAGGCACTAGGTTCAAGGCTAGTGACGCATCAATATAGGGAGTGAGGCTTGGCTTCCGATGCACAGAGCCCCCAAACAACTGAAAGCGGCTGAGTGGAGGAGCAGGGAATGCAGCTCCTACTTTACACCCTCCTGTCTCTTCATCATGCACTTCCTCTGGACAAGGGGGTCCTGCACAAGTTCTCGACATCCAAAAGGGACCAACCAGAGCCGGAGCCCCTCCCTTCATAATCCTCCAGGCAGCCGCCTGGTCTGACTCTATACCTAAAGCTCTTGCTTTGGCTCTTCGCACAGGTTGGTTCACAAGGTGGATTGTGGACTGTTGAACATATGAGTACCGCAGGTGGTGCAGATAACGCCAACACCGGGGTCGGAGCGGCCACAGTGTAAAAAACTGTGCATGTCAAGAACGTCCAATCTACTGCGCAGAAAAACCTACTGCAGCTCTTTGGTTCTAGCAATGACTTTAACCGCTCGGTGACATGGCCAATTCTGGGCGCAGGAACGCAACAATTTGGGTGAATGTCTCCGTCGGCATGGCCATATGTGGGCTGTTTTCTGACTGGCCAGATGGAGTTTTTGTTAGTAACGTTTTTGGATACTTATAATGCTTTGTAGATTTTTTATTCATTTTTTTGAAGGACAGGAGAAAAAAACAAATTGTCCTAGTTTTTTTCCCTTACAACTCAGACAGCAAGAAGGACACGAGGCATTTTTTTTCTGTGGGTTGGTACAATTATCACAATACCAAAATTATTTATATATATATTTATTTTTTTAGGTTTTTCTACTTTTAGACAATCGTTTTTTTTTTGTATCAAAGTCCTATAACTGTTGTGCCTTTTCCATTGGCGGAGCTCTGTCAGGGCTTGGTTTTCGTGCTTTGGTACCATGTGGGGGCATATACGAATTTTATGATTACTTTCATTGCATTTTTTGGGTAAGGCAAAATGATTTTGGCTCAGTTTTTTTTTTTGCTTTTTCTTTATAGCATCTGCTGTGCAAGATAAGAAGTTTTCAGTTTATTGTATGGGTCGTTATGGAAGCAACAATACCAAACGTGAGGATTTTCATTTTTTTATAGGGAGGTTTTTCTTAACAATTTTTTTTTACATTTTTTATGTCCCTGAACCTGCGATGCTATGATTGAACTGATAATACACTGCAGTGCTTGTGTACTACAATGCATTGTTGCTTATTATAGCGATCATAGGTCATGGCATACCTGGGTGCCATTGTCTGGTTGGTGATGGCAACACACCGGCTTTCCGTGAAAGGCCGATGAGGTCACATGGGGAGCGCCCTCCCTCTGTGAACACTTTACAGCATATAAGAGGAAAACAGAGATCATTGTTCTCACCGATCCCCGCTGTTACAGCCGCAGGTCGGTTGTCAGTCAAAGCCACTTCCAGGGCAGAAGATGAACCATCGGACATACGCTTACATCACTTTGCGAGATCCCCTTCCCAGCCAGGGGGTACATCTATGTCCTGGGGCAGGAAGGGGTTGTAGACGAGAGGACAGAGAGAACATGGAAAAGAACGCCTGGACGGGCTTGTGCTGTTCAAGAGACCATACAGTGCAGTAACCAACCCAATGTGTCTCCTCCATACAGTGCGATAACCAACCCAACGCGTCTTCTCCATACAGTGCGATAATCGACCCCAAGCGTCTCCTCCATACAGTGCAGTAACCAACCCAATGTGTCTCCTCCATACAGTGCAGTAACCAACCCAATGTGTCTCGTCCATACAGTGCGATAACCAACCCAACGCGTCTTCTCAATACACTGCGATAACCAACTCCAAGCATCTCCTCTATACAGTGTGATAACCAACTCCAAGCATCTCCTCCATACAGTGCGATAACCAACCCAACGCGTCCTCTCCATTGAGTGCGGTAACCAACCCAACACGTCTCCTCCACACAGTGCGATAACCAACCCAACGCGTCTCCTCCATACAGTGCGATAACCAACCCAACGCGTCTCCTCCATACAGTGCGATAACCAACCCAACACGTCTCCTCCATACAATGTGATAACCAACCCAACGAGACTTCTCCATAAAGTGCGATAACCAACCCAACGCGTGTCCTCCATACAGTGCGATAACCAACCCAACGCGTCTCCTCCATACAGTGCGGTAACCAACCCAATGAATTTCCTCTATACAGTGCGATAACCAACCCAACGTGTCTCCTCCGTACAGTGCGATAACCAACCCAACGTGTCTCCTCTATACAGTGTGATAACCAACCCAATGTGTCTCCTCTATACAGTGCGATAACCAACCCAATGTGTCTCCCCTATACAGTGCGGTAACCAACCAAACGTGTCTCCTCCATACAGTGCGATAACCAACCCAACGCGTCTCCTCCATACAGTGCGATAACCAACCCAACACGTCTCCTCCATACATTGCGATAACCAACCCAACACGTCTCCTCCATACAGTGTGATAACCAACCCAACGCGTCTTCTCCATACACTGCGATAACCAACTCCAAGCATCTCCTCTATACCGTGCGATAACCAACCCCAAGCATCTCCTCCATACAGTGCGATAACCAACCCAAAGCGTCTTCTCCATACAGTGCGATAACCAACCCAACGCGTCTCCTCCATACAGTGCGATAACCAACTACAAGCATCTCCTCCATACAGTGGGATAACCAACCCAACGCGTCTTCTCCATACATTGCGGTAACCAACCCAACGCATCTTCTCCATACATTGCGGTAACCAACCCAACGCGTCTCCTCCATACAGGGCGATAACCAACCCAATGCGTCTCCTCCATACAGGGCGATAACTAACCCAACGCGTCTTCTCCATACAGTGCGATAACCAACCCAATGTGTCTCCTGCATAAAGTGCGATAACCAACCCAACGCGTGTCCTCCATACAGTGCGGTAACCAACCCAACGCGTGTCCTCCATACAGTGCAGTAACCAACCCAACGCGTGTCCTCCATACAGTGCGGTAACCAACCCAACGCTCTCCTCCATACAATGTGATAATCAACCCAACGAGTCTTCTCCATACAGTGCGATAACCAACCCAAAGTGTCTCCTCTATAAAGTGCGATAACCAACCCAACGCGTGTCCTCCATACAGTGCGGTAACCAACCCAACGCGTGTCCTCCATACAGTGCAGTAACCAACCTAACGCGTGTCCTCCATACAGTGCGGTAACCAACCCAACGCGTGTCCTCCATACAGTGCGGTAACCAACCCAACGCGTGTCCTCTATACAGTGCGGTAACCAACCCAACGCGTCTCCTCCGTACAGTGCGATAACCAACCCAATGCGTCTTCTCCATACAGTGCGATAACCAACCCAACGCGTCTTCTCCATACAGTGCGATAACCAACCCAACGCGTCTTCTCCATACAGTGCGATAACCAACCCAACGCGTCTTCTCCATGCAGTGCGATAACCAACCCAACGCGTCTCCTCCATACAGTGCAGTAACCAACCCAATGAATTTCCTCTATACAGTGCGGTAACCAACCCAATGTGTCTCCTCTATACAGTGCGGTAACCAACCCAATGTGTCTCCTCTATATAGTGCGGTAACCAACCCAATGTGTCTCCTCTATACAGTGCGATAACCAACCAAACGTGTCTCCTCCATACAGTGCGATAACCAACCCAACGCGTCTCCTCTGTACAGTGCGATAACCAACTCCAAGCATCTCCTCCATACAGTGCGATACCCAACTCAATGTGTCTCCTACATAAAGTGCGATAACCAACCCAACGCGTGTCCTCCATACAGTGCGGTAACCAACCCAACGCGTCTCCTTCATACAGAGCGGTACCAACCCAATGAATTTCCTCTATACAGTGCGATAACCAACCCAATGTGTCTCCTCCATACAGTGCGGTAACCAACCCAATGTGTCTCCTCTATACAGTGCGATAACCAACCCAACGTGTCTCCTCTATACAGTGCGATAACCAAACCAATGAATTTCCTCTCTACAGTGCGATAACCAACCCAACGCTCTCCTCCATACAGAGCGGTAACCAACCCAATGAATTTCCTCTCTACAGTGCGATAACCAACCCAACATGTCTCCTCCATACAGTGCGGTAACTAACCCAACGCTCTCCTCCATACAGTGCGATAACTAACCCAACGCTCTCCTCCATACAATGCGATAACCAACCCAACGAGTCTTCTCCATACAGTGCGATAACCAACCCAATGTGTCTCCTCTATACAGTGCGATACCCAACCCAACGCGTCTCCGCCATGCAGTGCGGTAACCAACCCAACGCGTCTCCTCCATACAGAGCGGAAACCTACCCAATGAATTTCCTCTATACAGTGCAATAACCAACCCAACGTGTCTCCTCCATACAGTGCGGTAACCAACCCAATGCGTCTCCTCCATACAGTGCAATAACTAACCCAATGCGTCTCCTACATACAATGCGATAACCAACCCAACGAGTCTTCTCCACACAGTGCGATAACCAACCCAACACGTGTCCTCCATACAGTGCAATAACCAACCCAACGCGTCTCCTCCATACAGAGCGGTAACCAACCCAATGTGTCTCCTCTATACAGTGCGATAACCAACCCAACGCGTCTCCTCCATACAGAGCGGTAAACAACCCAACGTGTCTCCTCTATACAGTGCGATAACCAACCCAACGCTTCTCCTCCATACAGAGCGGTAACCAACCCAATGAATTTCCTCTATACAGTGCGATAACCACACCAACGTGTCTCCTCCTTACAGTGCGGTAAAGAACCCATTGTGTCTACCCCATACAGTGCGATAACCAACCCAACGCGTCTCCTCCATACAGTGCGATAACCAACCCAACGCGTCTTCTCCATACAGTGCGATTTCCAACTCCAAGCATCTCCTCCATACAGTGCGATAACCAACTCCAAGCATCTCCTCCATACAGTGCGATAACCAACTCCAAACATCTCCTCCATACAGTGCGATAACCAACCCCAAGCATCTCCTCCATACAGTGTGATAACCAACTCCAAGCATCTCCTCCATACAGTGCGATAACCAACCCCAAGCATCTCCTCCATACGGTGCGATAACCAACCCCAAGCATCTCCTCCATACAGTGCGATAACCAACCCCAAGCATCTCCTCCATACGGTGCGATAACCAACCCCAAGCATCTCCTCCATACAGTGCGATTACCAACGCCAAGCATCTCCACCATAAAGTGAGATAACCAACCCAACGCGTCTCCTCCATACAGTGCGATAACCAACCCAACGCGTCTTCTCCATACAGTGCGATTTCCAACTCCAAGCATCTCCTCCATACAGTGCGATAACCAACTCCAAGCATCTCCTCCATACAGTGCGATAACCAACTCCAAACATCTCCTCCATACAGTGCGATAACCAACCCCAAGCATCTCCTCCATACAGTGTGATAACCAACTCCAAGCATCTCCTCCATACAGTGCGATAACCAACCCCAAGCATCTCCTCCATACGGTGCGATAACCAACCCCAAGCATCTCCTCCATACAGTGCGATAACCAACCCCAAGCATCTCCTCCATACGGTGCGATAACCAACCCCAAGCATCTCCTCCATACAGTGCGATTACCAACGCCAAGCATCTCCACCATAAAGTGAGATAACCAACCAAACGCGTCTCCTCCATACAGTGCGATAACCCACCCAACGCGTCTCCTCCATACAGTGCGATAACCAACCCAACGCGTCTCCTCCGTACATTATGATAACCAATCCAACGCGTCTTCTCCATACAGTGCGATAACCAACCCAACGCGTCTCCTCTGTACAGTGCGGTAACCAACCCAATGCGTCTGCTCTGTACAGTGCGGTAACCAACCCAATGCGTCTCCTCCGTACAGTGCGGTAACCAACCCAATGCGTCTCCTCCATACAGTGCGATAACCAACTCAATGCGTCTTCTCCATACAGTGCGATAACCAACCCAACGCGTCTCCTCCATACAGAGCGGTAACCAACCCAATGAATTTCCTCTTTACAGTGCGATAACCAACCCAATGTGTCTCCTCCATACAGTGCGATAACCACCCCAACCTGTCTCCTCCATACAGTGCAGTAAAGAACCCAATGTGTCTACTCCATACAGTGCGATAACCAACCCAACGCGTCTCCTCCATACAGTGCAGTAACCAACCCAACGCGTGTCCTCCATACAGTGCGGTAACCAACCCAACGCTCTCCTCCATACAATGTGATAACCAACCCAACGAGTCTTCTCCATACAGTGCGATAACCAACCCAATGTGTCTCTTCCATAAAGTGTGATAACCAACGCAACGCGTGTCCTCCATACAGTGCGGTAACCAACCCAACGCGTGTCCTCCATACAGTGCGGTAACCAACCCAACGCGTGTCCTCCATACAGTGCGGTAACCAACCCAACGCGTGTCCTCCATACAGTGCGGTAACCAACCCAACGCGTGTCCTCCATACAGTGCGGTAACCAACCCAACGCGTGTCCTCCATACAGTGCGGTAACCAACCCAACGCGTGTCCTCCATACAGTGCGGTAACCAACCCAACGCGTGTCCTCCATACAGTGCGGTAACCAACCCAACACGTCTCCTCCATACAGTGAGATAACCAACCCAACGCGTCTCCTCCATACAGTGCGGTAACCAACCCAATGAATTTCCTCTGTACAGTGCGATAACCAACCCAATGTGTCTCCCCTATACAGTGCGATAACCAACCCAACGTGTCTCCTCCATACAGTGCGGTAACCAACCCAATGTGTCTCCTCTATACAGTGCGGTAACCAACCCAATGTGTCTCCTCTATACAGTGCGGTAACCAACCCAATGTGTCTCCTCTATACAGTGCGGTAACCAACCCAATGTGTCTCCTCTATACAGTGCGATAACCAACCAAACGTGTCTCCTCCATACAGTGCGATAACCAACCCAACGTGTCTCCTCCATACAGTGCGATAACCAACCCAACGCGTCTCCTCCATACAGTGCGATAACCAACCCAACGCGTCTTCTCTATACAGTGCGATAACCAACTCCAAGCATCTCCTCCATACAGTGCGATACCCAACTCAATGTGTCTCCTACATAAAGTGCAATAATCAACCCAACGCGTGTCCTCCATACAGTGCGGTAACCAACCCAACGCGTCTCCTTCATTCAGAGCGATAACCAACCCAACGTGTCTCCTCCATACAGTGCGATAACCAACCCAATGAATTTCCTCTATACAGTGCGATAACCAACCCAATGTGTCTCCTCCATACAGTGCGGTAACCAACCCAATGTGTCTCCTCTATACAGTGCGATAACCAACCCAACGTGTCTCCTCTATACAGTGCGGTAACCAACCCAATGTGTCTCCTCTATACAGTGCGATAACCAACCAAACGTGTCTCCTCCATACAGTGCGATAACCAACCCAACGTGTCTCCTCCATACAGTGCGATAACCAACCCAACGCGTCTCCTCCATACAGTGCGATAACCAACCCAACGCGTCTTCTCTATACAGTGCGATAACCAACTCCAAGCATCTCCTCCATACAGTGCGATACCCAACTCAATGTGTCTCCTACATAAAGTGCAATAATCAACCCAACGCGTGTCCTCCATACAGTGCGGTAACCAACCCAACGCGTCTCCTTCATACAGAGCGATAACCAACCCAACGTGTCTCCTCCATACAGTGCGATAACCAACCCAATGAATTTCCTCTATACAGTGCGATAACCAACCCAATGTGTCTCCTCCATACAGTGCGGTAACCAACCCAATGTGTCTCCTCTATACAGTGCGATAACCAACCCAACGTGTCTCCTCCATACAGTGCGGTAACTAACCCAACGCTCTCCTCCATACAATGCGATAACCAACCCAACGAGTCTTCTCCATACAGTGCGATAACCAACCCTATGTGTCTCCTCCATAAAGTGCGATACCCAACCCAACGCGTCTCCGCAATGCAGTGCGGTAACCAACCCAACGCGTCTCCTCCATACAGAGCGGAAACCTACCCAATGAATTTCCTCTATACAGTGCAATAACCAACCCAACGTGTCTCCTCCATACAGTGCGGTAACCAACCCAATGCGTCTCCTCCATACAGTGCAATAACTAACCCAATGCGTCTCCTGCATACAATGCGATAACCAACCCAACGATTCTTCTCCACACAGTGCGATAACCAACCCAACACGTGTCCTCCATACAGTGCAATAACCAACCCAATGTGTCTCCTCTATACAGTGCGATAACCAACCCAACGCGTCTCCTCCATACAGAGCGGTAAACAACCCAACGTGTCTCCTCTATACAGTGCGATAACCAACCCAACGCTTCTCCTCCATACAGAGCGGTAACCAACCCAATGAATTTCCTCTATACAGTGCGATAACCACACCAACGTGTCTCCTCCTTACAGTGCGGTAAAGAACCCATTGTGTCTACCCCATACAGTGCGATAACCAACCCAACGCGTCTCCTCCATACAATGCGATAACCAACCCAACGCGTCTTCTCCATACAGTGCGATAACCAACTCCAAGCATCTCCTCCACACAGTGCGATAACCAACTCCAAGCATCTCCTCCATACAGTGCGATAACCAACTCCAAACATCTCCTCCATACAGTGCGATAACCAACCCCAAGCATCTCCTCCATACAGTGCGATAACCAACTCCAAGCATCTCCTCCATACAGTGCGATAACCAACCCCAAGCATCTCCTCCATACGGTGCGATAACCAACCCCAAGCATCTCCTCCATACAGTGCGATAACCAACGCCAAGCATCTCCTCCATAAAGTGAGATAACCAACCCAACGCGTCTCCTCCATACAGTGCGATAACCAACCCAACGCGTCTCCTCCGTACATTATGATAACCAATCCAACGCGTCTTCTCCATACAGTGCGATAACCAACCCAACGCGTCTCCTCCGTATATTATGATAACCAACCCAACGCGTCTTCTCCATACAGTGCGATAACCAACCCAACGCGTCTCCTCTGTACAGTGCGGTAACCAACCCAATGCGTCTCCTCCGTACAGTGCGGTAACCAACCCAATGCGTCTCCTCCATACAGTGCGGTAACCAACCCAACGCGTGTCCTCCATACAGTGCGATAACCAACCCAACGCGTGTCCTCCATACAGTGCGGTAACCAACCCAACGCGTGTCCTCCATATAGTGCGGTAACCAACCCAACGCGTCTCCTCTATACAGTGCGATAACCAACCCAACGTGTCTCCTCCATACAGTGCAGTAACCAACCCAATGTGTCTCCTCCATACAGTGCGGTAACCAACCCAATGTGTCTCCTCCATACAGTGCGGTAACCAACCCAACGTGTCTCCTCCATACAGTGCGGTAACCAACCCAATGTGTCTCCTCCATGCAGTGCGATAACCAACCCAACGCGTCTTCTCCATACAGTGCGATAACCAACCCAACGCGTCTCCTCCATACAGTGCGATAACCAACTCAATGCGTCTTCTCCATACAGAGCGGTAACCAACCCAATGAATTTCATCTATACAGTGCGATAACCAACCCAATGTGTCTCCTCCATACAGTGTGATAACCACCCCAACGTGTCTCCTCCATACAGTGCGGTAAAGAACCCAACGCGTCTCCTCCATACAGTGCGATAACCAACCCAACGCGTCTTCTCCATACAGTGCGATAACCAACTCCAAGCATCTCCTCCATACAGTGCGGTAACCAACCCAATGTGTCTCCTCTATACAGTGCGATAACCAACCCAACGCGTCTTCTCTATACAGTGCGATAACCAACTCCAAGCATAACCTCCATACAGTGCGGTAACCAACCCAATGCGTCTCCTCTGTACAGTGCGATAACCAACCCAACGTGTCTCCTCCATACAGTGCGGTAACCAACCCAATGTGTCTCCTCTATACAGTGCGATAACCAACCCAACGCGTCTTCTCCATACAGTTTGATAACCAACCCAACGCGTCTTCTCTATACAGTGTGATAACCAACTCCAAGCATCTCCTCCATACAGTGCGGTAACCAACCCAATGCGTCTCCTCTGTACAGTGCGATAACCAACCCAACGCGTCTCCTCCATACAGTGCGGTAACCAACCCAATGTGTCTCCTCTATACAGTGCGATAACCAACCCAACGCGTCTTCTCCATACAGTGCGATAACCAACCCAGCATGTCTCCTCCATACAGTGCGATACCCAACCCAACGCGTCTCCTCCATACAGTGCGATAACCAACCCAACGCGTCTTCTCCATACAGTGCGATAACCAACCCAACGCGTCTTCTCCATACAGAGCGATAACCAACCCAGCGCGTCTCCTCCGTACAGTGCGATAACCAACTCCAAGCATCTCCTCCATACAGTGCGATAACCAACTCCAAACATCTCCTCCATACAGTGCGATAACCAACCCCAAGCATCTCCTCCATACAGTGCGATAACCAACTCCAAGCATCTCCTCCATACAGTGCGATAACCAACCCCAAGCATCTCCTCCATACGGTGCGATAACCAACCCCAAGCATCTCCTCCATACAGTGCGATAACCAACGCCAAGCATCTCCTCCATAAAGTGAGATAACCAACCCAACGCGTCTCCTCCATACAGTGCGATAACCAACCCAACGCGTCTCCTCCGTACATTATGATAACCAATCCAACGCGTCTTCTCCATACAGTGCGATAACCAACCCAACGCGTCTCCTCCGTATATTATGATAACCAACCCAACGCGTCTTCTCCATACAGTGCGATAACCAACCCAACGCGTCTCCTCTGTACAGTGCGGTAACCAACCCAATGCGTCTCCTCCGTACAGTGCGGTAACCAACCCAATGCGTCTCCTCCATACAGTGCGGTAACCAACCCAACGCGTGTCCTCCATACAGTGCGATAACCAACCCAACGCGTGTCCTCCATACAGTGCGGTAACCAACCCAACGCGTGTCCT
Source organism: Eleutherodactylus coqui (assembly GCF_035609145.1). Classification (NCBI taxonomy): domain Eukaryota; kingdom Metazoa; phylum Chordata; class Amphibia; order Anura; family Eleutherodactylidae; genus Eleutherodactylus; species Eleutherodactylus coqui. The sequence goes on along the minus strand of NC_089841.1, from coordinate 10,015,618 downwards.
CCATATAGTGCGGTAACCAACCCAACGCGTCTCCTCTATACAGTGCGATAACCAACCCAACGTGTCTCCTCCATACAGTGCAGTAACCAACCCAATGTGTCTCCTCCATACAGTGCGGTAACCAACCCAATGTGTCTCCTCCATACAGTGCGGTAACCAACCCAACGTGTCTCCTCCATACAGTGCGGTAACCAACCCAATGTGTCTCCTCCATGCAGTGCGATAACCAACCCAACGCGTCTTCTCCATACAGTGCGATAACCAACCCAACGCGTCTCCTCCATACAGTGCGATAACCAACTCAATGCGTCTTCTCCATACAGAGCGGTAACCAACCCAATGAATTTCATCTATACAGTGCGATAACCAACCCAATGTGTCTCCTCCATACAGTGTGATAACCACCCCAACGTGTCTCCTCCATACAGTGCGGTAAAGAACCCAACGCGTCTCCTCCATACAGTGCGATAACCAACCCAACGCGTCTTCTCCATACAGTGCGATAACCAACTCCAAGCATCTCCTCCATACAGTGCGATAACCAACCCAACGCGTCTTCTCTATACAGTGCGATAACCAACTCCAAGCATAACCTCCATACAGTGCGGTAACCAACCCAATGCGTCTCCTCTGTACAGTGCGATAACCAACCCAACGTGTCTCCTCCATACAGTGCGGTAACCAACCCAATGTGTCTCCTCTATACAGTGCGATAACCAACCCAACGCGTCTTCTCCATACAGTTTGATAACCAACCCAACGCGTCTTCTCTATACAGTGCGATAACCAACTCCAAGCATCTCCTCCATACAGTGCGGTAACCAACCCAATGCGTCTCCTCTGTACAGTGCGATAACCAACCCAACGCGTCTCCTCCATACAGTGCGGTAACCAACCCAATGTGTCTCCTCTATACAGTGCGATAACCAACCCAACGCGTCTTCTCCATACAGTGCGATAACCAACCCAGCGTGTCTCCTCCATACAGTGCGATACCCAACCCAACGCGTCTCCTCCATACAGTGCGATAACCAACCCAACGCGTCTTCTCCATACAGTGCGATAACCAACCCAACGCGTCTTCTCCATACAGAGCGATAACCAACCCAGCGCGTCTCCTCCGTACAGTGCGATAACCAACTCCAAGCATCTCCTCCATACAGTGCGATAACCAACCCAACGCGTCTTCTCCATACAGTGCGTTAACCAACCCAACGCGTGTACTCCATACAGTGCGATAACCAACCCAACGCGTCTCCTCCATACAGTGCGGTAACCAACCCAATGAATTTCCTCTATACAGTGCGATAACCAACCCAACGTGTCTCCTCCGTACAGTGCGATAACCAACCCAACGTGTCTCCTCTATACAGTGTGATAACCAACCCAATGTGTCTCCTCTATACAGTGCGATAACCAACCCAATGTGTCTCCCCTATACAGTGCGGTAACCAACCAAACGTGTCTCCTCCATACAGTGCGATAACCAACCCAACGCGTCTCCTCCATACAGTGCGATAACCAACCCAACACGTCTCCTCCATACATTGCGATAACCAACCCAACACGTCTCCTCCATACAGTGTGATAACCAACCCAACGCGTCTTCTCCATACAGTGCGATAACCAACTCCAAGCATCTCCTCTATACCGTGCGATAACCAACCCCAAGCATCTCCTCCATACAGTGCGATAACCAACCCAAAGCGTCTTCTCCATACAGTGCGATAACCAACCCAACGCGTCTCCTCCATACAGTGCGATAACCAACTACAAGCATCTCCTCCATACAGTGGGATAACCAACCCAACGCGTCTTCTCCATACATTGCGGTAACCAACCCAACGCGTCTTCTCCATACATTGCGGTAACCAACCCAACGCGTCTCCTCCATACAGGGCGATAACCAACCCAATGCGTCTCCTCCATACAGTGCGATAACTAACCCAACGCGTCTTCTCCATACAGTGCGATAACCAACCCAATGTGTCTCCTGCATAAAGTGCGATAACCAACCCAACGCGTGTCCTCCATACAGTGCGGTAACCAACCCAACGCGTGTCCTCCATACAGTGCAGTAACCAACCCAACGCGTGTCCTCCATACAGTGCGGTAACCAACCCAACGCTCTCCTCCATACAATGTGATAATCAACCCAACGAGTCTTCTCCATACAGTGCGATAACCAACCCAAAGTGTCTCCTCTATAAAGTGCGGTAACCAACCCAACGCGTGTCCTCTATACAGTGCGGTAACCAACCCAACGCGTCTCCTCCGTACAGTGCGATAACCAACCCAATGCGTCTTCTCCATACAGTGCGATAACCAACCCAACGCGTCTTCTCCATACAGTGCGATAACCAACCCAACGCGTCTTCTCCATGCAGTGCGATAACCAACCCAACGCGTCTCCTCCATACAGTGCAGTAACCAACCCAATGAATTTCCTCTATACAGTGCGGTAACCAACCCAATGTGTCTCCTCTATACAGTGCGGTAACCAACCCAATGTGTCTCCTCTATATAGTGCGGTAACCAACCCAATGTGTCTCCTCTATACAGTGCGATAACCAACCAAACGTGTCTCCTCCATACAGTGCGATAACCAACCCAACGCGTCTCCTCTGTACAGTGCGATAACCAACTCCAAGCATCTCCTCCATACAGTGCGATACCCAACTCAATGTGTCTCCTACATAAAGTGCGATAACCAACCCAACGCGTGTCCTCCATACAGTGCGGTAACCAACCCAACGCGTCTCCTTCATACAGAGCGGTACCAACCCAATGAATTTCCTCTATACAGTGCGATAACCAACCCAATGTGTCTCCTCCATACAGTGCGGTAACCAACCCAATGTGTCTCCTCTATACAGTGCGATAACCAACCCAATGTGTCTCCTCTATACAGTGCGATAACCAAACCAATGAATTTCCTCTCTACAGTGCGATAACCAACCCAACGCTCTCCTCCATACAGAGCGGTAACCAACCCAATGAATTTCCTCTCTACAGTGCGATAACCAACCCAACATGTCTCCTCCATACAGTGCGGTAACTAACCCAACGCTCTCCTCCATACAGTGCGATAACTAACCCAACGCTCTCCTCCATACAATGCGATAACCAACCCAACGAGTCTTCTCCATACAGTGCGATAACCAACCCAATGTGTCTCCTCTATACAGTGCGATACCCAACCCAACGCGTCTCCGCCATGCAGTGCGGTAACCAACCCAACGCGTCTCCTCCATACAGAGCGGAAACCTACCCAATGAATTTCCTCTATACAGTGCAATAACCAACCCAACGTGTCTCCTCCATACAGTGCGGTAACCAACCCAATGCGTCTCCTCCATACAGTGCAATAACTAACCCAATGCGTCTCCAACATACAATGCGATAACCAACCCAACGAGTCTTCTCCACACAGTGCGATAACCAACCCAACACGTGTCCTCCATACAGTGCAATAACCAACCCAACGCGTCTCCTCCATACAGAGCGGTAACCAACCCAATGTGTCTCCTCTATACAGTGCGATAACCAACCCAACGTGTCTCCTCTATACAGTGCGGTAACCAACCCAATGTGTCTCCTCTATACAGTGCGATAACCAACCCAACGCTTCTCCTCCATACAGAGCGGTAACCAACCCAACGCGTCTCCTCCATACAGAGCGGTAAACAACCCAACGTGTCTCCTCTATACAGTGCGATAACCAACCCAACGCTTCTCCTCCATACAGAGCGGTAACCAACCCAATGAATTTCCTCTATACAGTGCGATAACCACACCAACGTGTCTCCTCCTTACAGTGCGGTAAAGAACCCATTGTGTCTACCCCATACAGTGCGATAACCAACCCAACGCGTCTCCTCCATACAGTGCGATAACCAACCCAACGCGTCTTCTCCATACAGTGCGATTTCCAACTCCAAGCATCTCCTCCATACAGTGCGATAACCAACTCCAAGCATCTCCTCCATACAGTGCGATAACCAACTCCAAACATCTCCTCCATACAGTGCGATAACCAACCCCAAGCATCTCCTCCATACAGTGTGATAACCAACTCCAAGCATCTCCTCCATACAGTGCGATAACCAACCCCAAGCATCTCCTCCATACAGTGCGATAACCAACCCCAAGCATCTCCTCCATACGGTGCGATAACCAACCCCAAGCATCTCCTCCATACAGTGCGATTACCAACGCCAAGCATCTCCACCATAAAGTGAGATAACCAACCAAACGCGTCTCCTCCATACAGTGCGATAACCAACTCCAAACATCTCCTCCATACAGTGCGATAACCAACCCCAAGCATCTCCTCCATACAGTGCGATAACCAACTCCAAGCATCTCCTCCATACAGTGCGATAACCAACCCCAAGCATCTCCTCCATACGGTGCGATAACCAACCCCAAGCATCTCCTCCATACAGTGCGATAACCAACGCCAAGCATCTCCTCCATAAAGTGAGATAACCAACCCAACGCGTCTCCTCCATACAGTGCGATAACCAACCCAACGCGTCTCCTCCGTACATTATGATAACCAATCCAACGCGTCTTCTCCATACAGTGCGATAACCAACCCAACGCGTCTCCTCCGTACATTATGATAACCAATCCAACGCGTCTTCTCCATACAGTGCGATAACCAACCCAACGCGTCTCCTCTGTACAGTGCGGTAACCAACCCAATGCGTCTCCTCCGTACAGTGCGGTAACCAACCCAATGCGTCTCCTCCATACAGTGCGGTAACCAACCCAACACGTCTCCTCCATAAAGTGCGATAACCAACCCAACGCGTGTCCTCCATACAGTGCGGTAACCAACCCAACGCGTGTCCTCCATATAGTGCGGTAACCAACCCAATGAATTTCCTCTATACAGTGCGATAACCAACCCAACGTGTCTCCTCCATACAGTGCGGTAACCAACCCAACGTGTCTCCTCCATACAGTGCGGTAACCAACCCAATGTGTCTCCTCCATACAGTGCGGTAACCAACCCAACGTGTCTCCTCCATACAGTGCGGTAACCAACTCAACGTGTCTTCTCCATGCAGTGCGATAACCAACCCAACGCGTCTTCTCCATACAGTGCGATAACCAACCCAACGCGTCTCCTCCATACAGTGCGATAACCAACTCAATGCGTCTTCTCCATACAGAGCGGTAACCAGCCCAATGAATTTCATCTATACAGTGCGATAACCAACCCAATGTGTCTCCTCCATACAGTGTGATAACCACCCCAATGTGTCTCCTCCATACAGTGCGGTAAAGAACCCAACGCGTCTCCTCCATACAGTGCGATAACCAACCCAACGCGTCTTCTCCATACAGTGCGATAACCAACCCAACGCGTCTTCTCCATACAGTGCGATAACCAACTCCAAGCATAACCTCCATACAGTGCGGTAACCAACCCAATGCGTCTCCTCTGTACAGTGCGATAACCAACCCAACGTGTCTCCTCCGTACAGTGCGATAACCAACCCAACATGTCTCCTCCATACAGTGCGATAACCAACCCAACGCGTCTTCTCCATACAGTTTGATAACCAACCCAACGCGTCTTCTCTATACAGTGCGATAACCAACTCCAAGCATCTCCTCCATATAGTGCGGTAACCAACCCAATGTGTCTCCTCTATACAGTGCGATAACCAACCCAACGCGTCTTCTCCATACAGTGCGATAACCAACCCAACGTGTCTCCTCCATACAGTGCGATAACCAACCCAACGTGTCTCCCCCATACAGTGCAATAACCAACCCAACGCGTCTCCTCCATACAGTGCGATAACCAACTCAATGCGTCTTCTCCATACAGAGCGGTAACCAGCCCAATGAATTTCATCTATACAGTGCGATAACCAACCCAATGTGTCTCCTCCATACAGTGTGATAACCACCCCAATGTGTCTCCTCCATACAGTGCGGTAAAGAACCCAACGCGTCTCCTCCATACAGTGCGATAACCAACCCAACGCGTCTTCTCCATACAGTGCGATAACCAACCCAACGCGTCTTCTCCATACAGTGCGATAACCAACTCCAAGCATAACCTCCATACAGTGCGGTAACCAACCCAATGCGTCTCCTCTGTACAGTGCGATAACCAACCCAACGTGTCTCCTCCGTACAGTGCGATAACCAACCCAACATGTCTCCTCCATACAGTGCGATAACCAACCCAACGCGTCTTCTCCATACAGTTTGATAACCAACCCAACGCGTCTTCTCTATACAGTGCGATAACCAACCCAACGCGTCTTCTCCATACAGTTTGATAACCAACCCAACGCGTCTTCTCTATACAGTGCGATAACCAACTCCAAGCATCTCCTCCATATAGTGCGGTAACCAACCCAATGTGTCTCCTCTATACAGTGCGATAACCAACCCAACGCGTCTTCTCCATACAGTGCGATAACCAACCCAGCGTGTCTCCTCCATACAGTGCGATACCCAACCCAACGCGTCTCCTCCATACAGTGCGATAACCAACCCAACGCGTCTCCTCCGTACAGTGCGATAACCAACCCAACGCGTCTCCTCCATACAGTGCGATAACCAACCCAACGTGTCTCCTCCATACAGTGCGATAACCAACCCAACGTGTCTCCTCCATACAGTGCGATAACCAACCCAACGTGTCTCCTCCATACAGTGCGATAACCAACCCAACGCGTCTCCTCCATACAGTGCAGTAACCAACCCAACGCGTCTTCTCCATACAGTGCGATAACCAACCCAGCGTGTCTCCTCCATACAGTGCGATAACCAACCCAACGCGTCTCCTCCATACAGTGCAGTAACCAACCCAACGCGTCTTCTCCATACAGTGCGATAACCAACCCAACGCGTCTCCTCCATACAGTGCGATAACCAACCCAACGCGTCTCCTCCGTACAGTGCGATAACCAACCCAACGCGTCTTCTCCATACAGTGCGATAACCAACCCAACGTGTCTCCTCCATACAGTGCGATAACCAACCCAACGTGTCTCCCCCATACAGTGCGATAACCAACCCAACGCGTCTTCTCCATACAGTGCGGTAACCAACCCAACGCGTCTTCTCCATACAGAGCGATCACCAACCCAACGCGTCTCCTCTCTGCAGAGACAGCTAATGGAAAGAAGCGATAAAGAGTAGAAAAAAGGGAAGATGACCCCTGAGGATCAGCGGCGCTAACGTCATCTCTGGGCAGGTGTGAGCAGGCGGGGAAAAAGTTGAGCTCCTGGATGCTTTCTTCGTGTTTGATGAATTGGTCGCTGTTGGCGGTTTGACAGGTTCAGGATGACGCGGCGATTATATCACTTTTCGCTTTTCGACAACATATACATCCAGCTCCTCATTAGTTCCTCCTGGCAGCAGCAAAGCACATGGCACATCGCTATCAGCATATTTTTGTCACTTCTCGTTACTTTAGTGTAACTGCTAAATGCAACTTCTCTACAGCCGCAGGCGCCGACATTAGATGGCCCGTAGCAGCAGCGTTCACCAACTAGTGAACACATCGCACGTCTTAGACGTCACTTAAAACATCCAGAGGTCATCAGGTCATCATACGAGCGGCATCTCTCCGGTGTTATGCAATACTCCATGCCTCACTGCACCATTACATCCCCCTGCGCCTTAGACATGTCTTGCTTCGCATCCATTATGCATTATAACCACAAGATATTCCTACTACCTGCTCATTAACCCTTTATACAGAACACCTATAGACATCCTAGATACCATTAACCCTTTATACATAACACCTATAGGCACCCCAGATACCATTAACCCTTTATACATAACACCTATAGGCATCCCAGATACCAATAACCCTTTATACATAACACCTATAGACATCCCAGATACCATTAACCCTTTATACATAACACCTATAGACATCCCAGATACCATTAACCCTTTATGCATAACACCTATAGGCATCCCAGATACCATTAACCCTTTATACATAACACCTATAGACATCCTAGATACCATTTACCCTTTATACATAACACCTATAGGCACCCCAGATACCATTAACCCTTTATACATAACACCTATAGGCATCCCAGATACCAATAACCCTTTATACATAACACCTATAGACATCCCAGATACCATTAACCCTTTATACATAACACCTATAGACATCCCAGATACCATTAACCCTTTATGCATAACACCTATAGACATCCCAGATACCATTAACCCTTTATGCATAACACCTATAGACATCCCAGATACCATTAACACTTTATGCATAACACCTATAGGCACCCCAGATACCATTAGCCTTCTATACATAACACCTATAGACATCCCAGATACCAATAACCCTTTATACATAACATCTATAGACATCCCAGATACCATTAGCCTTCTATACATAACACCTATAGACATCCTAGATACCATTAACCCTTTATACATAACACTTATAGGCACCCCAGATAATATTAACCCTTTATACATAACACCTATAGGCATCCAAGATACCATTAACCCTTTATACATAACACCTATAGGCACCCCAGATACCATTAACCCTTTATACATAACACCTATAGGCACCCCAGATACCATTAACCCTTTATACATAACACCTATAGGCACCCCAGATACCATTAACCCTTTATACATAACACCTATAGACATCCCAGATACCATTAACCCTTTATACATAACACCTATAGGCACCCCAGATACCAATAACCCTTTATACATAACACCTATAGACATCCCAGATAATATTAACCCTTTATACATAACACCTATAGGCATCCCAGATACCATTAACCCTTTATACATAACACCTATAGGCACCCCAGATAATATTAACCCTTTATACATAACACCTATAGGCATCCCAGATACCATTAACCCTTTATACATAACACCTATAGGCATCCCAGATACCATTAACCCGCTATGCATAAGATATATTAGTAACCCTTGCAAGGCTTTGCCAAACTATAAACTATGGCGCCACATTAACCCTTTACATTGCACACAATTATGTGAGTCCGTTTACCCCCCACCCTGTCAAGGGATTATTATCTCATGTGGCAGTGGTTTGCACATCTGCTTCACTTCCTAGCTGCAGCGACCATAGCGTTTCTTCTGCACCGTCGCAGCGGCCGGCCATGCAGGGAGGGGGTCTCACTCTCCCCCCGCGTGTTGTAGGGTACTTCACTCCTGGAGTCTGGATGGTCCATCTCACTCCACTTTTTCATAGATGTTGCTCCTTAGTCTGTAGTCGCTCCCCAGCACAGCTCTCTTGCTCCTATAATCTGTCTGTGTCCGTGGTCTCTGTTTCAGGTTCTCTGTGCTGCTGTGCTCTCTCTACATGCTGTGACTCAGGGCAGAGACTTTCTATCACCAAATTGGCGCCAAATTTGAATGGGTTTAGGCCTAAGGGCGGGGCTGGGTTTGAGCCCTCATTGTTCCCCTACCAGTAGGCAGATCCCCATAGCTGTGGCGCGCCAGCTGCATCATCGCTACCTCACAGGGGGAGAAACAGCACTATGTCTAACTAAGGGTGGCAACTAACAGAATGGGATTTAACAAGGAGAAATGCAAAGTCCTACATCTGGGCAGGAAAAATGAAAAAAGCAAATACAGAATGAGAGGAATTGGGCTAAGCAGCAGCACGTGAGAAAGACTTGGGTATACTAATAGATCACAGACTGAACATGAGTCAACAATGTGATGCAGCAGCCAAAAAGGCAAACACAATTCTGCGATGTATTAAGAGAAGCATAGAGCCTAGATCACGTGAGGCCATTATCCCCTCTACTCTTCCTTAGTCAGACCTCGTCTGGAATACTGTCTCCAGTTCTGGCCACCCCACTTTAAAAAAGACATAGACAAACTGGAGCAAGTTCAGAGAAGAGTTACCAAGATGGTGAGCGGTCTGCACATCATGTCCTATGAGGAACGGTTAAAGGATCTGGGAATGTTTAGCAGAAGAGAAGGCTGAGGGGAGACTTAATAGCTGTCTACAAATATCTGAAGGGCTGTCACAGTGCAGAGGGATCAGCCCTATTCTCATCTGCACAAGGAAAGACTAGAAGCAATGGGATGAAACTGAGAGGGAGGAGACACAGATTAGATATTAGACAGTGAGGGGGATCAATAAGTGGAACAGGTTACCACAGGAGGTGGGGAGTTCTCCTTCAATGGAAGTGTTCAAACAAAGGCTGGACAAATATCTGGGAGGATTTAATGAATCCTGCACTGAGCAGGGGGTCGGACCCGATGACCTTGGAGGTCCCTTCCAACTCTACCAGTCTAGCATTCTATGTAAAGCCTCCAAGAGGCTCAGGAAAAATGGCGTCCTCCAGGGAGCTTCAACATGGCGCCTTCTGCTTTCCCTCCCCAGTGATGGCTTTCGCCGGCGGAGGGGAGACCAAGCAGCAGTGCTGCAGCGTTCTTAGGTCTGGTGCCAGCAAGTGCCAGTCTCCTCTTCCTTCCTGCTCCCCCTGCTGGCCGGGTACTGAATTGTAGGGGGCAGGGTCTATTTCAGGATATGATACAGCAGAGGGAATTACAAAATATTACAAACAATATTGATCTGCAAACAAAGAAATGAGAATGAATAATGTTATACCATCAGGAGCCGATCACTGGCTACAGGAGATTTACCCTGTGCTGACGCTGGGCAGAAACATGGCAAATGAAGTTCAATGTGGATAACTGTAAGGTTCTGCACATGGGGAGGAGAAACGGATGTCATCAATATACACTAAATGGGGTACTGCTAGGGAAAAGTGATATGGAAAAAGACCCGGGGGTACTAGTGGACTGTACACTAAACTGGAGTAACCAATGCCAGTCAGCTGCTGCAAGAGCTAATAAAGTCTTGGGATGCATTAAAAGAGGGGCGAGGGGCGGGGGATGAGAACATTATCCTCCCACTATATAAGGCACTAGTCAGGCCCCACATGGAATACTGCGTACAGTTCTGGTCACCGGTGCTCAGGAAAGATGTCACAGTGCTGGAGGGGGTTCAAAAAAGGGCAACTAAACCAATACATGGAATGACGGGACTGGAATACCCAGAGAGGCACCAAAACTGGGATTATTCACCCCGGAAAAAAGACGGCTAAGGGGTGACCAAATAACTATGTATAAATACATGAGGGGACGATACAAGGATCTCTCCATGATCTGTTTACACCCAGGACCACGACGGTAACAAGAGGACATCCGCTACGATTAGAGGAAAGGAGGTTTCATCACCAACACAGAAAGGGGTTCTTTACTGTAAGAGCAGTTAGACTGTGGAACTCTCTGCCTGAGGACGTGGTGATGGCAAAATCCATAGAGGAGTTTAAGAGGAACTAGATGTCTTTCTGGAGAGGAAGGATATTACAGGATATAAATCTTAGGTTAATTGTCAATCCAGGTATATAGGAAGGTAGGAACTATTAGGGGTTGATCCAGGGAACAGTCTGATTGCCATTAGGGAGTCGGGAAGGAATTTTTCCCCCAAAAGGGCTATTTGGCTCCTGCCTCTTGGGGTTTTTTGCCTTCCTCTGGATCAACAACACAGGAGGATAAACAGGATGGACTAGATGGGCATTGTCTTCATTCGGCCTTACATACTATGTTACTATGTTACTATGACTAGAGCTAAATCCGGTGATGAGTAGTTTTTGTGCAATGATAAAATACTAGTACTTTGTTTTTAGTATGAACCAGTTATAATGCCAGTAACGTACAACAATGGTTTGTGGCCACAGCAGTAACACTCATGGATCGGTAAGACTGGAACAAGACTCGTCCCAATAGTAGTCCAGTCCTGACTGCTGGAGACCAGAATTCATCACTACTGTCTGAATAACTAACATACAAGTACTCACTGGCGTCCCCGTACCGACTCACAGCAGGCCAGCTGACTGACTGCTTCTTCTTTAGTGGTGGGCACACCTACAGCTTTCATTGAGGCCACCCTCACCTACGACGCCATGCCAACAAACTCCTCAATGTCCTCTTTATATCTTGATCTGTGTGCTCTATAGCAGTCCTGCACTGTCTTTCACTGGTAGTAGATAGATAGATTTTCTTCACTGCTCAGTGATACAAGTTTTGCGCTCTTTTGCCCGCTGGAGTCTTTCTGTTTCTCTTAGACACAATGGCGCTGGAACTGGTCGCCTGCTGTTATACCATCCGTGCGGAGGAACGGCGAGTTGTGCTGCCGGACACATTAGTTGGAGCTCCAGGGTTGTATTCAGCTGACTGTGCAGCCTGTTGGTCAGAACGATTCCTGACATCCTCCCCCGACCCCTTTCAGTGATGAGTTGTTTCCGCCCACAGGATCCCCTTTCGCTGGATGTTTTCCTTGATCGCGCCATTCTCTGTTTACTCTCCACACCGTTACATGAGAACCCCCCCCGCGCGCGCGGTTGGCGGTGAGACCCCGGCTAGTCTAGCAACGATCACCGGGCCTCATTGGAAATCGCCCTGATCACTAGATTTTCACATCTAATGTGGATTTACATTGAATCTGATCCACGGAAAAATTAGACCAATATTGTAATTAAACTTCTATGAAAAAAAGATACCCACCATCCCGCAATCTTAAAATTCCCACTGCCTGCGGCTTTCATGAAGGAGAGCTCACTGCATACATATTTATGCATCAAATATAAGAGGGAGCTAACTATATACAGATATATACATCCACCAATAGGGGAGCTGCCTATATACAGATATATACAGCCACCACTAGGGGGACCTCACTACATACAGATATATACAGCCACCACTAGGAGGAGATCACTACATACAGATATATACAGCCACCACTAGAAGGAGCTCTCTATATACAGATATATACAGCCACCACTAGGGGGAGCTCACTACATACAGATATATACAGCCACCACTAGGGAGAGCTCACTACATACAGATATATACAGCCATCACTAGGAGGAGCTCACTACATACAGATATATACAGCCACCACTAGGAGGAGCTCACTACATACAGATATATACAGCCACCACTAGGAGAAGCTCACTACATACAGATCTATACAGCCACCACTAGGAGGAGCTCACTACATACACATATTTACAGCCACCACTAGGAGAAGCTCACTACATACAGATATATACAGCCACCACTAGGGGGAGCTCCCTGCATACAGATATATACAGCCACCACTAGGGGTAGCTCACTACATACAGTTATATACAGTCACCACTAGGGGGAGCTCACTATATACAGATATATACACCCACCACTAGGGGGAGCTTGCTACATACAGATATATACAGCCACCACGTGAGGGAGCTTCCTGCATACAGATATATACAGCCACCACTAGGGGGAGCTCACTGTATACAGATATATACAGCCACCACTAGGGGGAGCTCCCTGTAAAGAGATTTATATAGCTCAAATTGAACTCCAAAATAAATCAGGCTGCAGTGAGCGCCCGTAGTGATGACCCAAATCGATTAAATAGGTGGAATTCTGAACTCCTATGTTACCCCATGCACATAATTGATGGATGGTGACTAGGGGTGTAATATATATATTTCTTTTCTCTGGGCTCCTGGTCCCAATCCCAGGGTGTTCTGTACTATTGTCAGTCCCCCCCTTGGTGTGCGCCTGACCCTCGTCTTCCCGTCAGATTTTTCTTGCTCTCGCCGGCGCTTGTTGCCTGTCCCCAGAAGATGAGTATCAGCAACTCACACCCTTAATAATCTTGTTTCCCACATGCTTCTGACATGAAGTTGCTTTCTTTGGACGCCTCAGTTGCAGAGTCCGTCGCTGCCAAGTTCCCACAAGGGCCGTCAGCCATGACACAGTCCCCGTCCTTGACGTGCGCACTTCTCCAGCGAGTCTGTCAGGCTGTCATTTTCATGCCATGATGAGGAGCACAGAGAGGGTAATCCAAGATAACCGGCGCGCTGGACCACAAACAAGACGCCATGTTTTATTTATTAGCGAGAAGCCGGCAGAGCTGCGAGGAGAAGACGCCGGGACTTTTTTCCAAACACTTAAACATCTTACAATAATCAGAAATGACGCGGCACAAAAGATGACAGTGAGACGAGCAAATACATTCCCATCTGACAACACAACGGAGACCTCTGGGGATTGTGGGAAATATGATGGAGGTGCGTGACTGAGGGAGTAGGGGGCAGACTGACCTGTAAGGGGGTGGAGTGGCATCTCCAGGTATATTTCGGACTGCTGTAGTTTTTGTGTGTCCTTGATTAATACAATCTGGGACTGCGTTAAGGTGTTTGCACTGCGCCACATCGTAAAAAGAATCTGCTGTCACTTTAAGAAGTGCCACGGCTCCCAAAAAGTTTATTACTGTGCCTTTAAATGTTGTTACATTGTAGCGCAGTGTTGGCTCTTTGGTGCTACGGCTGCACCAAACCGGGAAGCCGCTAACGGCACAGAGATTATTTATGGATGGCTCTTTTTTCCCATTTTGGCGTACTCCCAAGTCAATGCCCTGTTAGATAGAACGCCTGATACCGCAGCAGTGGCTGAGGGAGTTGCCATGGAGTTGGAGTCAGTGTTGGAGGGACCACAGCACCATTGTGCAGGCCATTACCGGAATTGAAGCCATCATTACCATTGTGCACCAATGAAGAGAACCACCATTGTCACTTGTGTTGGTAAAGACTGTCACCTTCAAGTAATGGTGCCTCTCCAGTGTGAAAACTGCAGAACTGTATACATGAACCCTTTAAGGCCGAACTGTTGTGTCATTTAGTCAAGTCATTTCTTGCTGTCCCGAGTGACTCAGCGCCATTTATTTACCGTGACTCCTATAACTTATCCTACTCTTGGCTTTCAACTTGGCATAGTCCGCAGGATAGTGTCAGTACCAAACAACAAAACTGCACTGTGCACCAGAAGTTTGCGTAAGTTACAGCTGACATAGATTTCTGTCTGGTGACACACTGGCAAGACATGCGCCAAGTATATTAAGAGATGTACAACGCCTCCTAATAAACCTGGTGCACTGCATTCTGGTACATACTTTACTCAGACAGGTGTATGAAATGCTGATGGAAGTAAACATGCCCAAATATCTTTATGTCTGTATTCACTCTGGGGTCTTGTAACTCACATGCCATTAGTTGGGGGGCGTGCCCTATATAAATGGGTGGGGCCACTTATTGTTCCCTTCTTTGCTCAGTGCCAGATCCATCATACAACTTATAATGGATTCCATCAGGGTTTCGCTAAGGCATCCCACACTGCGCCGTTCTTCCCATGAAAATTGGTGGATCTGCCGAGGGAGGCACCAAGTGTTTTCCTTGGACACTCCGATGGAATTTCTTGTCACTAGCAGGACTTGGCTTGAATATAGTTGGGAAACTCTGATCTATCCATTAGAGCAGACAACATTTTGGAAAATGAACCAAGAATTAGCCTGGAATTTGGGGGAAATAAACATCCCCACAAGCTCGGATTTCCGTTCCCTGGGTATTAGGGCGGGCAATCCTCTGTGCGCTGCACTCTGCATCATGTCAGGTTTCCTTCCTGTTCTGTGCCACATTCACCATGTTCATTTAGAAGCCGCTCCTCTTATAACATTGCAGTAAGGATATGCTTATGTTGCATTGTAGTTAGTGGCCAGATAGCAATTCACCTTTGGCAGGGATAGGTGCGGACATTGGTGGTCCCTGTGGCAGGGGTAGAGGCAGGCATTGGTGGTCTCTATGGCAGGGGTAAAGGGAAGCATTGGTGGTCCCTGTGGCAGGGGTAGAGGCAGGCATTGGTGGTCTCTGTGGCAGGGGTAGGTGCAGGCATTGGTGGGCCCTGTGGCAGGGGTAGAGGCAGGCATTGGTGGGCCCTGTGGCAGGGGTAGAGGCAGGCATCGGTGGCCCCTGTGGTAGGGGTAGAGGCAGGCATTGGTGGTCTCTGTGGCAGGGGTAGGTTCAGGCTTTGGTGGTCTCTGTGGTTGGGGTAGAGGCAAGCATTGGTGGTCTCTGTGGCAGGGGTAAGTGCAGGCATTGGTTTTCCCTGTGGCAGGGGTAGAGGCAGGCGTTGGTGGTCTCTGTGGCAGAGGTAGCAGCAGGCATTGGTGGGCCCTGTGGCAGAGGTAGCAGCAGGCATTGGTGGACCCTGTGGCAGAGGTAGGTGTAGGCATTGGTGGTCCCTGTGGTAGGGGTAGAGGCAATCATTGGTGGTCTCTATGGCAGGGGTCGGTGCAGGCATTAGTGGGTCCTGTGGCAGGGGTAGGTGCAGGCATTAGTGGGCCCTGTGGCAGGGGTAGAGGCAGGCATTAGTGGGCCCTGTGGCAGGGGTAGAGGCAGGCATTGGTGGTCCCTGTGGCAGAGGTAGAGGCAGGCATTGGTGGGCCCTGTGGTAGGGGTAGGTGCAGGCATTGGTGAGCCCTGTGGTAGGGGTAGGTGCAGGCATTGGTGAGCCCTGTGGTAGGGGTAGAGGCAATCATTGGTGGTCTCTATGGCAGGGGTCGGTGCAGGCATTAGTGGGCCCTGTGGCAGGGGTAGGTGCAGGCATTAGTGGGCCCTGTGGCAGGGGTAGAGGCAGGCATTAGTGGGCCCTGTGGCAGGGGTAGAGGCAGGCATTGGTGGTCCCTGTGGCAGAGGTAGAGGCAGGCATTGGTGGGCCCTGT
The DNA here is from genome assembly GCF_035609145.1 of Eleutherodactylus coqui. Classification (NCBI taxonomy): domain Eukaryota; kingdom Metazoa; phylum Chordata; class Amphibia; order Anura; family Eleutherodactylidae; genus Eleutherodactylus; species Eleutherodactylus coqui. The sequence continues at coordinate 9,998,976 of NC_089841.1, read as the reverse complement.
GGTAGGGGTAGGTGCAGGCATTGGTGAGCCCTGTGGTAGGGGTAGGTGCAGGCATTGGTGAGCCCTGTGGTAGGGGTAGGTGCAGGCATTGGTGAGCCCTGTGGTAAGGGTAGGTGCAGGCATTGGTGAGCCCTGTGGTAGGGGTAGGTGCAGGCATTGGTGGGCCTTGTTGCAGAGGTAGAGGCAGGCATTGGTCGTCCCTGTGGTAGGGGTACAGGCAGGCATTGGTAATCTCTGTGGCAGGGGTAGAGGCAGGCATTGATTTACCACAAGAGCCTCATGGTCCAGTTATATGACAGCAGGAGTTGTGCTCTCAGGTACTAATTCATTAGAGGTTTGTTATGTGCAGGTTTATACTCACCTTGGCAACTCTGGTTCTCACTGCCAACCACGTGGGCTTTTCTTGTGTGGAGAGTATACACAGTATCGCGGGACAAAAGTAACTCATCACCGAAAGGGGTCGGAGGAGGATGTCAGGAATGTTTTGACTAACAGTCGCTGCACAGTCAACTGAATACAACGCTGGTGCTCCAACTAGGGTTGCCAACTGGAAAGTAATTGTAATTAGTGGGCAGGCTGGTGCCTGTATTTATTTTTTACTGGCCATATAAATAGCCGGTAGAAAACAATAGTCAGCTGAGAGCGCCTCCGGTAGCGAACCCACGTTAACAAGTATTTCCTTCACTCTCTAGCTCCTGCCCGGCAGCTGCTGTAATCAGAAGCTGTGAACCCTGATCTCTCCCCCATCCCTGCGCTCCCACCTTCCTCTAGCATCTGCACTTCTGCACAGTAAAAGGATTTGCACTGAGAGCGCTGGCCCTTTAACAAATAATACAGGAGAAATCATAGAAGGTGATGGAGGGAGGCAAATCTATTAAATAGTTTCTTTTCAAGTGTAATCACAAAGGAAAAAGAAATGTCACACAAGATGCAGACGAATAAACCCCCACCCCCTTCCCACCTAAATATTGCATTCTTTACACAGAAGGAAGTGCAGAGCCGGTTAAAAAAAGATTAAAATCGATAAATCGCCGGGCCCAGATGGAATACACCCAAGGGTACTAAGAGAACTAAGTGATGTGATAGCTAGTCCATAATCTTATATTTATGGACACTATAGAGATCGGGGTTGTACCGCTGGATTGGCGCATTGCCAACGTGGTTCCAATATACAAAAAGGGGTCTAAAAGTGAGCCTGGTAACTACAGGCCGGTAAGTCTCACTTCAGTAATTGGAAAAATATTCAAGGGGTTTCTGAGAGACACCATCGTAGATTACCTCAAGGAGAAGAACAGTATAACCCCTCAGCATGGGTTCGTGAAGGGTCGATCATGTCAGACCAATCTGATCAGCTTCCACAATGAAGTAAGCTCTAGGCTGGACCTGGGAGAGTCTATTGATCTCGTATATCTGGACTTCTCTAAAGCATTTGACACTGTGCCACATAAAAGGCTGATATCTAAAATTAGACAGCTCAGATTGGGTGAAAACGTGTGTATTTGGGTGAAGAACTGGCTCAGAGATAGAATGCAGAGGGTGGTAATAAATGGTTCATACCCTGATTGGGCCCCGTCGCTAGTGGGGGGCCACAGGGTTCAGTACTGGGCCCCATTCTGTTCAATATATTTATCAACGACCTGATAGCGGACACCAATTGATCGTCCCACATACCTCAGATGGGTCAGTTCCCATCCTAAATACATCAAAAAGTCCAGTCTACAGCCAGGCCATCAGATACAAGCGGATCTGCTGCAACCCAACAGAGAGGAACATCTATTCCATCTTAAAAGGAGATTTCTAAATCAGGGCGACCATCCCACCTCAATTGATGAGCAAATCACCGGAACCACCAGAATACCTAGGAATCAACTACTCCGATATACAGAGAAGGAAGAACACAATCGTGTCCCTCTAGTAGCGACCTACAATCTGCAGCTAGAAGTACTAAAGAAAACCACAAAGAGACTCCATCATACCTACACAAGGATGACCATCTGACCACCATATTCCCGGACCTTCCCCACCTATGTTACACAGGCAACCTCCAAGTCTGAGGAACTTTATAATCAGGAGTGCATTGTCCTCCGACACACAAAAAGGAACTTATCCCTGCAATGTAAGGGGCTGTAAGACCTGCTCACATATACTGACTGCGGACAGGATACATAACCCCAACACACAGCAGGACTATAAGATCCTGGGGACATTCACATGTTCCTCGTCCAATGTTGTGTACCTGATCCGGGGCAGTAAATTTCCTATTGGGGGCCTTTACGTTGGGGAAACAGGACAAAAACTGAGAGCGAGGATGAGATCTCATTGCCACACAAAGAGGGAAAGACGGAATTATCTGTGGCCGAGCACTTTACTAGTCATGGAAATGACAGAACATATGAGAGTTATGATACTGAATGGCGGTTTCAAGTCACAAAGCCATAGAAGACTTTTGGGAGTATAAATTTATAACAACTTTTGACACATTCAATAGAGGGTTAAATTATTCACAAGGATTTATGGGTGGTATGAGACATCTATAGCACAGGTAACACTGCTGGCCTGGTGACCCCCCACCAGTAATTCAGGGACCAGAAAACCTTCACTCCGCTATCAGTGTCTATTTAAAAATGTTTGTTTTTCTGCTGCAGTATTCCTTTAAGTGGAAACCAATCCCATCCATGTCTGTGCCTTGTCATAAGTATGTATGTATAAATATTCATGTCTCTTCGGATATATTTCATTTAAGCCTGAAGAAGAGCCCTGCGTTGGTTCGGAAGCTCGCTGTAACATCATGTATTTTTGTTAGCCATTAATATGTCTCATATCTTGGTTTCTCTTGCTGGGAACAATCACATTTTGCTTTGCTGGCGACACCGGACCAAACCTTTGTTTTCATCCACTATGTAAGGCACTTCTCAGGCCCCACATAGAATACTGCGCACAGTTCTGGTCACCGGGGCTCAGGAAAGATGTTAGTGCTGGAGGGTGTGCAAAGAAGGGCAACTAAACTAATACATGGAATGAAGGGACTGGAATACCCAGAGAGGCACCAAAACTGGGATTATTAACCCTGGAAAAAAGACGGTTAAGGGGCTCTGACACGAATCAGATTTTTATGCTTTAGCAGCCATTGTTCCCTGGTCTGCCTAATGGACAAAGGGAACCCACAATCAATGGCTGCTAAAGCATAAAAATCTTACACTTACCTTTGTTCCTGATGTTGTTCTGCAGCAGGGTCATCTCCCAGCGAGCTCCTCCTCTTCCTCAAGCCGCCCCCCTCCGGGAATCTGCGCATGCGCAGTGGAGGGCTGCCCTTTGACAGGAGTCAGGACGGGCTGCGGGGGTGATCAAATAACTATGTATAAATACATGAGGGGACGATACAAGGATCTCTCCATGATCTGTTTATACCCAGGACTGCAACGGTAACAAGAGGGCATCCGCTACATCTAGAAGAAAGCAGGTTCCATCACCAACACAGAAAAGGGTTCTTTACTGTAAGAGCAGTGAGACTGTGGAACTCTCTGCCTGAGGATGTGGTGATGGCAGGATCCATAGAGGAGTTTATGAGGGACTAGATGTCTTTCTAGGGCGCTATGATATTACAGGATATTGACATTAGGTGACCAGCGGGTTGTTGATGATCTCAAATGTTGGTCCAAGGATTACTCTGGCTGCCATCATGGAGTCAGGAAGGGTTTTTCCCTGTAAATGAGCTAAATTGACTCGTTGGCTGTTTTTGTCTTTCTCTGAACCAACAAGGATGGGGGGTTGAAACAGGCTGAACTAGATGGACATTGTCTTCATTCAGCCTAACATACTATGTATGTCCTGTACGCATCGCAGACTCGGAGGAGAGGTCAGAGTTGCTAATTACAGCAGCAGCGGCTGGATGGGAGATAGAGAGAAATTCTTGATGCTCTGCGGTTACTCCACATCCAGAGGTTCACAATAGGGAGGGTACAAAGGGAGGGCCATATTACTACTGGGGGCAATATTCTGTTGGGGACACTACTGTGGCCACTGTTATCATTGGGACCACTATTGGGGGCACTATTACCATAGAGGCTACTGCTGGAGGTATTACTACTATTGGGGCCACTATAATGGTCACTATTACTTATTGGAACCACTATGGGGTAGATTATTTTTATTGGGGCACTATTTATACTGCAGCCAACCCTGGGGGCTCTATTACTATTGGGACACTGAAGGGGGCACACATATTAGTTGCAGCCAATAGAAAATAACAGAAGTAAAAACATACTTGCTGATCAGCTATTCCCCTAAAAACACCAGAAAACCACAACGCCTTTTACCTTGGCCGATATTATCTTGTGACAAATGTGGCAACCTTAGCTCCAACTAACATGTCCGAATGGATGCAAGATCACAGGCCAGATATTAGGTGGAATATCCGCTTGGAGCAATAACTTGAAGCTCTAGTGTCCCAGTACAGAATCTTCCATAGGGGCCCGAATTATCATGCTAAAAGTATAGGAGAATCTCCAGCTCCAGGGTGCGACTGCACCCCCTATAGTTCCACTGCTGCATCAGGTGGAGGCGGCGATGTGCCAGCCGCGTGTGCTGCCTGCAGGGATTTGCTAATGGATGAGTTTAATGCTATAAACTTGTTTTAATGTAATAGTATTTGCTCTAATTTATGCTGAGCGTCAGGAGATGAACCTTTGAAGGCCCCATAAATCTCAGAGAGCGCAGTGTAAATCATGTGAAGGGTACATTTCACAGGTATTACAGTTTCATAGATCAGCGGCGCGAACAAGTTTCTTCACTGATGAGCGTTATTACCCCGATGAGTGACACAAGCACCTTGAAGAACATGAACCCTACACCCTGACCTCCAGTAGAAGAGCCGTAACCTGAGGACCCCACACCCAGACCTCCATTAGAAGAGCCACAACCTGAAATCCCTGCACCCTAACCTCCAATGGAGGAGCCACAACGTGAGGACCCTGCCCCCAGACCTCCAATAGAAGAGCCACAACCTGAGGACCCCGCACCCAGACCTCCAATAGAAGAGCCACAACCTGAAATCCCTGCACCCAGACCTCCAGTAGAAGAGCCACAACCGGAGGGCCCCGCACCCAGACCTCCAGTAGAAGAGCCACAACCTGAAATCCCTGCACCCTAACCTCCAATGGAGGAGGTACAACCTGAGGACCCCGCACCCAGACCTCCAATAGAAGAGCCACAACCTGAAATCCCTGCACCCTAACCTCCAATGGAGGAGCCACAACCTGAGGACCCAGCACCCAGACCTTCAATAGAAGAGCCACTACCTGAGGACCCTGCACTCAGGCCTCCAATAGAAGAGCCACAACCTAAAGACTCCACACCCTGACCTCCAATAGAAGAGCCACAACCTGAAATCCCTGCACCCTAACCTCCAATGGAGGAGCCACAACCTGAGGACCCTGCACCCAGACCTCTAATAGAAAAGCCACAACCTGAAGACCCCGCACCCTGACCTCTAATAGAAGAGCCACAAGCTGAGGACCCCACACCCTGACCTCCAATAGAAGAGCCACAACCTGAAGAACCCGCACCCTGACCTCCAGTAGAAGAACCACAACCTGAAGACCCGGCACCCAGATCTCTAATATAAGTTACAACCTAAGGACCCCGCACCCTGACCTCCAATAGAAGATCCACAACCTGAAGACCCCGCACCCAGATCTCTAATATAAGAGTTATAACCTAAGGACCCCGCACCTCATGATTTTTCCCATTATCATTACGATTAGTGGCCGGTTTGAGCAGCACAACCAGGGTTGTGAACACCTGGAGGACAATCCTACAGATCACCGTGCTAGGTGTGGCTTGTCCATGAGTGAACAAGAGGACACGTGCCCTTCAGGGTGTTTCCAAGTGAGGTATAAAAGGTGCCCAATTGTTGTATTGCCATGGTGGTAAGGAGCACAATCAGGTGTGAGCGGGAGGTGCCAGGCTGCTTCTGGTCAAGTCTAGAGCCACATGTGAAGCCCTGGAAGCTTCTGCGGAGCTGCCAAGTCGTGTGTGCTGTGCGGGAAGTCCCTGGAGCCTCCTGTAGAGAAGATTGTGCCAGTGTAATGGGTGGATGGTCGGTGCCCATGTTGCTGGTTACGGGATGACGTGGCAGTGACAGATGGAGGCGGCACGTTTTTACAAAAATATGCTTTACTGCACATCAACCGAATTAACACATTTCGCCGCATAGAAGGGTTTGTGTACTTAAATGTTTCACCATAACTCAGCATTAATTCTCTTAAAGTGACAGTAACCAATTATCTACTACGATCCGAAATGTTATTCACTCGTCGAGTTACATTTTCTTCTCTCAGCAGCAGCAAGGCACATGATCTTACATGACTAGCCGGCGTCTTTTGACTGCGACATAGCCGTTACATACATTGTCTTTAGCCGCAGGCCCCGACATCAAACACCCCGATGGAGCAGCGTCCCTCCACACAGGATGCACTATGTTGTAGACACTTTACAGAGGTCGTCACTCAGTAAGGGCGGTTAAATTCATATATGACTCTACAATCCACGTGTCTTACCGCACCACTATGCACCACCACATACATCATAACATCGTATCACAGTACATCTTAAACTAATGTAGCCCAGTTGGGTGGGAGGTATGAGCACTGTCCCCCCACAACAGACTTTGGTGCTAGCCTGTATGGAACGACGAGACCTAGAAGCTGCGCTGAATGGAAGTTTGGGCGTGTGAATGATTTGTGCCGCCACCCAGGATAGAGCCTTAGTACCAAGAAAGAATAACAGTAACTATACCGAGATACCCATTAAGGCTACAGTGTTACTATATATATATATTAGTAGTAGCTCATACACAGAATACGTTTAATATCACAACAATGAATGCTCTAATAAGAAGTTCCAATATACTGCACTTATATACCCAGGTGTGTATATGTGTATCTATATATATAAAGATGAAAGCCCTCACTCACTCGCCACTAATTCTCCAACTTCCCGATGTCGTAGAAACATGAAATTTGGCACAAATATAGATTATGTCCAAAATAGGAAAAGTAAAGAGGTCCCAACTCGATTATTCAATTCTAACGCAAAAGAACTAGCGTTCAAATTTTACGTACGGAATCTAATTCTCTCACTTCCTGATGTCATAGAAACTTGAAATTTGGCACGAGCATTGATTATGTCATAAATAGGAAAAGTTAATGGGTCCCAACTTTGATTATTCAATTCTAAGCGCAAAAGAATTAGCGTCCAAATTTTACATACGGAATCTAATTCTCTCACTTCCTGATGTCATTTTATATAAAGGAAACGTCGCATGGTTACCTCCCCGTGGTGTTTCCTGGGTAATGCAAACAACCATCCAAAACAGTGAACATATTTTTTCCTCGATATCTCTAAAGTAACCACGACTTCATAAGATTTTCCGTGTGAACACCAGATAAACACCAGTACCAAATTAACTCGGGCGAAGCCGTGTATATCAGCTAGTTATATATATGTGTGTCTGGAGAGTCCCGTACACAATACCTCCAGATCAAAAGACAATGGATGATGCTGGATTCCTCCAAAAGACGCCCAGCAGTAGATTAGTAGATGATGATGATGAGGGGGAATCTTGAGCTCAGCAGACATGGACGCAGATGATGAGGATCACGCCGGCCAGACCACTCTGACACTCAGTCCTTAACAGCTAACTAGTCTAGCTATGTGATCGGACCTCTAACTCCCAATGGGCCAACGGTCACCAAACCTACCACTTCCCTATATATATATAATACTAACAATACTAGTATCTGCTGGTACGCACAGATAACTTCCCAGCAGCTCCCTCTATAGGCCACACCTGCACCTGCACTACCCTGCTACAGTCTGACTACCAGCTTCTATGTGTGAGCTGCTACCTGCAGATAACTGTTCCCTCTCTCCGAATATAAACACTAGAAAGCTTACTAGCCTTCTCTGGGCAATTACTAGTCCTAGTATAGCAGCAGCTCCCTCTAGGGGCCACACCTGGATCTGCAGGCAGCTGCTTTTTATACCAAACTCCTGGGGTCTATAATACAACACCGCAGGGACACGGACTGAAACAACTCCATGTAAACCCGGGGATGTCGGGCAGGTCCAGTATGAGCAGTTTTTATGCCCTGGGAATCAGCAGTTCCGTACACATACTATACCACAACAGGTAGGGTTAACCCTTGCAAGGCCTTGCTGTAACCAATAATTATGGCGCCATATCTATGATAATGCTATGACAATCCCAGTGAGTCCTCATTACCCAGCCCCCAGGGTACTAGTTCACTCATGTCTATTTGCATCCTCCTTGGCAGTTTGCTTCCACTTTTCTCTTGGTCTGCGCTGTCTCCACCTTTCAGACCTCTCGGAGTGTGCATGGCATATCTTCAGCACTGCAGCCATGATACCTGACACTGCAGGTGACTCCTTCTCCTCCCATGCACTGTGGGGCACTTCAGCGTGAGGGTTTGGTCATTCTTCCATCTTCGGCCCCCAAGTCTTCAGAGCCCTTTGGTCTCCCTGGGCAGCAGCCTATAGACAAGCTCTGCCACTTCCGACTCTGTCTGCTAGGCTGCTCTCCCCTCTTCAGCTCTGCTGCTGCAGCTGCGTCTCAAGCTATTACGCAACTCCAGAACCTTATATGGCAGCTTGCTGCACACCAAGTATGTTCCCAGCCTTCTCAGGAGGTTGGGCCTAGCCCTCTATTTTCTCCTATTGAGGGTACAGCTACTATTATACCGCCTATGAGTGCTTTGCCATTATGGTGCCTGAAGCACCTCTTCTTAACCCCCCTAGCCATGTCATTGACCAGCGGAAGGGCCTTTTATACAGTGCTGCTGTCTGGCGCACTATGTTCCCCATTCCACATATGGGCTCTGTAGTCCTGCCCTGCGCCTGTTTTTCTGGCACACAGGAGTCTGGACTCTTACCCTACCAGGACTCCCTGCATGGGGGCCGGGCTTCACTCACCTGTAGGACAGGGGCACTCCTCCTACACCTGGACAGTCAACCATAGAGGCTGATCTCTGAATTAGTTGTGGTCTGGGACCTCGGACCTTCACCTGACCACAGACCTTAAGTGGACGTTTCTAAACTGAGTACCCCTGGTATAATGATGCCGATACCTGGCACCCAGTAAATAAGGCTGTATGCATCACCCCATGCACCCCAGGGGTCACCACGGATCTAGGTTAGGAGGCAGGAAGGTCCCTGGCACCCGTTCCCAGCCTCCATGGTCCCAACGTGGTGCAGGATTCTGGTATGGAGCTTGTAGGCTTGTACCCACTTTACACACTGTCAGACGTTGCGCCAGTGATGTCCATTCCACATGATGTATCCATCTGTACCTGCTTCTAACAGCAGGATCGATACTTTATGATACATTTTACCTGAAGAGATTTTACACTTTCTATACAATCCATCATTAGAGGAGCCGGCGGGGGATCGATCGCTTGTCCTCGTTCTTCATCTGCTACATTGTATTCAGTAATGTAACAAACAGAGATCACGACCTCGGCAGATAACGACCTGATGATGATGACCACCTCACTTGTGTTACGGCGAGACCTAAGTGGAAACGCTTAGCCTCTGGGCCGCTGATTATTTATTCCTCTGCAGGCTGGGGGAGGGGCGGTTGTATTCTGCAGCGGGTGAAGTCAGATTTAATCCCGAGCCTTTTGCATGTTGCAGCATTTCATTGAATATTTTTCCTTCCCTCTAATAAATTCACGTCAAGAATAGAAATCGGAGTCGTTAATATTTCATACAGAGACGTAACGCTGCCCATTATTCTTTACCTCACGGTCTAATTGCGTTCCCAGCCAGTACAATATAGACATATTACTGATGTGCAGAGTGCAGCAGGGAGGGGGCAGTGACTCCTCTTCTGTATACTTGCACTGTATGTATATATCTGTCCCCTACATTATAACGGATGTGATATTATATAGGGGTACACAGGGGGAGGGAGTAACTGTACTTCGTAGATGCATTCAGTGAAGTTCTCTGCATGTACCTCGGGGGCGGACCCTAGAGTGAGACATCATAAGTCTCCCTGGAAGTATCCACCCCTGAGTTATCTAATCCAGACACTTCACACAAGATTAGCAGAGCTGTCACATGCACAATGAAAACATATGACCCCCAAAGCCAGTGATTGGCTGAGCGGTCAAGTGCCATTTATTGTAGCTTCTTCCACAACCAGTGTGGTGGGGACCGGGACCCCTGGGTTAGGGTAATGCTTCTTTTTTTTTTACATTAGCCCATTTCCTTCCCAGAATAGCCTGAAGTGCAGCAATTGTGTGGTGATGTCTCCATATAGGTTCTGCCCATGAGGATCATCCAGGTGTTGAGACATTCACATTTGTGAAAACTCCTTTTGCTGTGCTGGGGCTGTGCTGTTATTAGTGAGGGACCTCTGAGCTGAGCACTCCATTCATGGGGGCTGCAGGGGAAGAGCATTGTTGCACACCATGCAGTTAAAATCAATGAGTGTTCTCCAGAAAGACAGCTGCTCTTTACCTCTAGAAGGAGATCCATGGAGTGAGAATCTTTTCTATGAGCGTAAAGGGATACTCCATGTATCCTTGTGTAACTTTGGAGAGCCATTAAAAGGGTTCTTTAAGCAGCGCCAGCCAGGATACACCATGATCTGAGCAGAAGCACTACTCTGACCCCTGTGTAGTGCCCAGCACTTGTAATTGCAAGCACAGCTCCTCCTGAAATCAATGGGATCCCAGCCTGCAATTGCAAATGCAGCTCCCATTGATTCATCTGACATCTCTTCCTGCTCTACAACTATTGACTGAAGCTGCACCTTACAGACTTCCTGCTCTGCCTGCCGTGTTCTCTGTCATCACTTCCTGCTCTGCAGCTATTGGCTGCTACAACACCCCACTGATTCACAGTGATTGGTTGTTTAGGTAGAATCGAGCAGACGTGTTGTGTAATATAAATATATGCTTCCTGGAGGTCCCTGGTAGGTATAGACCCCATTCCTAGTGATATTTTAGTGCTCATTCCTAAAGGTTATGGTGTTTATAGTGTCCCTCCCTGATGGTCAGTGGTATTATTATGTCCATAACTTGTCATCAGTTTTCAGTGTTTACCCCTGGTGGTCTGTGGTGTTTTCAGTGTTTATCCCTGGTAGTCCATTGTGTTTTCAGCGTTTATCCCTGGTAGTCTGTGGTGTTTTCAGTGTTTATCCCTGGTAGTCTGTGGTGTTTTCAGCGTTTATCCCTGGTAGTCTATGGTGTTTTCAGAGTTTATCCCTGGTAGTCTGTGGTGTTTTCAGTGTTTATCCCTGGTAGTCTATGGTGTTTTCAACGTTTATCCCTGGTAGTCTATGGTGTTTCCAGTGTTTATCCCTGGTAGTCTATGGTGTTTTCAGTGTTTCTCCCTTGTAGTCTATGGTGTTTCCAGTGTTTATCCCTGGTAGTCTATGGTGTTTTCAGTGTTTATCCCTGGTAGTCTATGGTGTTTTCAGTGTTTATCCCTGGTACTCTATGGTGTTTTCAGTGTTTATCCCTGGTACTCTATGGTGTTTTCAGTGTTTATCCCTGGTACTCTATGGTGTTTTCAGTGTTTATCCCTGGTACTCTATGGTGTTTTCGGTGTTTTCAGTGTTTATCCCTGGTAGTCTTTGGTGTTTTCATTGTTGAGCCGTGTGAGTCTATGGTGTTTTCAGTGTTTATCCCTGGTGGTCTATGGTGTTTACAGTGTTTATCCCTAGTAGTCTATGGTGTTTTCAGTGTTTATTCCTGGTAGTCTATGGTTTTTTCAGTGTTTATCCCCGGTAGTCTATGGTGTTTTCCGTGTTTATCCCTGGTAGTCTATGGTTTTTCCAGTGTTTATCCCTGGTAGTCTATGGTGTTTTCAGTGTTTATCCCGGGTAGTCTATGGTGTTTTCAGTGTTTATCCCTGGTAGTCTATGGTGTTTTCAGTGTTTATCCCTGGTAGTCTATGGTGTTTTCAGTGTTTATCCCTGGTACTCTATGGTGTTTTCGGTGTTTTCAGTGTTTATCCCTGGTAGTCTTTGGTGTTTTCATTGTTGAGCCTTGTGAGTCTATGGTGTTTTCAGTGTTTATCCCTGGTGGTCTATGGTGTTTTCAGTTTTTATCCCTAGTAGTCTATGGCTTTTTCAGTGTTTATTCCTGGTAGTCTATGGTTTTTTCAGTGTTTATCCCCGGTAGTCTATGGTGTTTTCAGTTTTTATCCCTGGTAGTCTATGGTTTTTCCAGTGTTTATCCCTGTACTCTATGGTGTTTTCAGTGTTTATCCCTGGTACACTGGTGTTTTCGGTGTTTTCAGCGCTTATCCCTGGTAGTCTTTTGTGTTTTCATTGTTGAGCCTTGTGAGTCTATGGTGTTTTCAGTGTTTATCCCTGGTGGTCTATGGTGTTTTCAGTGTTTATCCCTAGTAGTCTATGGTGTTTTCAGTGTTTATTCCTGGTACTCTATGGTGTTTTCAGTGTTTATCCCTGGTACTCTATGGTGTTTTCAGTGTTTTCAGTGTTTATCCCTGGTAGTCTTTGGTGTTTTCATTGTTGAGCCTTGTGAGTCTATGGTGTTTTCAGTGTTTATCCCTGGTAGTCTATGGTTTTTTCAGTGTTTATTCCCGGTAGTCTATGGTGTTTTCAGTTCTTATCCCTGGTAGACTATGGTTATTTCAGTGTTTATCCCTGATAGTCTATGGTGTTTTCCGTGTTTATCCATGGTAGTCTATGGTGTTTTCAGTGTTTATCCCTGGTGGTCTATGGTGTTTTCAGTGTTTATCCCTGGTAGTCTATGGTGCTTTCAGTGTTTATCCCTGGTAGTCTATGGTGTTTTCAGTGTTTATCTCTGGTACTCTATGGTGTTTTCAGTGTTTCTCCCTGGTACTCTATGGTGTTTTCAGTGTTTATCCCTGGTAGACTTTGGTGTTTTCATTGTTGAGCCTTGTGAGTCTATGGTGTTTTCAGTGTTTATCCCTGGTAGTCTATGGTGTTTTCAGTGTCTATCTCTGCTACTCAATGGTGTTTTCAGTGTTTATCCCTGGTAGTTTTTGGTGTTTTCATTGTTGAGCCTTGTGAGTCTATGGTGTTTTCAGTGTTTATCCCTGGTGGTCTATGGTGTTTTCAGTGTTTATCCCTGGTACTCTATGGTGTTTTCAGTGTTTATCCCTGGCAGTCTTTGGTGTTTTCATTGTTGAGCCTTGTGAGTCTATGGTGTTTTCAGTGTTTATCACTGGTAGTATATGCTGTTTTCAGTGTTTATCCCTGGTGGTCTGTGGTGTTTTCAGTGTTTATCCCTGGTAGTTTATGGTGTTTTCAGTGTTTATCCTTGGTAGTCTATGGTGTTTTTAGTGTTTATCCCTGGTAGTCTATGGTGTTTTCAGTGTTTATCCCTGGTACTCTATGGTTTTTTCAGTGTTTATCCCTGATAGTCTATGGTGTTTTCAGTGTTTATCCCTGTTGGTTTATGGTATTTTCAGTATTTATCCCTGGTAGTCTATGGTGTTTCCTGTGTATCCCTGGTAGTCTGTGGTGTTTTTAGTGTTGAGCCTTGGTAGTCTGTGGTGTTTTCAGTTTTTATCCCTGGTAGTCTATGGTGTTTTCAATGTTTATCCTTGGTGGTCTGTGGTGTTTTCAGTGTTTATCCCTGGTGGTCTGTGGTGTTTTCAGTGTTTATCCCTGGTAGTCTATGGTTTTTTCAGTGTTTATCCCCGGTGGTCTTTGGTGTTTTTAGTGTCTCTTCCTGGTGGTCTATGGTGTTTTCAGTGTTTATCCCTAGTGATATTTTAGTGCTCATTCCTAAAGGTTAGTGGTGTTTATAGTATCCCACCCTGATGGTCAGTGGTATTATTATGTCCATAACTTGTCAACAGTTTTCAGTGTTTATCCCTGGTGATCTGTGGTGTTTTCAGTGTTTATCCCTGGTGATCTGTGGCGTTTTCAGTGTTTATCCCTGGTGATCTGTGGCGTTTTCAGTGTTTATCCCTGGTGGTCTGTGGTGTTTTTAATGTATTTTATAATTAGTGGGCCGTGATCCTTTCAGTGGTTGTTACTGGTAGGTCAAGGTGTGGCCCTGGGCAAAAGTAAAAATTGGGTCCCCAAATACAGAAATATTCTAGTAACAACACTTCCCATTCAGTCAGTTCTCGTGGCAGGAACATTGTTAGGCTTATGTTGGTCAGAAGCCCCCTGGAGTCCTGTATACCCAACTCTCTACATACACCATTCATATACATATGTAGTCATCAAATAATACCATCATACAAGGCCAACAAGTGCCGCCATACCATGACCACTACATAGTAATACTACCAGTCTACAAGGGTTTATACACACTGGGTTGTGTGATGCGATGTTTACAAAACGCGCACAAATATAACATCCATTCTTTTGAGCGAAGCTGCAAGGAAAAAAATATTGCAGCACGTTCCGTCTTTGGGCGTTCCGCCGTAAAATGAGAGGTGACTAATATCAGAAGAGTTTTTTAATTTTACATTTACAGTGCTTCGGATTGTCTGGGGGGGGCCTTGGGGATGCGGGGCCCAGGGCAGTTGCCCATTTTGCTGCACCCTAACACCGGCCCTGGTTACCCGGTGGTCTATGGCCTTTTAGCATATATATATATATATAACTAGCTGATATACCCGGCTTCACCCGAGTTAATTTGGTACTGGTGTTTATCTGGTGTTCACACGGAAAATCTGATGAAGTCGTGGTTACTTTAGAGATACTGAGGAAAAACATATGTTCCCCATTTGGCATAGTTCTCTGCGTTACCCAGGAAACACCACGTGGAGGAAACCATGCGACGTTTCCTTCATACAAAATGACATCAGGAAGTGAGAGAATTAGATTACGAACATAAAATGTGGATGCTTATTCTTTTGCGCATAGAATTAAATAATCGAGTTGGGACCCATTAGCTTTTCCTATTTATGACATAATCTATGCTTGTGCCAAATTTCATGTTTCTACGACATCGAGAATTTGGAGAATTAGTGGCGAGTCAGTCAGTAAGTCAGTTAATCAGTGAGTCAGTCATTGAGTGAGTGAGTCAGTGAGTGAGTGAGTCAGTGAGTGAGTGAGTGAGTGAGTGAGTCAGTGAGTGAGTCAGTCAATGAGTCAGTCAATTAGTCAGTCAGTGAGTGAGTCAGTGAGTGAGTCTGTGAGTGAGTTAGTGAGTGAGTGAGTCAGTGAGTGAGTCAGTGAGTGAGTCAGTCAGTCAGTCAGTGAGTCAGTGAGGGCTTTTGTCTTTACATAGATAGATGGAATATATTCTCTTAGTGGTCAGTGGCCTTTTAGCTTCCATCTGCGGTGATCAATGGCATTTTCAGGGTCACCCTAGAGGTGTGGTCATTGTTCAGGGGTCACCCTAGAGGTGTGGTCATTGGTCAGGGGTCACCCTAGAGGTGTGGCCATTGGTCAGGGGTCACCCTAGAGGTGTGGTCATTGGTCAGGGGTCACCCTAAAGGTGTGGTCATTGGTCAGGGGTCACCCTAGAGGTGTGGTCATTGTTTAGGGGTCATTGGTGGTAACCTGAGGTCGGTACACCGATGACTGAATGTAAACCCCACAGGTAGTAATGCATTCTGCACAAGAGTCCACAAAGTAAATAGTTAAGTATAATGCGTAATAACCCCGTTGCAGCACACGTCCCCTCCGCCGTGATCGATGGGCTGTTTTTTCCTCCTGCTATTGTTACAAGTGTAAATAATCAGTGCATTACTTTTTGACAAGCACTTCCGAGCCAGACTTTTTATGTACATAAACTAGAGGTGTCAGTGGCAGAGTACCCATTAAGATCCTTCCTCTAAAAGGCAGCGCTCAGCCGTCCTTGTTCTGAGTGGCAGTCTGCAGGAAAACGCCGAGAGACTCAAAGGCAAAAAGTTCCCAAGTTGGAGAAATGGAAAAAAAGTTTTAGAAGGTGCCTTCAGGACACAAAACAATAAGTGAGCTGAGCAACACGAACGTCTCTAGATAAAACCCGTAATATCAGTAAACAATGGTGCAGCGGGCGGATGCTACGCCACGGCACGGCGGTGACAGGCGGAGGCAGCACATTTTTAGTAAAAATGAACTTTACTGAACATAAACAGTATTTTCATACTGTTGCTCCTCAGGACACTTCTCGTACTTCAACATTGCATCGTAACTCTTGTTATTGCGACATTTCTTAACCCCTTCCTGCCCCGGGACATACGTTTACATCCTGGATAGAAAGACATTCTCACAAACGGACATAAGCTTACTGTGATAGACATGATGATTAGTTAGTATAAAATGTCTATCGATTTGTACTAAATTAGACGTATTATGTGTGTTTTGTGACTTCAGCCTAATGTGGAACTCTGCTGCATAAGGAAAGAGTTAAATCACAGTGTTATGTTATTGCTCGTGTCCATCTTGAGTGTTTTCCCAGTCCTCTCCATCCCCCACACAGAATCTTCTTCAACAAAGAGATATCTACTTTCATTTTCAGATTTGAGCACATGTTTGTAAGACAAAGACTTGCTTATACATTGGAGTTGAGAGAAGGTGGGCAGGGGGGAGGCGGGGAATTCTATATAACCCAGCGAATAAGAATATATATGTTACTGATGTAATCTGTTAAACGCCCATAAAGGGCAGGTGTTATGCTTTTTAATAAAAGGGCCTGTCTGGATGTTTCTCCCAGGAGAGCCATTTTGGATATGAGGCTGATAGCTTGTGTCTGATCTGGTTCGATGATGTGTGCACACTATACAATTCGGAAGCTACAAAATACCCCGAAACCTGCTGGAGAAAACCATAATCCAGATCATTACGTCCTACGGATGGTACAAACTCAGAAGCTGAGCCAACACCATCCAGGGTGGGAGTCAACTGTGACCGACAGCTAGCTTTGCACTGCAACATCAGGGTTTTGTGAGAACACCGATCCCCAATGTTAACTCCTTACATGGCGCAATCACTGTCGATTGTGGCATGTAAAGGGTTTAGAGAGGGAGGGTGCTTCCACTGTGATGTCATCAGATCTCCACCGTGTAATCGTGGAGGATCAATGGCATCTGGGTCTGCCATGGCTTATGATAGCTATCGATAGCGATAATGCATTGCAGTACAGAAGTAGTGCAGTGTATTGTCATAGCGATCATAGGTCCCGACATAAAGGGACATAAAAATGTAATAAAGTAAAAATGGTTAAAAAAAACCTAGTAAATTAAATTGCTACCAATAAAAACAACTCATCACACAAAAAAACAAAAAAAAATAAAAAAAAGTGTTTTACTGAGCAAAAGTGGTCCCCACCCAAAAAAAAGATAGAGTTTTGGTATTGTTGTGATCGTACCGACCTGCAGGAAAAAAAAATAGCATGCCATTGATGCAGCATGATTCAGGCCCCTTCACATGGCCGTACAGACAGCACGGGTCCCAGCGCATATACGCCAAGCCTGCAATGCCGTCGCCTCCCATTCCCTCCCCCTCGCCGGGTCACCTCCGCTCTCCTTCTCTCCGGCTGTTTGCAATGGGTGTGGTGGGGGTGGAGCTAAGCACCCCCCCCCCCCCCGGTCCGCAGCCAGCAATGGGAGGGGCAGAGCTTAGCTCCATCCCCATCCCACACACTCCCATTGCAAACAGCCGTCTGCTAAACTCCCTCCCCCTCCCCGCCGCTGTCATTGGCTCCCATAGAAGCCCATGCAGTGGCTGACCTATTCCAGGACTATCTTTTCGGCCCGGCGTGAAAGCGCCCGGTGCTATATCGGCCCGGCCGGGCGCTTTTGTGCCACAGGAATATGGCCATGTTATCTGATGCATTAGAATCCAATGCATCAGACCGTAGCGTATATCGGCCGGCCTTGAGAACAGCAGCCGATATACGCTTGTGTGAAAGAGCCCTAACACTGTAAAAAAAAAAGGTAGAATTGGTGTTTTTTTTCCCTGTCCTCCAAAAAAAAAATTTGTAAGTTTTACAATACCTTACATGTACCCAAAAAACGGTACCAGTTCACCACGCAAAAAAAACAAGCCTTCAAATGGCCGTGTGGATGGAAATATAAAGAGGTTTGGCTGCTGAAGAGTGGAGATAATCCCCAAAAATCGTTGCATCGTTAAGACCAAAATAGGTTGCACCTCTAAGGGGTCAACAGAATCCCGTTTGGTATGACACAATGGAACATACATGGCCTCATTCATTTCCTCCAGCAAGGCACATAAATATACGGGCTTCTCCCAAATGTATCCATCACCGATATCACTTAACCATTAGACTGAGCTTCCGTATTAGCAGACCGACCTCCAACACTCCGTAGGAGTCGGATGCACAACATGGGACGTCAGTTCGCTGTGGTCTCTTACACAATACACCCGAGTCACATATAGGTGCCACGACAGCCGTCAGACTAAACATGTAACATGACATCATACATGTTGCATCATAGCCACTAGTGGTGGGGTCCCTTTCTCAGCTCCACAAGCGCTCTATGCCTGGCGCTGCTAGTACCTCTCCCCTCTATCCTGCTGCTCACATGACAGGGGACTGGGCTACATTTTGGCAGCCAGAACAGCAGTTCCAGCAACCGCTGTAGCTGTGTTGGAGAGTGGAGGGACAGAAATGCTCTTCCACCTTCTTACATTGGCACCCCCAGTCGATCCCCCAGGGCTATAACATTGGGATAGAATTGCCTCAAACACTGATCACAAGGCCAAAAATGTAACATAACCCAACTGAAAAAATATGCAATGAGGCAGTGCTGAACCTCACGGACTCTACGGCCCTCAATGTAAATCAATGAGTCAAAGTACCTTCCCCTCTACTGCCAGTCCATTATCAGGTCTTATAGGTGACATCACAAGTGCGGAGATGTCACTAGCTCCACCCCAGAGGAACACAGATTTATCAACCAGCCTCCTGTGAGCTACATAAGACCATTGGTCGCCCAGTTATATTATTGCATCTTTATACAGAAACTTTCAATAGTTGAATCCTTCCGAAGCAACGATGTAACCAATTATCTTTCTAGATGCAGTTAATTAGGACATCCAGATGTGCCCCTATCATCATATGTGTCGGCTGCCATCAGACTTGTGTTAACTTTCATTATTGGTCTTCTATAGAATCATTTCTCAATTCAGAGTATTCTATGAACCCCTGACAACAACGAAGTGTTAATTAAATTATATGATGTCATTGTAGGAGGAGCCTGTCCTGGATGTTAAAAGGATAGAAGCCGTGAGTTTGTTGCTGTGGCCACCTTACCTGAGGTGTGAATAGTAGTTTGCAAGATTTCCAGGGAGTTGTGTTATGGATGTAAGAGACCTCGGCAGAACACAACTCAGTGGGCATGCTCTGTGACCTGTGCAGAGGTCAATATGCAGAGAGGGGGAGGAGCTGAGCTATGACCAGTACCCATTCATTTCTTTGGGGAAGTGTGAATATGCAGAGACAGACAAGAACTTTCCCATCACTATTGACTTATGTGGAAGAGTTTTGGGAGTATGCTTTGTGGTGTGCAGATGGGAGGAGGAGGTGACCTGTGACCATCATCTGTTGTCAAAGGTGGATGATCTGTTATAATAGAGAACTTTCATTAAAGAGGTTGTGCCAAGATAGCAGCTTACTGCAGAGGATAAGGGATGACTTTCTGATCAGTGGGGGAAATCGACCGTTGGGACCCCACCAATCCTGAAAATGGGGGTCGGCCCCAAAAGTCTCAGCATCAATGCAAGCACTGGAGATATCTAAGTTCAAGTGCTCAGCAATCTTCCATTGAAACGAATGGAGTGCATTAGCATGCAGGCATGACTACTACTCCATACATGGGGCAACTTTGGAATTCCGATTTCCAGCACTCCACTCCTGAAAGAAACTGCAGCGATCAGGGAGGAAGAAGCTGAGCTCAGATACATTCAGTGAAGTTCTCTACATCTGGATGTACCTCGGGGGCGGAACCTATAGGAGGAACATCAAAAGTCTCCTTGGAAGTATCTGCCCCTGAGTTACCAGAGACTTCACACAAGACTGGCTCAGTGGTCCCATGCCCAATCAACAGGACATGACCAGTGAAACCAGTAATAGGCTGAGTGGTCATGGGCCATTTATGCAACCAGAGAGGTGGTGACCAGGGCTCCTGGGCTGGACTGGGGGAAATCGAACTCGTAAATACTTCTGACTTTTTACTTTACCTCATTCACTTCCCAGAAGTTTTTTCTTACTCTTGGAATACTCCTTGTCATTTCTGAATGATAGATTTGCTTAACCCCTTAAAGGCCGGAGTGTTTTGGTCCTACAAGGCCAGATGCCTTCCAGTGATACTAGCCATGTGGTGGTTTTACGGCCCTAGTTTTTTTATCCTGGCCCACCAAAATGATTTTTGCTGCGTTTTTTTTTAAAGGGTCTCTTTTTAAATACATTTTTTAACTTTATTTTATTAGGGTAATGTGCGCAAAAAGTAATGACCCCCTCTGGGGGTCATTCACACTGTATTTTTTTTAATATTTCAGTTTAGCACTGTAAGTGTAGCGCCCATAGAAGCCGCATCCATAGGAGCCCCGATTACAGGGAAAACATCCTGTAATGACAGTAGTCACTGTGAGACTTGGTCAGGGGTCTGCTCTGACGTGCTGGGGGTCACCTGCGATCATGTGATAGCCAAGTCCACTTCCTGCATTCCCTACCTAGCGCCTGTAAAAGAGAAGGCAGAAGTGGTTACAAACGTCTGTCTTCTTCTCTGGGTCCTCGGCTGTCATGGACAGATAAGCACCTGACCTGCTAGACTGCAGAGCGTTAATCCTCTGCTGTATTCTTACTATGGCGCAGGATTAAAGTGTGTTGAGCCAGAGCCGGAGGCTAAGGTCTCTAACTCCCAGCGGCTGCACTACAGATGGGGACCTGACGGTGCGCGCTGGCCGCTCCTGGGGATGATCCATGGGCTTATTAATGCATCTGTGCCGCGTGTCACCTGGGAACATGCTTACATGCAAAAATACGCAGGCAGGGCATGCGTGTGCAAGAAATACTGTAGGATGTGCACATATGTGGGCAAAAGCGCAACGCCCATCACAAATACGCAGTGCAAGTGTCCCCGTAAATTCGCTTACACCGCCGTGAAGCCGGACGCTAGTTTGGTGCAGGACCCCAGTGGAAAGGAGCTCCAGGAGTCGGGAATGGATTAAACAGTGTAAGGCCTCGTTCACACAAGCCTTGTTTTCACGCAGAATGGGCAAAAGAAACAAATCGCCACAATCTGTACAAAACATTGCGTGGACAGGCGAGCTTAAAGACGTGAGCTCCATGCGCGTGAAAATCACGGATTTGCTTTAAAAAAGTGCAGCTGCTCCAGGAGAAGATGGCGCCCCCCTGCTGCGGCTGTGACAGCCGTGTCGGGGGATTCCTTCAGCCCTGCAGAGATGCGATACTGTCACATCCAGGGGTTTCCACACGTTCGCAATGGGGGAGCCGGCAGCAGCGCAGGCCCCATTGAAAACCGTAGGAGAAGAACGCGATCTCCTGCCGCAGCTGTGAAAACGCCTTACATTCAGAGGTTTTCAGAAGGATATGTGTTACCATGCAGGGCGGCGCTGGTTCCCACGGCCGGCGCGCGGCGCTCCGATGTCGGCTCCGGCGTCCCAGAGCTCTGCTGTCGGGGCTCTCTCGGCGGCGTGGAGCAGCCAGCGTGCGGCGGCGTGGAGCAGCCAGCGTGCAGCGGCGTGGGCGTGTCCGCCCGTAGGGTGCCGCCCGCTCTCCTCCACCTTCCTTATGCAACAGTGGGAGAGTCGGCTCCTCCCACTCTCCGCCCCTGGGCGGAGGCTTTTAGTTAAAAGGCTGGCAGTGACCTGAGCTCACTGCCAGTTATTGGTTCTGCTAGCCTCTAGTCAGGTCTGTCCCAGTCTGTGCTAGTTGCTCGTCAGTAGCCTGTCTGTTTACCTGTGAGCTCCATCTCCAGACTTACTCTGCTTGTAAGTTTTGTTGGTTTGTTCCACCTGCCTCTTCTGTCGGCACTCTGTCCCCTGTTAGTAGTTCCATCTTGGTAGTCGCCAGGTCCCTAGCCAGCGCAGGGACCGCCGCCCAGTTGTCCGCCTGGGGTTATCCAGGACCGAGGCAAGTAGGCAGGGACAGTGGGGTGCGGGAAGATCAGGGCACCCCACCTGGCGCTCTGGGGGGCAGAGTGCCGTAACAGAATAACTGGCCCTTAAAAACCGTTTGTCATGGAGGCGATCAGTTCCCTCACAAACCAGCTGCAGGCCCTGGTGCCTGTGATCCAGGATTTATCCGCCCGCATGGTGGCCCAGGAGCAGCGGGGGGTGTTGCAGGGATCGGACGCCGCAACCAGCCCCGAACCCAAGTGCCCTCTTCCCGAGGCGTTTTCTGGGGAGAGGAACAAGTTTTTTGTTTTCCGACAGGCGTGCCGCCTGTTTTTTCGGATGCGTCCCCGTTCTTCGGGCTCAGAGGCCCAGAGGGTCGGGCTTATAATGTCCCTGCTGCGGGGCTCTGCCCAGACAGGGGCCTTTTCCATCCCCGAGGGTTCCCCCTGCCTGCAGTCTGTGGACTCCTTTTTTCAGGAACTCGGGGGTATCTTCGATGAACCGGACCGAGTGGGGTTGGCGGTTTCGCGGTTGTTGGCGCTGCGGCAGGGGTCGGCTTGTGTGGAGGATTATTGCTCCAACTTCAGACGCTATGCGGGGGATACGGCATGGAACGATAGCGCGCTGAAAGACGTTTTTCTGCAGGGCCTCTCGGACGCAGTTAAAGACCTGTTAATTTCCCATCCCGTTCCCGGGTCCTTAAGGGAGGCTATGGAGCTAGCAGTGAAGGCAGACAGGAGGCTCAGGTCTAGGAAGCAGGACAGGCAAACCCGTAGAGTCAGGGAGGTCGGTTATCCCAGTCCCTCTTCCTCCTTACCAGTCCCTGTGTCCGAGCCGATGGAGGTGGATCCGCTGGACCCCAAAGAGCGACGCCGGATCCGTTTGTTGCACCGTCTCTGCCTCTACTGCGGGAAAGCTGGACACCGGGTGATAACCTGCCCACTGAGGGCTCAACGCTCGCAGCCGGAACCGGCGGAAAACTCCGAGTCCTAGGCGATTGCAGGGAGGATCGCCTAGGACTTCAGGTACTTCCTAAACTTTTGGTACCGTGTCATGTTAAATTCCGGGATTTTTCCCGATCAGGGCGGGCGTTTATTGATTCTGGAGCAGCCGCCAACTTGATAAGTCTGTGTTTTGTCCGTACTCTGATGGTGGAATTTGTGGCGCTGAAGACGCCAATTCATTTTACCAGTATTGATGCTACCCCTCTCTACAGGCCTGGTACGATGGAGGACCCCAAGATTACAGTTCACGGTGGGGATCCTCCACTCGGAAGAACTATCCTTCCTTGGTTATGTAATCTCACCCACAGAGATTCAGATGGAGTCTGATAAAGTAGCAGCAATCTCCCAATGGGTCAGACCAGACAACCTCAAGGCTCTTCAGCGGTTCTTAGGTTTTGCAAATTTTTACCGCAAATTTATTAGGAATTACTCAGTTATTGCTCAACCTCTGACCGACCTGACTAAGAAGGGGGCCAACTTGGGTAAGTGGTCGCCTGCAGCCCTTGAGGCCTTTAGCCGTCTAAAAAAGGCATTCACGACTGCCCCGGTGCTAATACAGCCGGACGCACAACTACCCTTTTTTATTGAGGTAGACGCGTCTGAAGTGGGGACAGGAGCAGTATTGTCGCAGGAAGTCAGTGGGAGGTCTGGGTATAGCCCATGTGCGTTCTTTTCGCGGAAGTTCAATTCAGCAGAGCGCAACTACGACGTGGGTAACCGCGAACTATTGGCTATCAAATGGGCCCTGGAAGAGTGGCGACACCATCTTGAGGGTGCTAGACACCCAATTACAGTATATACTGATCACAAGAATCTGGTATATCTCGCCAATGCTAAAAGACTCACAGCTCGTCAAGCCAGGTGGGCGCTGTTCTTCGCCAGGTTTAATTTCGTCGTGACATATATCCCAGGAGAGAAGAACGTGAAGGCGGACGCCCTGTCACGGAGTTTCGGGGTACCGGATAGTGAGACCATGACTCCCGAGAATATCTTAGCCCCCGGCGTGGTGGTGGCAGTTGTGGAGTCTAACTTCGTCCCTCAACTACAGGATGCTCAGCAGGACGCTCCTTCGGGGGTGCCGGAGGGCAGATGGTTTGTGCCTGAGACCCTACGCCCTAGAGTCATGGATGAGTCTCACTCGTCGGTTCTCGCCGGGCATCCAGGGTTCCAGGGGACCCTGGAGCTTTGTTCCAGACACTTCTGGTGGCCAGGCATGTCTCAGGAGATCCGCAATTTTGTGAGGGGTTGCTCGGTCTGTGCTCGCAATAAGAGTCGGCGGCGTCCTCCGGAGGGTCCTCTGAGACCGCTACCGGTTCCTTCCACCCCATGGTCGCACCTATCAGTAGATTTCATCACTGACCTTCCAGAATCCCAGAAGTGCACCACTATCTTAGTGGTGGTCGACCGGTTCTCCAAGATGGCACATTTTGTGGTGTTAAAAAAGCTACCCTCGGCAAAAGAATTCGCCACGATTTTTGTAAAGGAAATAATTCGCCTACATGGGGTTCCCCAAAATATTGTATCTGATCGCGGGGTTCAGTTTGTGTCGCAGTTTTGGCGTGCCTTCTGCAGAAACCTGGGAACGTCGCTTTCCTTCTCTTCAGCGTTCCACCCGCAGACTAATGGTCAGACTGAGCGGAAGAACCAAGACTTAGTGCAATATTTACGGTTGTTTGCTAGCGAAAAGGCTCATCAGTGGGCAGAGTTCCTGCCCTTGGCAGAGTTTGCACTAAACAACCGCCTTTGTTCTTCCACTGGGGTGTCTCCATATTTTTGTGTATACGGTCAGCATCCTCGATTCCTTACAGCAGTCCCTACCCCGTCGGTCTGTCCTGCAGCGGATGTCGCCACAGATACGCTTCAGGGGGTATGGAAAGAGGTACAGAGGAACTTGGAGGCAGCGGGGGCCCGTATGCAGTTGCGTAGTGGGAAGAGTCTGTCTGTGTCTGAACCTTACAGGGTGGGACAGAAGGTATACCTGTCTTCTAAAAATCTCAAATTGCGGGTTCCGTCCTTGAAGCTGGCGCCACGTTACGTAGGGCCGTTTGCCATCACACGTGTGGTGAACCCTCTCGCCTACGAGCTGGGGCTGCCACCCACATGGAGGGTTCACAGGGTATTCCATAAGTCGCTATTGAAACCTTTTGTCCCTTCGGTGATGCCCACCTCCGGTCCCCCTCCGCCCACCCGGGTCCGGGATGAAGTTGAATACGAGGTCCAGGAGATACTGGATTCTCGCCGGTGTCGAGGAACCCTACAATATTTGGTGGCCTGGAAGGGGTTTCAACCAGAAGATCACTCCTGGGTGGCCGCACGTGATGTTCACGCTCCCGTGTTGGTACGGCGGTTCCACCGTCGTTTTCCGTATAAGCCTGGTCGAGTTTCCGGGGGCCCGGAGGTCCCCCGTCAGAGGGGGGGTAATGTTACCATGCAGGGCGGCGCTGGTTCCCACGGCCGGCGCGCGGCGCTCCGATGTCGGCTCCGGCGTCCCAGAGCTCTGCTGTCGGGGCTCTCTCGGCGGCGTGGAGCAGCCAGCGTGCGGCGGCGTGGAGCAGCCAGCGTGCGGTGGCGTGGGCGTGTCCGCCCGTAGGGTGCCGCCCGCTCTCCTCCACCTTCCTTATGCAACAGTGGGAGAGTCGGCTCCTCCCACTCTCCGCCCCTGGGCGGAGGCTTTTAGTTAAAAGGCTGGCAGTGACCTGAGCTCACTGCCAGTTATTGGTTCTGCTAGCCTCTAGTCAGGTCTGTGCTAGTTGCTCGTCAGTAGCCTGTCTGTTTACCTGTGAGCTCCATCTCCAGACTTACTCTGCTTGTAAGTTTTGTTGGTTTGTTCCACCTGCCTCTTCTGTCGGCACTCTGTCCCCTGTTAGTAGTTCCATCTTGGTAGTCGCCAGGTCCCTAGCCAGCGCAGGGACCGCCGCCCAGTTGTCCGCCTGGGGTTAGCCAGGACCGAGGCAAGTAGGCAGGGACAGTGGGGTGCGGGAAGATCAGGGCACCCCACCTGGCGCTCTGGGGGGCAGAGTGCCGTAACAATATGTGAATCGCGTGATATCGCTCTCACAAGTGCGAAGGAGCCCAGACAGATGAAGCCCCGTGGGGCTTCCGGATATCCCCATAGTAGGGAGAAAGAGAGCAGGGTTATGAGGGATTAACCCATAGTCCCACTCTCTCCTTGCTATGGGTTAATTCCCCATAGCCCTGCTCTAGGGATCCCCCCAGGGATATCCCCATAGTGCAGACAGAGGGGGGACGGGGCTACAGGGGATCCCTGATGGATATCCCCATAGAGCAGAGAGAGGGTGGGGCTAGAGGGCTTTTCCCAGGGATTCACCCATAGCAAGTTTAGAGGGGTTGGGTTACAGGGTGGATCCCTCTAGCCCTGCCCCCTCCCTGTCCCTGCTATGGAGAAATTCCTAGGTTAAAGAGGTGGAGGGAATCCCCGACTGTTCCCCACTGCTTACAGTGGAACATTTAAAACTTGCTGCCCAAAATCACATTTTAGATGTTCTGCTGTAAACTCCTGTTACTCCCCGTGGGGGTTACCGGGACCCCCTTGTTGATTCCTGTGGGGACTAACAGGAGTTTACAGCGGGACATTTAAAATGTGCTTCTGGGTGAAGCGGCACGGCTGCTGTTTGGCAGAAATCCTCCTAATGACCTGTAATCTTCTTTTCGGCGCGTCGGACACGGCTAAACAACAGCTCCCGTAGAAGTCAATGGAGACTCCTGCGCAGCATGCACCAAAGATAGGTCAGGTCCTAGCTTTTGAAGGTGCCAGTTTGTGCATCTAAAATCCATTCATCTGCACGTTTCTATAGGAAACTAGGGGTTCTAATAGATACAATATTTCTTCATACGCCTATTCTGTGTGATCGACGCCGTGTGATCGAGGCCTGACTCAGGCTGCAGACACAATGACTTTTAATACGGTCTGTTTCCCTATATCCAGCTCAGGAGGTGGCGACTGGAGATACTGCTGTTTTTACACAAGTGTCTCACACTGCTTATCCAGGTTCTTCACTGGGGCCCCGGGAGGTCTCTTACAACGGTGTATCTGGCCCCTCGCTCCTTCCGCAGGCTCGGGGATAAGGCTGTAGGTAACTTTCCTCTAACCAGCTGTCTGCACTCGTTGTTCACCCGAGGTGTTCTCCTCTCTGAAACTTCTGGAACTCAACAGGGGTTTTATTGAACTTCTGGGATCCTCCAGTAGCATAGAGCTGAGGACTGGACTGATGACGAATCGCAGAGGCTATTCTATCCCTCTGGTAACCGACTCCAATAGAGCCATCAATTCAGCCCACGCAAAGAGGATATTAAGCCATTGGAACATGTAAAAACACCAACAACATGCATGTATTCTATCCTAGTAAGGTTAATACTTAGTACTGACGACTCTGGTCACTACAGAAGCCCAGGCTGAAACGCCGGTACTTGGTCCTTATGGGGTTAAACTGCACAAAACAAAAACTTTCACCCAAAAATGTTTTTTTTTACTAGTTTTAGAACTGAAAAAGAGTAAAGTAGAGAATGTGGAGTAATTGTGCGGTGAACGGCCGGGAGCTCCTCGCTGTGACCGTAGGGCTCTCTGCCTGGGAACAATCACACAATGAGTTGCATCCAGCTAATCTAAAACTAGAGCAAAGAGATTATACTAATCATGCGCCAATTTCATTCGAGCTTTAGATTCCTTACAAAAAAAAACACTCGGGCTCCATGACAAAGTTCAGTACATCGCTGCTACTAGAATTTCACAAGACGTTACTCTCAATGTGTTCTGTCGAATTCTCAGGATGGGAGCCAAGACCGAAGAAGTCATGAAACTTTGGAGAACATTAACGATGACTACAGTTACACGGACTGCAGTAAGGTCAACTGTAGAAACATAACGAGCCGAGGTCACGGTCAGGTCCCATACGCGGAGAACCAGCGGTCCTTGACCCGGCGGTGGGCGGCCACCGGTGTCCTGTCTGGTCCATGTGTGGACAGAAGCCATGATGTGTCCACTGGAAATGAGTCCTGATAGAACATCGTGTCTCCTGGTCGGTGGCCAAGTCCTACTAAGTTCATTTGGAAACCTCGAGGAAGACAAAGATTCGGCCAAAGGAAATAGTACTGAAAATCCCCAGCGTAAATCACAAGTAGGTAAAAACCGGAATCCGGAGCAGACGGTTACGAGGACCGGAGCTCACAGAAAGCATCAGGAGATTTATGAAGAGCAGTTCCAGTCCCCACTGCTATTAACCCCTTAGTGATGCGGCCTATTGTGGTTCTAAGGACAAGACAATTTTTGGGGAAATTTCCTCTCTACTTTTCAAAAGCCGTAACCTTTCTGTTGTCCCGATGATACGGTGGTTTTTGGAGAGGCAAAAGAACCACCTAAATTCTGCCCTTGTACTTTTTGTTGTTTTTGCAGCGGAGATCATACAGCATTACATGACATTTTTTTGCAGGTTGGCAGGATTACAATGATACCAAAATTATATAGATTACTAGCTGATATACCCGGCTTCGCCTGAGTTAATTTGGTACTGGTGTTTATCTGGTGTTCACACGGAAAATCTTATGAAGTCGTGGTTACTTTAGAGATACCGAGGAAAAACATATGTTCACCATTTTGCATAGTTCTCTGTTACCCAGGAAACACCACGGGAGGTAACCATGCGACGTTTCCTTCATATAAAATGACATCAGGAAGTGAGAGAATTAGATTACGTACATAAAATTTGAACGATAATTCTTTTGCGCATAGAATTGAATAATCGAGTTGGGACGCATTAGCTTTTCATATTTATGACATAATCAATGCTCGTGCCAAATTTCATGTTTCTATGACACCGAAATGTGAGAAAATTAGATTCCGTAAGTAAAATTTGGACGCTAATTCTTTTGCGCATAGAATTGAATAATGGAGTTGGAACCCATTAGCTTTCCCTATTTATGACATAATCAATGCTCGTGCCAAATTTCCCGTTTCTATGACACCGGAAAGTGAGAAAATTACATTCCACACGTAAAATTTGGACGCTAATTCTTTTGCGCATAGAATTGAATAATCGAGTTGAGACCCCTTAGCTTTTCCTACTTATGACATAATCAATGCTCGTGCCAAATTTCCCGTTTCTATGACACCGGAAAGTGGGAAAATTACATTCCGCACGTAAAATTTGGACGCTAAATCTTTTGCGCATAGAATTGAATAATCGAGGTGGGACCCATTAGCTTTTCCTATTTATGACATAATCAATGCTCGTGCCAAATTTCCCGTTTCTATGACACCGAAATGTGAGAAAATTAGATTCCGTAAGTAAAATTTGGACGCTAATTCTTTTGCGCATAGAATTGAATAATCGAGTTGGGACCGAATTTCTTTTCCTATTTTGGAGATAATCTATGCTTGCGCCAAATTTCATGTTTCTACGACATTGGGAAGTTGGAGAACTTTTGGCGAGTCAGTGAGTGAGTCAGTGAGTGAGTCAGTGAGTGAGTCAGTGAGTGAGTCAGTGAGTGAGTCAGTGAGTGAGTCAGTCAGTGAGTCAGTCAGTCAGTCAGTCAGTCAGTCAGTGAGGGCTTTCAGCTTTATATATATTGATTTAGGTTCTTTCCACTTTTCCCTTTTTTTGGAAAGTAATATTTATTCTGCATCTCCGAATTCAAAGTCCGAGAACTTTTCATGTTGCCGTGGAGGCAGTGCTGTGGGGATCGGGTGTTTTTGTGTGACGAGCTGTAGTTCCTATTGGTACCACTTTGGAGTACATGCGGCTCCTCTGATAACTTTAATGGCGTTTTTTTGAGGGGGAGGCAAGATTAGCAAAAAAGCATTTTGGCCTCACTCTTTAGCCTTTTTTAGAGTGCTTTTATCCTGCATGGCAAAGTGTCTTCAATTCATTGTTTGGGTCATTACGGATGCGATGTTACCAAACTGATAGCTTTTATTCTCAGCTTTACAATAAACATGGGGGAGGGGGTGCAGATAGTTTTCTTTCTATTTTTACATGTCTTTTTCTTTCCCATTTTTGTGTCCCTGTGATGCTCCAATGACTGATAGTACACCGCAGTACTTCTGTACTGCAATGCATTATTGTTACTCCTAATGATCACAGGCCATGGCAGACCAGCACACTGTTTCTGGGATTAGATAGCGGAGGATGAATGGCATCACAGAGGTAGTGCCCTCCCTTTGTAAATCCTACATGCCGCTATCAATACTGAGGAGGGGGGGGGGGGTTATTACCTGTAGTTGTTCTCTACTCTCACTCCCCCGATCCGTCAGTTCTGGGACCGGTCTTCCACCATCCAGCATTGCTACAGCAAAGTTCTCACTTCCGAAACCAGGCCCCACTTTTGGTTGTCCAAGATGGCTCTTCTAATTACCTAGTGCACATCGTGCATTGCATTCTAATTGGCCAGGAGATCCCACCAGGTGATGAAATGGTTCTGCAGGAATATCGGCCCCTGCGGACAGGAAGCTTCTTGTAGTCGCTACAGATTAGATGGCGGTGCTGACATGTTCTGACCGGCTGACAGGAAGGGGTCAGCGATTCATGCTGCTTGCGCCAAATTCTGACCTCCCATCAGCAACAGAAATCTGGATCCATCTGACCAGGGGATGTTTCTCCACTGCTCAGTGATACAAGTTTTGCGCTCTTTTGCCCGCTGGAGTCTTTCTGTCTCTCTTAGACACAATGGAGCTGGAACTGGTCGCCCGCTGTTATACCATCCGTGCGGAGGAACGGCGAGTTGTGCGTTCGGACACGTTAGTTGGAGCTCCAGCGTTGTATTCAGCTGACTGTGCAGCCTGTTGGTCAGAACGATTCCTGACATCCTCCTCCAACCCCTTTCAGTGATGAGTTGTTTCCGTCCGCAGGATCCCCTTTCGCTTGATGTTTTGCTCGATCGCGCCATTCTCTGTATACTCTCCACACCGTTACATGATAAACCCCCCGTGGTTGGCAGTGAGCCCCCGGCTAGTCCAGCACCGATGACCGGCCTCGTTGGAAGTCGCTCCGATCGCTGGATTTTCCATCTAATGTGGATTCACACTGAAACTGATCCGCGGAGAACTTGTCACGTGATTCTATGATCCGGGAGCACAGGGAGAATTTCTATACAGGGAAGTGCCAATTTTAAGAGAGTTGGGGGGCGCTAATAAACCAGCTGGGGCTGAAATAAAGGGGCGGGGCTCTATTAAAGAAAAAAAAAGGTTTTTTTACATTATTCTAACAATAAACATTTGTAACTCTTTTGCTTCTTGTTCCTCGTGCAACGTTTTCTAAAAGTGGGTGGGCTTAGCTCGGTTTTACTGTAATAATATATTTGGCGCACATCCCTCTCGTTCGCTCTTTACTTCGCTGACATATAATTCACCGTTGTGTTTAGACCTTTATGAAATGCGCTCAGACATATCTGACATCTACATTTGCCCGTCTGCTCGTGCTCCGTAGCCTGCGACCTCCACGTCAGACGCTGGAGAGCAGCGACGCTTCGGAACGCGTCTGAAGGAGTCTTCACACAAACAATAACATCTGACGGCTCTTCTTCCCTTTTCTCCCATCTCATTACAGCATTATAAATATATCAATCTCCGGCACATTCAGGGAGGACAGTGACCTTTTCTCTGACAATGTCTGACTTTTCGTGGCGCCATTCTCCTCATTCCATGTCAGCCGACGTGGAACGCGCTCTCACTGATACTTTCGATTTACATGTCAACTCTGATTTGTTTCAGACCATTTGAATGTAAATTACCATTTCAGATTCTCGAAAGGTGCGAGTATGGCTGCTGAAAGTCACTTTCATACAAGCGTCTCCTGGGGCTGCATCCCTCACCGCCTTACAATGCGTGCGAAAACACAACGCACCTCCGCTTCCGCCTCATCAGGTCTCTCCTGAGCACTTTGCAACACCAACTAGAACAGAAAAGACTGGTGATTGTCAATCAGTAGTTCATATGAGGGAAAAAAGAGCAAAACGGCTCACTGACAACTAACCTGATGTATGGATGATAAATATCAATGTAAAAGGATAATCTGATCATTAAGCCAAAAAGAACAGGAAAAGAATCCCCAAACAGTTATAATGCTTACTGGCACCGCAAAGACGGAACATTAGCACTAAGATTGAACCTCCAACACTAGTAGTGCAACTATGCAGTATATACTGTATTTGCAAAATAGGTGACCAAAAGCATTAAACCTTGCAAAACTCTGGTCTATATACAAGAATATAACTACTATAATACTGCCTCCTGTGTACAAGAGTATAACTACAATACTGCCCCCTATGTACAAGAATATAACTACTATAATACTGCCTCCTATGTACAAGAATATAACTACTATAATACTGCTCCCTATGTACAAGAATATAACTACTATAATACTGCTCCCTATGTACAAGAATATAACTACTATAATACTGCTCCTATGTACAAGAATGTAACTACTATAATACTGCCCCCTATGTACAAGAATATAACTACTATAATACTGCCCCCTATGTACAAGAATATAACTACTATAATACTGCCCCCTTATGTACAAGAATATAACTACTATAATACTGCTCCCATGTACAAGAATATAACTACTATAATACTGCCCTCTATGTACAAGAACATAACTACTATAATACTGCTCCCTATGTACAAGAATATAACTACTATAATACTGCTCCCTATGTACAAGAATATAACTACTGTAATACTGCTCTCTATGTACAACAATATAACTACTATAATACTGCCTCCTATGTACAAGAATATAACTACTATAATACTGCCTCCTATGTACAAGAATATAACTACTATAATAGTGCCTCCTATGTACAAGAATATAACTACTATAATACTGCCCTCTATGTACAAGAACATAACTACTGTAATACTGCCCCCTATGTACAAGAATATAACTACTATAATACTGCCCCCTGTGTACAAGAATATAACTACTATAATACTGCTCCTATGTACAAGAATATAACTACTGTAATACTGCCCCCTATGTACAAGAATATAACTACTATAATACTGCCCCCTATGTACAAGAACATAACTACTATAATACTGCCCCCTATGTACAAGAATATAACTACTATAATACTGCTCCTATGTACAAGAATATAACTACTATAATACTGCTCCTATGTACAAGAATATAACTACTATAATACTGCCCCTGTGTACAAGAATATAACAACTATAATACTGCCCCCTATGTACAAGAATATAACTACTATAATACTGCCCCCTATGTACAAAAATATAACTACTATAATAATGCCCCCTATGTACAAGAATATAACTACTATAATACTGCCCCCTATTTACAAGAATATAACTACTATAATACTGCCCCCTATGTACAAGAATATAACTACTGTAATACTGCCCCCTATGTACAAGAATATAACTACTATAATACTGCCCCCTATGTACAAGAATATAACTACTATAATACTGCCCCCTGTGTACAAGAATATAACTACTATAATACTGCTCCCTATGTACAAGAATATAACTACTATAATAATGCCCCCTATGTACAAGAATATAACTACTATAATACTGCCCCCTATGTACAAGAATATAACTACTATAATACTGCCCTCTATGTACAAGAATATAACTACTATAATACCACCCCTATGTACAAGAATATAACTACTATAATACTGCCTCCTATGTACAAGAATATAACTACTATAATACTGCCCCTATGTACAAGAATATAACTACTATAATACTGCTCCTATGTACAAGAATATAACTACTATAATACTGCCTCCTATGTACAAGAATATAACTACTATAATACTGCCCTCTATGTACAAGAATATAACTACTATAATACTGCCCCCTATGTACAAGAATATAACTACTATATTACTGCTCCTATGTACAATAATATAACTACTATAATACTGTCCCTATGTACAAGAATATAACTACTATAATACTGCCCCTATGTACAAGAATATAACTACTATAATACTGCCCTCTATGTACAAGAATATAACTACTATAATACAGCCCCCTATGTACAGGTATATAACTACTATAATACTGCCCCCTATGTACAGGAATATAACTAGTATAATACTGCTCCTATGTACGAGAATATAACTACTATAATACAGCCACGTATGTACAAGAATATAACTACTGTAATACTACCCCTATGTACAAGAATATAACTACTATAATACTGCCCCCTATGTACAAGAATATAACTACTATAATAGTCACCCCATGTACAATAATACAACTTATATAATACTGCCCCCTATGTACAAGAATATAACTACTATAATACTGCTCCTATGTACAAGAATATAACTACTATAATACTGCTCCTATGTACAAGAATATAACTACTATAATACTGCCCTCTATGAACAAGAATATAACTACTCTAATACTGCCCCTATGTACAAGAATATAACTACTATAATACTGTCCACTATGTGCAAGAATATAACTACTATAATACTGTCCACTATGTACAAGATTATAACTACTATAATACTGCTCCTATGTACAAGAATATAACTACTATAATACTGCTCCTATGTACAAGAATATAACTACTATAATACCGCCCCCTATGTACAAGAATATAACTACTATAATACTGCTCCTATGTACAAGAATATAACTACTATAATGCTGCCCCCTATTTACAAGAATAAAACTACTATAATACTGCCCCCTATATACAATAATATAACTACTATAATGCTGCCCCCTATGTACAAGAATATAACTACTATAATACTGCTCCTATGTACAAGAATATAACTACTATAATACTGCCCCCTATGTACAAGAATATAACTACTATAACACTGCCCCCTATATACAATAATATAACTACTATAATGCTGCCCCCTATGTACAAGAATATAACTACTATAATACTGCCCCCTATGTACAAGAATATAACTACTATAATACTGCTCCCTATGTACAAGAATATAACTACTATAATACTGCCCCCTATGTACAAGAATATAACTACTATAATACTGCCCCCTATGTATAAGAATATAACTACTATAATGCTGCCCCCTATGTACAAGAATATAACTAAAATAATACTGCCCCCTATGTACAAGAATATAACTGCTATAATACTACCCCTATGTACAAGAATATAACTACTATAATACTGCTCCTATGTACAAGAATATAACTACTATAATACTGCCTCCTATGTACAAGAATATAACTACTATAATACTGCCTCCTATGTACAAGAATATAACTACTATAATACTGCCCCTATGTATAAGAATATAACTACTATAATACTGCCCCTATGTACAAGAATATAACTACTATAATACTGCTCCTATGTACAAGAATATAAGTACTATAATACTGCCACCTATGTACAAGAATATAACTATTATAATACTGCCCCCTATGTACAAGAATATAACTATTATAATACTGCCCCCTATGTACAAGAATATAGCTATTATAATACTGTCCCCCTATGTACAAGAATATAACTACTATAATACTGCCTCCTATGTACAAGAATATAACTACTATAATACTGTCCCCTGTGTAAAACAATATAACTACTATAATACTGCCCCCTATGTACAAGAATATAACTACTATAATACTGCCTCCTATGTACAAGAATATAACTACTATAATACTGCCCCTATGTACAAGAATATAACTACTATAATACTGCCCCCTATGTACAAGTATATAACTACTATAATACTGCCCCCTATGTACAAAACTACAATAACTATAATACTGCCCCCTAATGTACAAAAATATAACTGCAATAATACTGCCCCCTATGTACAAGAATATAACTACTATAATACTGCCTCCTATGTTCAAGAATATAACTACTATAATACTGCCCCCTATGTACAAGAATATAACTACTATAATACTGCCCCCTATGTCCAAGAATATAACTGCTATAATACTGCCCCCTATGTACAAGAATATAACTACTAGAATACTGCCCTCTATGTACAAGTATATAACTACTATAATACTGTTCCCTATGTTCAAGAATATAACTACTATAATACTACCCCTATGTACAAGAATATAACTATTATAATACTGCCCCTATGTACAAGAATATAACTACTATAATACTGCCCCCTATGTACAAGAATATAAATACTATAATACTGCTCCTATGCACAAGAATATAACTACTATAATACTGCCCCCTATGTACAAGAATATAACTACTATAATACTGCCTCTTATGTACAAGAATATAATTATTATAATACTGCCCCTATGTACAAGAATATAACTACTATAATACTGCTCCTTATGTATAAGAATATAACTACTATAATACTGCCCCTATGTACAAGAATATAACTACTATAATACTGCTCCTATGTACAAGAATATAAGTACTATAATACTGCCACCTATGTACAAGAATATAACTATTATAATACTGCCCCCTATGTACAAGAATATAACTATTATAATACTGCCCCCTATGTACAAGAATATAGCTATTATAATACTGTCCCCCTATGTACAAGAATATAACTACTATAATACTGCCTCCTATGTACAAGAATATAACTACTATAATACTGTCCCCTGTGTAAAACAATATAACTACTATAATACTGCCCCCTATGTACAAGAATATAACTACTATAATACTGCCTCCTATGTACAAGAATATAACTACTATAATACTGCCCCTATGTACAAGAATATAACTACTATAATACTGCCCCCTATGTACAAGTATATAACTACTATAATACTGCCCCCTATGTACAAAACTACAATAACTATAATACTGCCCCCTAATGTACAAAAATATAACTGCAATAATACTGCCCCCTATGTACAAGAATATAACTACTATAATACTGCCTCCTATGTTCAAGAATATAACTACTATAATACTGCCCCCTATGTACAAGAATATAACTACTATAATACTGCCCCCTATGTCCAAGAATATAACTGCTATAATACTGCCCCCTATGTACAAGAATATAACTACTAGAATACTGCCCTCTATGTACAAGTATATAACTACTATAATACTGTTCCCTATGTTCAAGAATATAACTACTATAATACTACCCCTATGTACAAGAATATAACTATTATAATACTGCCCCCTATGTACAAGAATATAACTACTATAATACTGCCCCCTATGTACAAGAATATAAATACTATAATACTGCTCCTATGCACAAGAATATAACTACTATAATACTGCCCCCTATGTACAAGAATATAACTACTATAATACTGCCTCTTATGTACAAGAATATAATTATTATAATACTGCCCCTATGTACAAGAATATAACTACTATAATACTGCTCCTTATGTACAAGAATATAACTACTATAATACTGCCCCCCTATGTACAAGAATATAACTACTATAATGCTGCCCCCTATGTACAAGAATATAACTACTATAATACTGAGCCCTATGTACAAGAATATAACTACTATAATACTGCCCCTATGTACAAAACTACAACTACTATAATACTGCCCCCTAATGTACAAGAATATAACTACTATAATACTGCCTCCTATGTTCAAGAATATAACTACTATAATACTGCCTCCTGTGTACAAGAATAGAACTACTATAATACTGCCCCCTATGTACAAGAATATAACTACTATAATACTGCCCCCTATGTACAAGAATATAACTACTATAATACTGCCCCCTATGTACAAGTTTATAACTACTATAATACTGCCTCCTATGTACAAGTATATAACTACTATAATACTGCCCCCTATGTACAAGAATATAACTACTATACTACTGCCCCCTATGTACAAGAATATAACTACTATAATACTGCCCCCTATGTACAAGAATATAACTGCTATAATATTGCTCCCTATGTAAAAGAACATAACTACTATAATACTGCCTCCTATGTACAAGAATATAACTACTATAATACTGCCCCTATGTACAAGAATATAACTACTATAATACTGCCCACTATGTACAAGAATATAACTACTATAATACTGCCCCTATGTACAAGAATATAACTACTATAATACTGCCCCCTATGTACAAGACTATAACTACTATAATACTGCACCCTATGTACAAGAATATAACTACTATAATATGCTCCCTATGTACAAGAATATAACTACTATAATACTGCCCCTATGTACAAGAATATAACTACTATAATACTGCCCACTATGTACAAGAATATAACTACTATAATACTGCCCCTATGTACAAGAATATAACTACTATAATACTGCCTCCTATGTACAAGAATATAACTACTATAATACTGCCCCTATGTACAAGAATATAACTACTATAATACTGCCCCCTATGTACAAGAATATAACTACTATAATACTGTCTTCTATGTACAAGAATATAACTACTATAATACTGCTCCTATGTACAAGTATATAACTACTATAATACTGCCCCGTATGTACCAGAATATAACTACCATAATCATGCCCCTATGTACAAGAATATAACTACCATAATACTGCCCCCTATGTACTAGAATATAACTACTATAATACTGTCCCCTATGTACAAGAATATAACTACTATAATACTGTCCCCTATGTTCAAGAATATAACTACTATAATACTGCCTCCTATGTACAAGAATATAACTACTATAATACTGCCCCCTATGTACAAGAATATAACTACTATAATACTGCCCCCTATGTACAAGAATATAACTACTATAATACTGCCCACTATGTACAGGAATATAACTACTATAATACTGCCCCCTATGTACAAGAATATAACTACTATAATACTGCCCCCTATGTACAGGAATATAACTACTATAATACTGCCCCCTATGTACAAGAATATAACTACTATAATACTGCCCACTATGTACAGGAATATAACTACTATAATACTGCCCCCTATGTACAAGAATATAACTACTATAATACTGCCCACTATGTACAGGAATATAACTACTATAATACTGCCCCCTATGTACAAGAATATAACTACTATAATACTGCCTCCTATGTATAAGAATATAACTACTATAATACTGCCCACCTATGTACAAGAATATAACTACTATAATACTGCCCACTATGTACAAGAATATAACTACTATAATACTGCTCCCTATGTACAAGAATATAACTACTATAATACTGCCCCCTATGTACAAGAATATAACTACTATAATACTGTCCCCTATGTACAAGAATATAACTACTATAATACTGCCTCCTATGTACAAGAATATAACTACTATAATACTGCCCCCTATGTACAAGAATATAACTACTATAATACTGCCCCCTATGTACAAGAATATAACTACTATAATACTGCCCCCTATGTACAAGAATATAACTACTATAATACTGCCTCCTATGTACAAGAATATAACTACTATAATACTGCCCCCTATGTACAAGAATATAACTACTATAATACTGCCTCCTATGTACAAGAATATAACTACTATAATACTGCCCACCTATGTACAAGAATATAACTACTATAATACTGCCCCCTATGTACAAGAATATAACTACTATAATACTGCCCACCTATGTACAAGAATATAACTACTATAATACTGCCCTCTATGTACAAGAATATAACTACCATAATACTGCCCCCTATGTACAAGAATATAACTACTATAATACTGCTCCCTATGTACAAGAATATAACTACTATAATACTGCCCCCTATGTACAAGAACATAACTACTATAATACTGCCCCCTATGTCCAAGAATATAACTACTATAATCCTGCCTCCTAGCTGAGAGGTTGTGTGTTGGTGGTTCTCCTGATGTCTGTAGCTAGCTCAGTGAGGGGCCTCCCTGGGCGGGGAAGCTCCCCAAGGAAGGCCCAGGCTTCCAGGCTGGTGGTGCGAGAAAATGCCACAGTACTTTCAAGCATGGATACAAGCCCAAGGAAGGTGTTTGAGCAAAGAGAAGGGGAGAATGGATGTACTACAAGTACAAAGAAGGAAGATGGAGAATTGGAAGTGAGTAATGTAAAAGAAACATCAGGAGCAGCTAAGAAGAGTGGAGCTATACAGTCTGCCGGCCGCGGCACACAGCTTCCCGCACAAGTAAGTGACGCAGAAAAAGTTACCTTTATTGCAAATATGAAAGGTGTAAAGCAGAGCGAACAAGGTGTCCCAGCAGGGAGGCAGAGTGCAGCGCATGCAGCAGGTGCCCCAGCAGGGAGGCAGAGTGCAGCACATGCAGCAGGTGCCCCAGCAGGAAGGCAGAGTGCAGCGCATGCAGCAGGTGCCCCAGCAGGAAGGCAGAGTGCAGCGCATGCAGCAGGTGCCCCAGCAGGGAGGCAGAGTGCAGCGCATGCAGCAGGTGCCCCAGCGGGAAGGCAGAGTGCAGCGCATGCAGCAGGTGCCCCAGCGGGAAGGCAGAGTGCAGCGCATGCAGCAGGTGCCCCAGCGGGAAGCAGAGTGCAGCGCATGCAGCAGGTGCCCCAGCGGGAAGCAGAGTGCAGCGCATGCAGCAGGTGCCCCAGCGGGAAGGCAGAGTGCAGCGCATGCAGCAGGTGCCCCAGCAGGAAGCAGAGTGCAGCACAGGCAGCAGGTGCCCCAGCAGGAAGCAGAGTGCAGCACAGGCAGCAGGTGCCCCAGCGGGAAGCAGAGTGCAGCACAGGCAGCAGGTGCCCCAGCGGGAAGCAGAGTGCAGCACAGGCAGCAGGTGCCCCAGCGGGAAGCAGAGTGCAGCGCATGCAGCAGGTGCCCCGGCGGAAAGGCAGAGTGCAGCGCATGCAGCAGGTGCCCCGGCGGGAAGGCAGAGTGCAGCGCATGCAGCAGGTGCCCCGGCGGGAAGGCAGAGTGCAGCGCATGCAGCAGGTGCCCCGGCGGGAAGGCAGAGTGCAGCGCATGCAGCAGGTGCCCCGGCGGGAAGGCAGAGTGCAGCGCATGCAGCAGGTGCCCCGGCGGGAAGGCAGAGTGCAGCGCATGCAGCAGGTGCCCCGGCGGGAAGGCAGAGTGCAGCGCATGCAGCAGGTGCCCCGGCGGGAAGGCAGAGTGCAGCGCATGCAGCAGGTGCCCCGGCGGGAAGGCAGAGTGCAGCGCATGCAGCAGGTGCCCCGGCGGGAAGGCAGAGTGCAGCGCATGCAGCAGGTGCCCCGGCGGGAAGGCAGAGTGCAGCACATGCAGCAGGTGCCCCGGCGGGAAGGCAGAGTGCAGCGCATGCAGCAGGTGCCCCGGCGGGAAGGCAGAGTGCAGCGCATGCAGCAGGTGCCCCGGCGGGAAGGCAGAGCACAGGACATGCAGCAGGTGTGCAGCTGACTCCTCCAGCACACAGACAGCGTAGAACATCTCTGGAGAGGCAAACGTTGCAGGAAAACCTGCGGCAGGATGAAGTGGTCACCAGCATGTCGTGCCCAGGCCGCACAAGATCGCAGTATGGCAGCGGGAGCAGTAAAAGTGCTGGGAAGTCTGTGGATGTGATGGAAACAAAGCCTGCAGTAAACTCCCCCATTATTCCCAAAATGGTTGGAGGGTACAATGCAAGTGCAGCACCTGACAGTCAGACTGCAGCTGGTGGAGGATCCATGAGAACAGGAATGGGAAAACAGAAGGGGTCTGCTGACTGCAAACAGCCTGAGAAGCCCCCTCAGCCAAGACAGCAGGTAAGAGAGACGGCACCTGAGCTGCTGCTGGCAGAGGAGATCCCAGATCTGGTGAAGAAGATGGACAAGTTACAGAAACAAAAGCAGTTACTGCAGCTGGAGATAGATTGTATCTACAAGATGAAGACTGTGAATCCAGACGATGAGGCCCGCTATGTGCAGAACCTTCATGCACTCGGCCTGGACCTCGCCACCGTGGTCACAGAGATAGACTGTATCTACAAGATGAAGACTGTACATCCAGATGATGAGGCCCGCTATGTGCAGAACCTTCATGCACTCGGCCTGGACCTCGCCACCGTGGTCACAGAGATAGACTGTATCTACAAGATGAAGACTGTACATCCAGATGATGAGGCCCGCTATGTGCAGAACCTTAATGCACTCGGCCTGGACCTCGCCACCGTGGTGACAGAGATGGATTGCATCTACAAGATGAAGACTGTACATCCAGATGATGAGGCCCGCTATGTGCAGAACCTTAATGCACTCGGCCTGGACCTCGCCACCGTGGTGACAGAGATGGACTGCATCTACAAGATGAAGACTGTAAATCCAGATGATGAGGCCCGCTATGTGCAGAACCTTCATGCACTCGGCCTGGAGCTCACCACCGT
Organism: Eleutherodactylus coqui; assembly: GCF_035609145.1. Lineage (NCBI taxonomy): Eukaryota > Metazoa > Chordata > Amphibia > Anura > Eleutherodactylidae > Eleutherodactylus > Eleutherodactylus coqui. Next base: position 9,956,623 of record NC_089841.1, on the reverse strand, counting down.
GGTCACAGAGATGGACTGCATCTACAAGATGAAGACTGTGAATCCAGACGATGAGGCCCGCTATGTGCAGAACCTTCATGCACTCGGCCTGGACCTCGCCACCGTGGTCACAGAGATGGACTGTATCCTGCAGAGAATGGGACCGCTGGCGGAAACATACAGGAACCAAGAACGATTTATGGCGCAAAAGCGCATTTGTGAACCACCATCCAAGTCCTCAGAATCTCTGTATCATTCACCTACCTCCACAATTGACCACCAGCAGGTGACAAGACCCGTACTAAATCCAGCAAGCTTCTCATTCCAAGGAAAAGAGATATACAAGCCTGCTAAAATACAGGAACAGCCTCAAGAGCCTACAGCTATCCCTCAGCAGGTACATGGAGCTCAGGAGTCCCAGAAAGCATGGCCGAGCAGCAGGGCAATATGTCTGCAGCTATCACTGAGCAGGAGCATGGGCCTCAGGAGTCAGCAGAGGTACCACAAGTCCCAGAGAGCACGACTGAGCAGCTGGACGATAAGGTAACACACCAGAGCTCTACTGCAGGGGAACCAACTGGGGATAGTCATCCTGATGTACCTGCTGGGAGCTCCCAGTCTGTGTGGGACATAGAACAGTCAGGAGATGACATACAGGTGGACTGGTCTGAGGATAATGTGCAGAATAATGTCCAGAATTTTCCCCCTCTACCTACACAAGGTGTGACGGTTCCCCCATCAGCAGTCACTCACCCTGTAAACCCGGGCAGTGAAACCCGGCGGGACCCTCCCAGGAATGCCTGGAGCCGCGGTGTGCCATCTTTCACCTCTAGTGCTAATTATACAGGTCAGGCATTTAAGAGGAGGAATGTGGTGAGGTTCAAGCACAGAGGCGCTAAAGAAGACCTTCCAGATAGGAGGTTTGTGATCCGGGAACTCCTGTGCCACCAGATGGGGTTTGTGCCAGCGGACATCTTGGCAGTAATCAATCTACCAGACCAGCAGGGATATGATATAAGCTTTAAGCTCATGTCCAACCTGGATAGGTTCTGGGCCCACTTCCCCAAGTTCAGGGACACAGATGGGTGGAATAAATTCATATTCATTCCGATTTCCAAGCCAGATACAGTTACTCTGAATGTCATCTTCTGGAATGAGTCTGTTCTCCCCCAAGACATTGTGGTGTGGCTCCGGAGGCACTGTGACCTGGTGTCTGACCTGACCAAGAACAGGGACTCTGATGGCATCTGGACTGGTGGGTGGAAGGTCCTGGTCAAACTGCACCAACACAACATTACACTGCATTTACCCAACTCCTTCTTTATTGGCAGGGAGACGGGTGTCTGCTTTTATCCTGGCCAGCCTCGTAAGTGTTTTAAATGTGGCAAGGTGGGTCATGTGGCGAGTATCTGCACTGTGGTAAAGTGTAATCTATGCGGTGAGGTCGGCCATGTAAGTGCAGACTGCCACAATATCCGATGCAATCTGTGTGGAAATGTTGGCCATTCTCACAGAGATTGCCCAAACGCCTGGCACAACATCTGCAAGGAGCTTCCTGATGAGGAGTTTGTGGTGGGGGCAGATGCTGAAGAAGAGGAGGAGGCTCTGATGTCAGGAGCAATACTTACAAGACAAGAGGTCCAGCAGGGGTCGGGTAATGCAGCACCAGAACTGCAGCCCTCAGAGAGTGTACAGGAGGACGTAGAGGTTGTCCATCAGGGCCAGCAGCAGCCACAGGCGACTTCTATACCACCATCTGTATCTGAAGAACGTCAAAATACACAGAGCAAGAGGACAAAAAATAAGTCCTCCTGTAAGCCGGAGAGAGACTATAACAGCGACCAAAAGCCCAAGAAAACAGTCTGTAATGACACTGGTGTTATGGTGCTATGTAATAGATATGACGTTCTATCAGAATCAGATGGCGATTATGAGCAAGAGCTTAAAAGAATAGACAAGGAGTGTGACGGGGACACGGAGGACCATCCACCACCAAAAAGGAAACCTTGTAATGTAGAGTCTGATATGGAGACCGGCGGTGCACAGGATGGCTCAGATACAGACATGTGATGATGGCGTCTATTTTTCTGCTCTTTTGGTGTTGCATTATGATGGCGGGGTTCACATTAAAAATTACGTCAAGCAATGTGAATAGCATTAAAGTGAGGAGGACGAGACATGCTGTATATGATGCTGTATATGACCATCTCAGATATCTAGATGCAGATGTCTACTTCTTGCAGGAGACACATCTGACCACATTAGGGCTCATACGTGAGGCTGAGAGAGAATGGCGGTCTGGTCCTTCTTTCTGGTCACTGGCTGTGGAGCCTTATGCCGGAGTAGCGATACTATTTAACACTAATAATGTGACTGTCCATAGGTTAACGGAGGTGACTATGGGAAGATGCTTGGTTCTGGAAGTCACCATCCATGGTAGAAGGCTCCAGCTCATTAATATCTATGGCCCACAGACAGTGACAGACAGAATTCAGCTGTTTGGGGAGGTGAAGCAATATCTCTTTACCTCGGTACCCGTGATAATGGCTGGGGATTTTAATGTTGCCAGGACATCAGCTGACAGATCCTTAGGGCGAAGAGTGACTAGAGACTCCAAGGTCTTAAACAGAATAGTTTTGCAGGCCGGCTTGAGTGATGTGTTCACACAGGGTGGTCGGAGGCCACAGTTCACATATTCCTGTGCTGACAGAAGAAGTAGGATAGATTTTGCCTTTGTGAATCCTACTGAAACAGTTAGTGGGATAGGTGAGAAAACCGTCCCTTATTCAGACCATAGGGCCTCGTGTTTCTGCTTAGGAGTCACTGAGCGTCCTGATGGTCGAGGATTATGGAAAGTTAATTCTAGTCTATTGGATGATGTTCATGTTCAGAATGCTGTTCACTCTCTTATTCAGAACCAACTAGAGAGAGTGGACTTTTATGACAACATGGCAGACTGGTGGGAGGACGTCAAGGAGGAGATCAGATCCCTATTACGGAGACTGTCAGTAAAGAAAGGGAAGAGTAAGTATAGCCAGTATCTCAAGCTGCGTAAAGAATTAGAGTCACTTTATTCGGTGGGTGAGGATGACCAACAAAAGATCAACCAACTGAAATCTGAGATAAGGCAGTATCAGTACAACCGGTATGCATCCTTGGTTCTTGAACGGGATTATGGGTCCTTAGGGGCACCTGATCCCTTTGAGAACTGCCGGGAGCGAGTGGCAAACAAGGTGGTTGCAGGTCTCACTGACTCCCAGGGCATTCTGCAGAAATCTCAGGAGGGAATCCTGGGTGTGGTGAGATCTTACTATGCTGACTTGTTTCAGAGGAAGGTTTTGGATAAAGAGAAGATGACTCAATTCTTGGAGGCAACTCCAATCCCTGATACTGACGATCTGGACTTTTCTCCTTTGACAGCAGAATGAACGGTGGAGGAGGTTAAGGAGGCTATTAATAAGTTACATCTAAAGAAGGCACCAGGTCCTGATGGTATAACAGCAGAATTTTACAAGAAGTTTAGAGACCTCCTGGCTCCAATCCTTGTGGATGTGTACAAAACTTGTCTAGGAAATCACCTGTTGCCTCCATCCATGAGAGTCTCCTCATTGATTCTTCTGTCTAAAGGTAAGGAGCCTAGCGACGTCAAGAACTGGAGGCCGATTGCCCTCTTGAATGTTGACAGGAAGATTCTGGCAAAGATTATGTTTTGTAGATTAGTCTGTTTGTCCCCGTCACTGTTGGCAGGCTGTCAGTTCGGCACAGTAAAAGGGCGGAACATCTCTGGAGCAGTTATCTCCATAAGGGAAATGTTTGAGAGATGTAAAGCTCTTGGGTGTGGGAGATATATTGTGAGTCTTGACCAGGCTAAGGCCTTCGACAGAGTAGATCATGAGTATCTATGGGCCACTTTGTCAAAGTATGGTATTCCTGGACAATTTGTTGATTGGCTGAAAACTTTATATCGTGAGGCGGAGAGCTTTCCTCTGATTAACGGTTGGCAGGGTGAGACTTTTGGAGTTGAGACGGGGGTGAGGCAGGGTTGTCCCTTGAGTCCCCTGCTGTATGTTTTTGCCATCGACCCGTTCCTGAGGTCACTGCAGAGGTGTGATTTTCGGGGGGTACCAGTCCCCCACTGCTTGCCTCTGAGAGTTGTCGCCTATGCGGATGATGTAACAGTGGTGATATCTGGGCCTCAAGAGGTACAGATGTTATCGGTTGCAATCAGAAGTTTCTCGGGGGCCTCAGGGTCTCTGGTCAACCTTGAAAAGAGTCAAGGTCTTTGGACATTGAATGTTGATCCTGACTTTGATCTGCCACAATTTGTGAAAGCCTCCACCTATATTAAAATCTTAGGGGTTAAGTTTGGGAGGGAGGATAGTGCCAAACTAAATTGGGAGGAGAAGTTGGAAAACGGAAATGCGAAGGTTCAGCGATGGAAAAACTGGAAGCTGACCTATAGAGAAAGGGTTAAAATGTTGAAGACTTACCTGGTGCCTGTCTTCTTGTACATTTCTGTTGTTTTTTCCTTGCCAGAATCCTTCTTGGCTAGACTCTTTAGCCTGTTTTTTCAGCTCCTTTGGGGGAACAGGTTGAATCCAATAAAAAGAGGGATAACCTACCTACGACGAAGAGAGGGTGGGCTGGATATGCTAAATCCAAGGGTGTTCTTTGACTCCATGTTTTTAAAAGTAAATTTTGGAAACCTGGACTCAAACGATAGTTCCACGTGGGTAAACAGTATCAGGGATTGGATATTGCCTTTTGCAGAATCTTGGATGCGAGGCGGCAGTCTCAAGAGGGGGAGATGGACTCGTGACTACCTTCCCCAGTATCTAGACTATGGACTTAGGTGTCTGAAAAAATGGGGTATAGCCAAGTCCTTTATAACGAGTAAGAGCAGGAAGGACTTATACTTCAGTGTATGCAGGTCTTTTTTTTGCTTACATCCAATACTAAAAGACTGTACGACTGCAACCATGCAGAGGAGTTTGAGATTTCTCAATGGGGTGAGACTCCCTGCAAGGTTTTTTGATATTGCTTGGCTGTCATTTCACGGGAAGCTCTATGTCAGAGGGAACCTAAAATGCTTGAGCGTATCAGATAGGAAGTGTCCTTTGGGTTGTCTGCAGGAGGAGACAATGGCACACTGTATATCTGAGTGCTGGGGAGGGAAACAAATATGGGAGAAAATATCCAGCAAGCTAAGATTACCCAGGCTGCATTTTATGAGATACCCAGATATTATCTATGGAGTATCACCAAATGTAAATGGCATCAACCAAGAGACCGTGTATCTCATAATAACTAGAGATGAGCGAGCACCAAAATGCTCGGGTGCTCGTTACTCGAGACGAATTTTTCGCGATGCTCGAGGGTTCGTTTCAAGTAACGAACCCCATTGAAGTCAATGGGCGACCCGAGCATTTTTGTATTTCGCCAATGCTCGCTAAGGTTTTCATTTGTGAAAATCTGGGCAATTCAAGAAAGTGATGGGAACGACACAGCAACGGATAGGGCAGGCGAGGGGCTACATGTTGGGCTGCATCTCAAGTTCACAGGTCCCACTATTAAGCCACAATAGCAGCAAGAGTGCCCCCCCAACAACTTTAACATCTGAAAAGCCCTCATTAGCAATGCATACCTTAGCTAAGCACCACACTACCTCCAACAAAGCACAATCACTGCCTGCATGACACTCCGCTGCCACTTCTCCTGGGTTACATGCTGCCAAATCCCCCCCCCCCCCACGACCCAGTGTCCACAGCGCACACCAAACTGTCCCTGCCCAGCCTTCAGCTGCCCTCATGCCACGCCACCCTCATGTCTATTTATAGGTGCGTCTGCCACAGGAAAAGCAGGCACACACTGCAGAGGGTTGGCACGGCTAGGCAGCGACCCTCTTTAAAAGGGGCGGGGCGATAGCCCACAATGCTGTACAGAAGCAATGAGAAATATAATCCTGTGCCACCGCCATCAGGAGCTGCACACGTGGGCATAGCAATGGGGAACCCATGTGCCACACACTATTCATTCTGTCAAGGTGTCTGCATGCCCCAGTCAGACCGCGTTTTTTTATATATAGTCACAGGCAGGTACAACTTCGCAATGGGAATTCCGTGTGCACCCACAGCATGGGTGGCTCCCTGGAACCCACCGGCGGTACATAAATATATCCCATTGCAGTGCCCAGCACAGCTGAGGTAACGTCAGCTGTAATGCAGGTGGGCTAAAAATTCATTTGATTACACTGTAGGCGAGGGCCCACAAAAATTGGTGGACCAACAGTACTAATGTACCTCAGAAAAATTGCCCATGCCCAACCAAGAGGGCAGGTGAAACCCATTAATCGCTTTGGTTAATGTGGCTTAAGTGGTAACTAGGCCTGGAGGCAGCCCAGTTAAAATAAAAATTGGTTCAGGTGAAAGTTTCAACGCTTTAATGAGCATTGAAACGTATAAAAATTGTTTAGAAAAATTATATGACTGAGCCTTGTGGGCCTAAGAAAAACTGCCCGTTCGGCGTGATTATGTGAGGTTTCAGGAGGAGAAGGAGGAGGAGGAGGAGGAATATTATACACAGATTGATGAAGCAGAAATGTCCCCGTTTTTGATGGTGATAGAGAATGATGCTTCCATCCGCGGGTGCAGCCTACGTATTGCTTAGGTAACGCTGCTGTCCGCTGGTGGAGAAGAGAACTCTGGGGAAATCCAGGCTTTGTTCACCTTGATGAGTGTAAGCCTGTCGGCACTGTCAGTTGACAGGCGGGTACGCTTATCCATGATGATTCCCCCAGCCGCACTAAACACCCTCTCCGACAAGACGCTAGCCGCAGGACAAGCAAGCACCTCCAGGGCATACAGCGCGAGTTCAGGCCACGTGTCCAGCTTCGACACCCAGTAGTTGTAGGGGGCAGAGGCGTCACCGAGGATGGTCGTGCGATCGGCTACGTACTCCCTCACCATCCTTTTACAGTGCTCCCGCCGACTCAGCCGTGACTGGGGAGCGGTGACACAGTCTTGCTGGGGAGCCATAAAGCTGTCAAAGGCCTTAGAGAGTGTTCCCCTGCCTGTGCTGTACATGCTGCCTGATCTCCGCGCCTCCCCTGCTACCTGGGCCGAGGAACTGCGCCTTCGGCCACTAGCGCTGTCGTATGGGAATTTTACCATCAGTTTGTCCGCCAGGGTCCTGTGGTATAGCATCACTCTCGAACCCCTTTCCTCTTCGGGAATCAGAGTGGGCAGGTTCTCCTTATAGCGTGGGTCGAGCAGTGTGTACACCCAGTAATCCGTAGTGGCCAGAATGCGTGTAACGCGAGGGTCACGAGAAAGGCATCCTAACATGAAGTCAGCCATGTGTGCCAGGGTACCTGTACGCAACACATGGCTGTCTTCACTAGGAAGATCACTTTCAGGATCCTCCTCCTCCTCCTCCTCCTCTTCCTCCTCCTCAGGCCATACACGCTGAAAGGATGACAGCCCAGCAGCATGTGTACCCTCACCAGTGGGCCAAGCTGTCTCTTCCCCCTCCTCCTCATCCTCCTCATGCTCCTCCTCCTCAACGCGCTGAGATATAGATAGGCGGGTGCTCTGACTATCCAGCGACATACTGTCTTCCCCCGGCTCTGTTTCCGAGCGCAAAGCGTCTGCCTTTATGGTTTGCAGGGAACTTCTCAAGATGCATAGCAGAGGAATGGTGACGCTAATGATTGCAGCATCGCCGCTCACCACCTGGGTAGACTCCTCAAAGTTTCGAAGGACCTGGCAGATGTCTGCCAACCAGGCCCACTCTTCTGTAAAGAATTGAGGAGGCTGACTCCCACTACGCCGCCCATGTTGGAGTTGGTATTCCACTATAGCTCTACGCTGCTCATAGAGCCTAGCCAACATGTGGAGCGTAGAGTTCCACCGTGTGGGCATGTCGCACAGCAGTCGGTGCACTGGCAGATTAAACCGATGTTGCAGGGTGCGCAGGGTGGCAGCGTCCGTGTGGGACTTGCGGAAATGTGCTCAGAGCCGGCGCACCTTTCCGAGCAGGTCTGACAAGCGTGGGTAGCTTTTCAGAAAGCGCTGAACCACCAAATTAAAGACGTGGGCCAGGCATGGCACGTGCGTGAGGCTAACGAGCTGCAGAGCCGCCACCAGGTTACGGCCATTGTCACACACGACCATGCCCGGTTGGAGGCTCAGCGGCGCAAGCCAGCGGTCGGTCTGCTCTGTCAGACCCTGCAGCAGTTCGTGGGCCGTGTGCTTCCTATCTCCTAAGCTGAGTAGTTTCAGCACGGCCTGCTGACGCTTGCCCACCGCTGTGCTGCCACGACGCGCGACACCGACTGCTGGCGACGTGCTGCTGCTGACACATCTTGATTGCGAGACAGAGGTTGCGTTGGAGGAGGAGGAGGAGGAGGAGGAGGGTGCTTTAGTGGAGGAAGCATACACCTCCGCAGATACCACCACCGAGCTGGGGCCCGCAATTCGGGGGGTGGGTAGGACGTGAGCGGTCCCAGGCTCTGACTCTGTCCCAGCCTCCACTAAATTCACCCAATGTGCCGTCAGGGAGATGTAGTGGCCCTGCCCGCCTGTGCTTGTCCACGTGTCCGCTGTTAAGTCGACCTTGGCAGTAACCGCGTTGGTGAGGGCGCGTACAATGTTGCGAGAGACGTGGTCGTGCAGGGCTGGGACGGCACATCGGGAAAAGTAGTGGCGACTGGGAACTGAGTAGCGCGGGGCCGCCGCCGCCATCATACTTTTGAAGGACTCCGTTTCCACAACCCTATACGGCAGCATCTCCAGGCTGATAAATTTGGCTATGTGCACGTTTAACGCTTGAGCGTGCGGGTGCGTGGCGGCGTACTTGCGCTTGCGCTCAAACACTTGCGCTAGCGACGGCTGGACGCTGCGCTGACAGACATTGCTGGATGGGGCCGAGGACAGCGGAGGTGAGGGTGTGGGTGCAGGCCAGGAGACGGTAGTGCCTGTGTCCTCAGAGCGGGGTTGGATCTCAGTGGCAGGATGGGGCACAGGGGGAGAGGCAGCGGTGCAAACCTGAGACGGTGAACGGCCTTCGTCCCACCTTGTGGGGTGCTTGGCCATCATATGCCTGCACATGCTGGTGGTGGTGAGGCTGGTGGTGGTGGCTCCCCGGCTGATCTTGGCGCGACAAAGGTTGCACACCACTGTTCCTCAGTCGTCTGCACTCTCAGTGAAAAACTGCCAGACCTTTGAGCACCTCGGCCTCTGCAGGGTGGCATGGCGCGAGGGGGCGCTTTGGGAAACAGTTGGTGGATTATTCGGTCTGGCCCTGCCTCTACCCCTGGCCACCGCACTGCCTCTTGCAACCTGCCCTGCTGCTGCCCTTGCCTCCCCCTCTGAAGACCTGTCCTCAGTAGGCGTAGCAAACCAGGTGGGGTCAGTCACCTCATCGTCCTCCTGCTGCTCTTCCTCAGAATCCTCGGTGTGCTCCTCCCTCGGACTTACTGCCCTTACTACTACGTGACTGCAAGACAACTGTGTCTCATCGTCATCGTCCTCCTCACCCACTGAAAGCTCTTGAGACAGTTGCCGGAAGTCCCCAGCCTCCTCTCCCGGACCCCGGGAACTTTGCAATGGTTGGGCATCAGTGACGATAAACTCCTCTGGTGGGAGAGGAACCACTGCTGCCCAATCTGAGCAGGGGCCCGAGAACAGTTCCTGGGAGTCTGCCCGCTCCTCAGAATGTCTCATTTTCATGGAGTGAGGAGGCTGGGAGGGAGGAGGAGCAGCAGACAGAGGATTCAGAGTTGCAGCAGTGGACGGCGCAGAACTCTGGGTGGACGATAGATTGCTGGATGCACTTTCTGCCATCCACGACAGGACCTGCTCACACTGCTCATTTTCTAATAAAGGTCTACCGCGTGGACCCATTAAATGTGCTATGAATGTGGGGACGCCAGAAACGTGCCTCTCTCCTAATCGCGCAGCAGTCGGCTGCGATACACCTGGATCAGAAGCTCGGCCTGTGCCCACACCCGGACTAGGGCCTCCGCGTCCTCGGCCGCGCCCACGTCCTCTAGGCTTACCCCTACCCCTCAGCATGCTGTATTACCAGTAGTGCAGAAACACAACACTGTAATTAAATGTGCCGCTTATTGGCCTGTGGTTTGAGGCTGAGTTCGCTTACGGAACGCCAGGAAATAATTTGGCGCAAGCCTGCTGTAACACTTAGCTGGCTGCGTATTTATTTGGAGAAATTTTACCCCCAGCAGACACGGACCCAGAACACTGAGCAGAGTGACAGGCAGGCCAAATAGATTTTTTTCAAATCTTCTTTTGCAAAAGGACCACTGCGTATATTCAATCTATAATATGTCTTCTGGCCCTGCCTCCACACTTCTGTCCCTGGAGTATTACTGCAGGGCGCAATGCTCTGCACGGCAGATATACCAAGAAAAAAAAAATGTGCAACACTGCTAACAGCAGCCTCCACACTACTGCACACGGTTAGATGTGGCCCTAAGAAGGGCCGTTGGGGTTCTTGAAGCCTACACTTACTCCTAACACTCTCCCTATAGCAGCTCCGACACCAGCAGCACTGTCCCTGATCTCTAACAGAATGCATCTGTGGCGAGCCGCGGGAGGGGCCGATTTATATACTCGGGTGACACCTGATCTCGCCAGCCACTCACTGCAGGGGGGTGGTATAGGGCTTGAACGTCACAGGGGGAAGTTGTAATGCCTTCCCTGTCTTTCAATTGGCCAGAAAAGCGCGCTAACGTCTCAGAGATGAAAGTGAAAGTAACTCGAACATCGCGTGGTACTCGTTACGAGTAACGAGCATCTCGAACACGCTAATACTCGAACGAATATCAAGCTCGGACGAGTACGTTCGCTCATCTCTAATAATAACCATCATCAAATATTACCATTGGCACACCAGAACAAGAGTGTCCATCCATAATGAGCCATTTGATCACATGTCAACAGTGAACCTTATTCTGTCCGAACTGACTTGGGTTAAAAAGTTAGAGGTTAAGAAAAATGCTAAAAACTCTGAATTGTGGCGAAATATACATACTTATTAATGTGGTGTCAGTTGTATGTAGGACACTTTGTGTTATGTTTGAAAATTTCATTTTATTTATTTATTCTTTCTCAATACCCCATAACAGCAATGAACTCCAACTAAGTTAAAGTTGTTAAAAGTGTTGTTTCTTTTTTTATAGGCATGTATATTGTTACATAACTCTTTGTGTTGATATTTCTGGAAGAAATGTATTGTTTATTTCATGTATGGTTTTTACTAATAAAAATTGCCCCCTATGTACAAGAATATAACTACTATAATACTGCCCCCTATGTACAAGAATATAACTACTATAATACTGCCCCCTATGAGCAAGAAAATAACTACTATAATACTACTACCTATGTACAAGAATATAACTACTATAATACTGCCCCCTATGTACAAGAATATAACTACTATAATACTGCCCCCTATGAGCAAGAATATAACTACTATAATACTGCCCCCTATGTACAAGAATATAACTACTATAATACTGCCTCCTATGTACAAGAATATAACTACTATAATACTGCCCCCTATGTACAAGAATATAACTACTATAATACTGCCCCCTATGTACAAGAATATAACTACTATAATACTGCCCCTATGTACAAGAATAAAACCACTATAATACTGCTCCTATGTACAAGAATATAACTACTATAATACTGCTCCCTATGTACAAGAATATAACTACTATAATACTGCCCCCTATGTACAAGAAAATAACTACTATAATACTCCCCGATGTACAAGAATATAACTACTATAATACTGCCTCCCATGTACAAGAATATAACTACTATAATACTGCTCCTATGTACAAGAATATAACTACTATAATACTCCCCGATGTACAAGAATATAACTGCTATAATACTACCTCCCATGTACATGAATATAACTACTATAATACTGCTCCTATGTACAAGAATATAACTACTATAATACCGCTCCCTATGTACAAGAATATAACTACTATAATACTGCCTCCCATGTACATGAATATAACTACTATAATACTGCTCCTATGTACAAGAATATAACTACTATAATACTTCCCCCTATGTACATGAATATAACTACTATAATACTGCCTCCTATGTACAAGAATATAACTACTATATTACTGCCCCCTATGTACAAGAATATAACTACTATAATACTGCCCCTATGTACAAGAATATAACTACTATAATACTGCCCCCTATGTACAAGAATATAAATACTATAATACTGCCCCCTATGTACAAGAATATAACTACTATAATACTGCCCCTATGTACAAGAATATAACTACTATAATACTGCCCCCTATGTGCAAGAATATAACTACTATAATACTGCCTACTATGTACAAGAATATAACTACTATAATACTGCCCCCTATGTGCAAGAATATAACTACTATAATACTGCCCCCTATGTGCAAGAATATAACTACTATAATACTGCCTACTATGTACAAGAATATAACTACTATAATACTGCCCCCTATGTGCAAGAATATAACTAGTATAATACTTCCACCTATGTACAAGAATATATCTACTATAATACTGCCCCTATGTACAAGAATATAACTACTATAATACTGCCCCCTATGTACAAGAATATAACTACTATAATACTGCCCCCTATGTGCAAGAATATAACTAGTATAATACTTCCCCCTATGTACAAGAATATAACTACTATAATACTTCCCCCTATGTACAAGAATATAAATACTATAATACTGCCCCCTATGTACAAGAATATATCTACTATAATACTGCCCCCTATGTACAAGAATATAACTACTATAATACTGCCCCCTATGTACAAGAATATAACTACTATAATACCGCCCCCTATGTACAAGAATATAACTACTATAATACTGCCCTCTATGCACAAGAATATAACTACTATAATACTGCCCCTATGTACAAGAATATAACTACTATAATACTGCCCCCTATGTGCAAGAATATAACTACTATAATACTGTCCCCTATGTGCAAGAATATAACTACTATAATACTGCCCCCTATGAACAAGAATATAACTACTATAATACTGCTCCCTATGTGCAAGAATATAACTACTATAATACTGCCCCCTATGTACAAATATATACAGTAACTACTATAATACTGTCCCTATGTACAAGAATATAACTACTATAATACTGCCACTATGTACAAGAATATAACTACTATAATACTGCCCCCTATGTGCAAGAATATAACTACTATAATACTGCCCCCCTATGTACAAGAATATAACTACTATAATACTGCCCCCTTTGTACAAGAATATAACTACTATAATACTGCCCCCTATGTACAAGAATATAACTACTATAATACTCCCCCTATGTACAAGAATATAACTACTATAATACTGCCTCCTATGTACAAGAATATAACTCCTATAATACTGCCCCCTTTGTACAATAATATAACTACTATAATACTGCCCTCTATATACAAGAATAAAACTACTATAATACTGCCCCCTTTGTACAAGAATATAACTACTATAATACTGCCCACTATGTACAAGAATATAACTACTATAATACTGCTCCCTATGTACAAGAATATAACTACTATAATACTGCCCCCTATGTACAAGAATATAACTACTATAATACTGCCTCCTATGTACAAGAATATAACTACTATAATACTGCCCCCTATGTACAAGAATATAACTACTATAATACTGCCTCCTATGTACAAGAATATAACTACTATAATACTGCCCCCTGTGTACAAGAATATAACTACTATAATACTGCCCCCTATGTACAAGAATATAACTACTATAATACTGCCCCCTATGTACAAGAATATAACTACTATAATACTGCCCCTATGTACAAGAATATAACTACTATAATACTGCCTCCTATGTACATGAAAATAACTACTATAATACTGCCTCCTATGTACAAGAATATAACTACAATAATACTGCCCCCTATGTACATGAATATAACTACTATAATACTGCCTCCTATGTACAAGAATATAACTACTATAATACTGCACCCTATGTACAAGAATATAACTACTATAATACTGCTCCCCTATGTACAAGAATATAACTACTATAATACTGCTCCCCTATGTACAAGAATATAACTACTATAATACTGCCCCCTATGTACAAGAATATAACTACTATAATACTGCCCCTATGTACAAGAATATAACTACTATAATACTGCCCCCTATGTACAAGAATATAAATACTATAATACTGCCCCCTATGTACAAGAATATAACTACTATAATACTGCCCCTATGTACAAGAATATAACTACTATAATACTGCCCCCTATGTGCAAGAATATAACTAGTATAATACTTCCACCTATGTACAAGTATATAACTACTATAATACTGCCTACTATGTACAAGAGTATAACTACTGTAATACTGCTCCCTATGTACAAGAATATAACTACTATAATACTGCCCCCTATGTGCAAGAATATAACTACTATAATACTGCCTACTATGTACAAGAATATAACTACTATAATACTGCCCCCTATGTGCAAGAATATAACTAGTATAATACTTCCACCTATGTACAAGAATATATCTACTATAATACTGCCCCTATGTACAAGAATATAACTACTATAATACTGCCCCCTATGTACAAGAATATAACTACTATAATACTTCCCCCTATGTGCAAGAATATAACTACTATAATACTGCCCCCTATGTGCAAGAATATAACTAGTATAATACTTCCCCCTATGTACAAGAATATAACTACTATAATACTTCCCCCTATGTACAAGAATATAACTACTATAATACTGCCCCCTATGTACAAGAATATATCTACTATAATACTGCCCTCTATGCACAAGAATATAACTACTATAATACTGCCCCTATGTACAAGAATATAACTACTATAATACTGCCCCCTATGTGCAAGAATATAACTACTATAATACTGTCCCCTATGTGCAAGAATATAACTACTATAATACTGCCCCCTATGAACAAGAATATAACTACTATAATACTGCTCCCTATGTGCAAGACTATAACTACTATAATACTGCCCCCTATGTACAAGAATATAAGTACTATAATACTGCTCCTATGTACAAGAATATAACTACTATAATACTGCCCCCTATGTACAAGAATATAACTACTATAATACTGCCCCTATGTACAAGAATATAACTACTATAATAGTGCCCCCTATGTACAAGAATATAACTACTATAATACTGCCCCTATGTACAAGAATATAACTACTATAATACTGCTCCTACGTACAAGAATATAACTACTATAATACTGCTCCTATGTACTAGAATATAGCTACTATAATACTGCTCCCTATGTACAAGAATATAACTACTGTAATACTGCCCCCTATGTACAAGAATATAACCACTATAATACTGCCTCCCTATGTACAAGAATATAACTACTGTAATACTGCTCCTATGTACAAGAATATAACTACTATAATACTGCCCCTATGTACAAGAATATAACTACTATAATACTGCCGCCTATGTACAATAATATAACTACTATAATACTGCCCCCTATGTACAATAATATAACTACTATAATACTGCCCCTATGTACAAGAATATAACTACTATAATACTGCTCCCTATGTACAAGAATATAACTACTATAATACTGCCCCCTATGTCCAAGAATATAACTACTATAATACTGCCCCCTATGTACATGAATATAACTACTATAATACTGCCCCTATGTACAAGAATATAACTACTATAATACTGCCCCCTATGTACAAGAATATAACTACTATAATACTGCTCCCTATGTACAAGAATATAACTACTATAATACTGCCCCCTATGTACAAGAATATAACTACTATAATACTGCCCCTATGTACAAGAATATAACTACTATATTACTGCCCCCTATGTACAAGAATATAACTACTATAATACTGCCCCCTATGTACAAGAATATAACTACTATAATACTGCCCCCTATGTGCAAGAATATAACTACTATAATACTGCCTCCTATGTACTAGAATATAACTACTATAATACTGCTCCCTATGTACAAGAATATAACTACTATAATACTGGTCCCTATGTAGAAGAATATAACTACTATAATACTGCCTCCTATGTACAAGAATATAACTACTATAATACTGCTCCTATGTACAAGAATATAACTACTATAATACTGCCCCCTATGTACAAGAATATAACTACTATAATACTGCCCCCTATGTACAAGAATATAACTACTATAATACTGCCCCCCTATGTACAAGAATATAACTACTATAATACTGCCTCCTATGTACAAGAATATAACTACTATAATACTGCCCCCTATGTACAAGAATATAACTACTATAATACTGCCCCCCTATGTACAAGAATATAACTACTATAATACTGCCTCCTATGTACAAGAATATAACTACCATAATACTGCCCCCTATGTACAAGAATATAACTACTATAATACTGCCTCCTATGTACAAGAATATAACTACTATAATACTGCCCCCCTATGTACAAGAATATAACTACTATAATACTGCCCCCTATGTACAAGAATATAACTACTATAATACTGTTCCTATGTCCAAGAATATAACTACTATAATACTGCCCCCTATGTACAAGAATATAACTACTATAATACTGCCCACTATGTACAAGAATATAACTACTATAATACTGCCCCCTATGTACAAGAATATAACTACTATAATACTGCCCACTATGTACAAGAATATAACTACTATAATACTGCCCTCTATGTACAGGAGTCTATGTACTAATATAGTAGCAGTTATGCTATGTTAGTGGGCACTTAGCGCTATTTTGGGTAGTGATATGTGATTATGGAGTCATCTCCGTGGCGGTCGCCCCCCTCTGCGGTCTCTGGTGCAGGTGAAGCAGGAATTCTCCAGCGAGCTGTCAGCAGGGGATGAGGTGATTAGTTCCCACCTGCACCCATCACACTTCCTCCAAGGACGCCCTGACCTTGTTGGGGTTCCGTCCTGCTCTGTGCTCGGTAATTCTTCATCCTTGTGACTGACAGCGGATAATCACGTTAATCTGATTGCTCCGCTCTCCTTTGCCATTGAGATGAATTCTTGTAGTCAATTTATGCAAATTCCGTGCCGAGCGCGTTGTCCCGGTATCTGCAGGATTTGTGCGCGGGTCAATAAGACCTCACCGATGTGATTACCGCAGCAGAGGTCACATCCTGCATAGGATTCCGCCGCTCCATCTAGATGAGGCTGTGAAAGAGTCTGCAGGAAGTTCATTCTAATACGCATTAGTAACAGGGACCTGTAATTGCGCCATTTAATCTTCCGTACGCCGCGTGAAACATCTGAGCCGGAGGAACTATCCTGAGATTGCATTTGGTTTGCTATTGATGCATTTGTGATGAGACGGGTTTATAATATCCAGTTCACAAATGGCGGCCTGAGTTGGAGCCTTCTCTAGCTCTCTATCAGATCTTTCTGTTGCCTCTCACTATATTTGGCGCCTGTTCTAGCTGTTCTTGCACCAAATCTGAAATCTACATCAGCTGCAAGCTGGCATTGATCTCAGCCATAAACAGGGTTCAGGAGTGGCTACCATGAGGCAATCAGAAGCTGCTGCCTAAGGCCTTAGTCACACGGGCGTTTTTTCATGCGATTTGCGGATCGCATGACGGATGCGCATCCGCAAATCGCGTGACCGGTGCGCGCAAGTCGCCCGAAAATCGCCCGAAAATCTGCTCCTAGCCGCGTTTCATTAGAAACGGGCCGGAGCTGTCCAGCGCATTGCATTCAATGGAGACGGCAATAGAGTCGGCTCCATTTAAAGCAATGCGCTGCGGGCGAGCCCGGGATGAATTGTCGGGAAGGGCTTAAATATATAAGCCCTTCCCTGCAATCCATCCTAAAATGTGTAAAAATAAAAAATATATATATACTCACCTTCTCCCGGCAGCCGGAGCTCCGCGCGGCCGTCCTGCAGTGGGTGTGAAGGGGGTGTAAGTCAGACCTGCCCCCTGATTGGCTCAGCGCTGAGCCAATCAGAGGCATGTCTCACTCACACCCATTCATGAATTCATGAATGGATGTGAGTCAGACCTGCCCCTGATTGGCTCAGCGCTGAGAGGCAGCAGTCACTCACCCATTCATGAATTCATGAATGGGTGTGTGAGTGAAACCTGCCTCTGATTGGTCAGGGCTGTGACCAATCAGAGGCAGATTATTCAGCAGGCGGGGATTTTAAAGCCCCGCCGGCTGAATAGTGCCAAGAAGCAGTTCAGGAGAACTGACAGCGGCCGCGGCTGGACTCCGGCTGCAGCGGAAAGGTGAGTATACAGTTTTTTTTTTATTTTAACACATTTTAGGATGAATTGCAGGGAAGGGCTTATATATATAACCCCTTCCCGACAATTCATCCCGCGCACGCCAGCAGCCCATTGCTACAATGGAGTCGGCTGTATTGCCGGCTCCATTGAATTCAATGGGCAAACATCGTTCTTCTCTGCCACAGCTGTTACAGCTGTGGCAGAGAAGAATGATTTGTCTTCTATACGTTCTCAATGGTGTCGGCGCTGCTGCCGCCGGCCCCACTGAGCGCATATAGAGAAGAGAACAGGAATCGCAGATCGCAGATAGGTGCGATCTGCGATTTCTGTTCTATAATTTATCGGACGAGCGCATAAAAAGCGCTCATGTGTCCGATACCATTGCAAAGCAATGGTTTTATAAAATCGCCGGACGCATGCGCATGCGCAAATCGCGGCTAAAAACACCCGTCTGACTAAGGCCTCAGTCGGCAGTCTGCAGGACCCTAGATGGGTTGCTGCCCGGATGCTAGTTATTCTTTTCCAATGTATTAATGGCCAGTAAAAAAGAGTGCCACCTATGAGCCAGCCGGGCAGTAAGCCTAAAAGTGTTTAACGCATGTGATGTGTAGTTCTGATCGGGTGGCACCTGCCACTGATTCCTGACCTCTCTGCCAGCTTCGGCGTACCTGCATACAATCGCCAGCCTTTACACTGAGCAGATGCTGGAGAAGAGGTCAGGGGGTCACACTGACCACAGCATTGGTGGGCGCCACCAGATTGGGGCTACACACCAAGTGTACTAGGTGCTTGTTGGGTTGCTGCCTGGCTGAACCCTGGGGATACACTATGGGGGTCACTGTTAAGACTGGGACCATTAACAATGACAGTATAGCTAATGCAGCCACTATGGGAGTCACTAATACTACTGGAGCCTCTATAGGAGAAACTATTAATTCCAGGGCCATTTTGGGGGTCACTATTACTATTGGGGGCATTAAGGGGGGCCACTTACTATTTGGCACACTACTTGGGGACATTTTTTGCGAGATACAACCCCTTATATGTGAGAAGTTTTAGGCTACGTCCTGGTTATCATCTGCTGGATGCAAATACTCCAGTCACTGACTGCAAGCTGAGATCTTGAGATCATAAGGAATTCAGACATGATAAAATGAATACATAAATGAGGAAGTTGCAGAATGTGTTATACAGCCATTAAGATTATACAAATGTGTGTGTCATAGGAAGTGTCTGAAGAGGAGCAGGACCGGCAGAGGGCAAGGGGCAGGATATCTCTGGAGAGGAGCAGGACCTGCAGAGGGCAAGGGGCAGGAAATGTCTGGAGAGGAGCAGGACCTGCAGAGGGCAAGGGGCAGGAAATGTCTGGAGAGGAGCAGGACCTGCAGAGCGCAAGGGGCAGGAAATGTCTGGAGAGGAGCAGGACCTGCAGAGCGCAAGGGGCAGGAAATGTCCGGAGAGGAGCAGGACCTGCAGAGGGCAAGGGGCAGGAAATGTCTGGAGAGGAGCAGGACCTGCAGAGGGTAAGGGGCAGGAAATGTCTGGAGAGGAGCAGGACCTGCAGAGGGCAAGAGGCAGGAAATGTCTGGAGAGGAGCAGGACCTGCAGAGGGCAAGGAGCAGGACCTGCAGAGGGCAAGAGGCAGGAAATGTCTGGAGAGGAGCAGGACCTGCAGAGGGCAAGGGGCAGGAAATGTCTGAAGAGGGGCAGGACCTGCAGAGGGCAAGGGGCAGGAAATGTCTGGAGAGGGGCAGGACCTGCAGAGGGCAAGGGGCAGGAAATGTCTGAAGAGGGGCAGGACCTGCAGAGGGCAAGGGGCAGGAAATGTCTGGAGAGGGGCAGGACCTGCAGAGGGCAAGGGGCAGGAAGTGCCTGGAGAGGGGCAGGACCTGCAGAGGGCAAGGGGCAGGAAGTGCCTGGAGAGGGGCAGGACCTGCAGAGGGCAAGGGGCAGGAAGTGCCTGGAGAGGGGCAGGACCTGCAGAGGGCAAGGGGCAGGAAATGTCTGGAGAGGGGCAGGACCTGCAGAAGGCAAGGGACAGAAAATGTCTGGAGAGGAGCAGGACCTGCAGAGGGCAAAGTGCAGAAAGTGTCTGGATAGGGGCAGGACCCACAGGGGGCAAGGGGCAGGAAACAACTGGAGAGCTTCAAGACCCACAAAGGGCAATTAGCAGGACCCATAGAGGGTATAGGGTAGGACCCAGAGATGGCAAGTGGCAGAACTGATAGAAGCCAAGGGACAGGAAGTGTCTGGAGATGGGCAGGACCAACAGAGAGCAAATGCAGCCGCATTACAGTCGCCTGAATTAGTCCTTTCTGTGCAGTACATATATACATTTACTGCCTACAGCTGTCCACATCCAAAACATACTGGTCTGTGAACAAAATACAGACTGACACAGAGCAGGGCAATGAAGTCATAAAAAGTATATGCCCCTCTATGACCATAAAGAAGGACAAAAATCTGCCTATTAGGGGAACCTCCCTATAAGTCAATGTCTGATCCTACCATATAAGCCGAGCCAGACACTCCTTCTGGTTTGGCTAATATCTCCTTAGTCATGTTGAAAGGCTCATTAAAGAGTTATTCATTGAGTTATAGGGAAGCTACCACCAATAGGTGGCACTAGGGAGACAGTTTTCCTTCCTTCTAGAGATCTAATTTACATACCGTATGTTTTTTCCCAGGGAGCATTGCTTGGCCTGTAAGTCTCCTTACAGCATGTTGGCGCTCTCCACAAGCAGAACCATTACCTTCTGAGATGTCTATGATGATGACATCCAGTGTATGGAAGAGCCGGTGACAACCCCCTATTGGCTCTCTCACCACAGTCTGTAGTTGTCACTGAACCCGGCTTCATCTTTCGCCGTGCGTCCTCAGGTAATGGACTGAAAGATACTTTCATCTGTTTTACATTTCCATAACCCAGAATTCCACTGTGTGTGCCTGGGGTTACTGTATGACCCTGCTAGAGTCTGACTGGGACTAATGTGTGGCAGGTGAAGGGTTAAGGCCGAGATCAGCTCGCTGGGTACTAGAAAAGTGCTTCTATTTAATGCATATTATTGATTTGTAAATGGACACCCGGAGAGCAGAGAACGCTCCACACCGCCTTCCGTCATCTCAGGCTGGAGCGGCGGCCATGATTACTGGATTAACTCTTTGCTGACCACTGAAGGCTCAGTCAAATATTTGTGTTCAAAAAAAAAAAGCAAAAAACTTTGGCTAAAAAGTCTTACTTTTTTTTTTTAAAGAATTACAATTAGCAAAACTGTATCATTATATCAACTTGATCGGGTTAATTCCCCCAACGTCGAATGTGCAATCAACAAGGAGCTCTGCCCTTTGTGAAATAGTAGAACGGGAGACGGGGGCGGAGTTATACTAGCAGTCGCCTGATGGCACCCAATAGCCTGCTGCCACTTAGAAGACACCAGTAGTACAACTGGCACATGGTCAGGGCCTGTTAGGCCCAGAGCTTCTGGTTTCAGGACAACATTTTCCTCTGGGGCCGGAGGGGGAGGGGACATATTATTTATGCTTATTCTTCTCTGCTGTCCAACAAATCGCCCAGTTCCAGTTTTTAGCCATCCAAGATGGGCACTTCAATTTTCCATCTAGCACTGGTGTCTGATTGGCCAACACTTATCACATGACCGGTGCTGGCCAATCAGAGAGCAGGTACAGTCATCGTGGCTTTGGCTGCCCTAGCTGGAAAGATAGAAAGATAGACATTAAGGTCTCATGGAGGGAATCGGGCCAACTGTGCTGCAATGGAGGCCGATGGCAAATATGGCACCCTTGGCATATTGGGCTGCTGCACTTCCTGCCCAGGACAACATATCTGTAACGAGAGAGGAAGTGCAAGGCAGCACGGTGCCACCATTTATTACAATGGGAGTAAAGCCGGCACCCCCACTGCTTCCTCTCTCCACTGATGACAAAGGGCCAGATGATTGACAGATGGACGGCGGGCCCCGAGCGGCGGGCCCCATCCATCAACTACTGATGGCCTGTTCAGAGGATAGTCATTAGTTGAAACGAGTCTCAACTACCTCTTAAAGCTATGACAGGAGGCACTTTTGATAATTGGATAGAAAGATGTATAAAATCCAAATCTCCCCCCCCCCCCCCTTCCGCTACCCACCACCTAATCAGATCTTGGTAACAAATAGATGATTGTGCCTAAAAAAGGGGTCTTCCTCACACAAGCAATGTGACCTTAGCAGGAAGCACCTCATGGACCACATAGCAGATTTATGGGATCAGAGAAGTAGAAGCAACATAATGTCTGTGTTAAGGTTGTGCATCTGGGACCTATGGTTCTACAGGTTTCCTTGTGCACACCTTTACAGGTAGGGGTTCATTAAGCTGGCTGGGTGTGGCATTCTCCACCAGCCAATCCCCCTGGTCTGTAGCAGATAAATACCAGCAAACTTTGCAGAGAGATTGCTGGCCATTTTAGTGCCTGAGATATCACTGTTTATCCCACTGAGAGCTGGTGTTATGCATGCTTGTCTGTGGGGTCCCTCTCCTCCCCTGAGGACGGTCTGGACACCTGTTGGCCCTCCCCTCCTTGCGTTCTGGAGTGTGTGCATTGTGTAGTGTGTGGTACGGTGATCACACAGGTGCAGGCAGTCCGCAGGTTTCTCCCTACCCCTGGGCAGGTGCGGCCTCCAAACATCTGATGTCCTATGTGTGTGTCAGGTGGGTGATGCCTGACTCTGATCCCTGTATCTCAGCATGGTGGCTGACTCTCTATTCCCCTGGTGTGCGGACTCTTGGACTGGCTATGGTTTACCATCTGCATGCATGTGAGCTCTGGGTGGGGTTCTTGTTCTATGTTGTATGCACAACCTGGTATGTTGGTGTGAACAGTGATGTGTTTTGCTTGTCTGTGTAGGTGGCCAGACATGTGCGCTATGTGCAGTCCTGTTCTATGTGGTTTGTGTTACTCTGTATGTTGGTGTGAACAGCGTCGTATGTTAGGTCTGTACAGGGTGCCAGACATGTGCTTTATGTGCAGTCCTGTTCCGTGTACAGTGTGTGTGAACAGTGCCGTGTCCTACATGTGTTTGGTGCATCTCTCTAGGCTGCTGATCAGGGATAGCCACGTCTCAGATGAAGACAGTGGGGCTGACCCTATCGGGACGAGCACCCCACTTTGAGGTAGGGGTTCCCCACTTTCCCTTATTAGTAAGGGACAGGGGTCCTTCCATCTGACCTGGAGAGGTGTAATTGCTTCTTGCAAACACTATGAGTCATTGCAGTTTTAAAGAGGACACGTTTGCGTCCGTTCTGAGGTGTGGCACCGAGCGGACGTAACAGTCTGTGGGTTCAGACCCCCAGGAAGATGTCAGCGGGTCGGTAACCTCATCTCAGCTGGTTGGGGTTAACTTCCTTTATACTACTCTGGAAAGATATTGAAAAAGTCCCCAACCCTCCTGAGCCTCCAAGTTCTGGGGACCCAGATGACAGATGGAGACCTACCAGACTTCTAGAATCCCTTGTCCAGTACATTGGGGGACCCAAATTGCTTTTTGTTTTCCAGGTCTCCTTGTGGAGAGTACCAAGTAGGCAGAGTCTTATATGGACTACGCAATGCCTCCTGGGAAACAGCAATGCAAATAGGGGATGGAAAACTGCCTCCACAGCACCACCTATTGGACGGTAGTTTTCCTAGAAGTCAGTTTCTAATATTTTTACATGACTAAGGATATAAACCAAAGTCTTCCCAAAGGATAAGTCCCGAATCTACAGACATCTGCGTCAGGGTCCTGGCACCGCATCAGTGCAGAGCTGGAACTGCTGGGCCGGCAGAGGGGGCGGGGGCCATCTTGGATTCTGAGCTCTGGCACACCTCCACGCCAGGTGGTGGCTCAGCTCTGCCAACCCTACCCACCACCCTAGCCACCCGCCAAGGTAGGAAGAGGAGAAACACCATCATAGTGCAGACAGCCCCACAGACATGGTAAGGAGTAGTTACATGTATGGCGCATTCACACGGGCGGATTCAGTATTGGTCCGTGAAATACACATTGTTTTCCCGAATCGACCCTGTGCGTATTCACTCCGTATTTGGACTTTTTGGGGGTTTTTGCACGCGCATCCATTGCGTTTTTCACGTACACAAAAAAATGCAAGCAGGTCCCGTAGATTTTTCCTGCTTTCGTGTGTAAATCTGCGGCAAATACATGTATGTTCCCTGCGTGTTTACGTCGTGCCATGGAGGGCTTAGCCTAACTAGCATGATTCTCGTGATATTACTATGCGTGAGAAAGGAAAGAGCGGGACCTACCGATAGTGCAAGGTAAAAAAAAAAACTTTGACTTGTTGATGCGTAAATATAGTCCATAGCGGCGAGCGTATTTGCGTATGCGCTCATCTGTATAAGCCCTGACTTTAATGGACATGGAACACCGCGGTACGAACAATAGGGATTAAGCTGTCCATGAAGTAAAGTAGACTTTCTTCTTGTTTCCTCCCTTCCCGTCTCTCGCCGCTACGCCATCACATTCGTGCAGGTGACTACCCATGACCCTCTTTAACACCGCAAAGGGTGCCAGGTAATACCCCCCCTCTGTATTCTGCCCGACCCCGATTGGGGTATTAGCCGGTCATAACCATTCTTCTGTCCTTCATCCCATATCCCATGTCATCACCGACTACTTCCGAGACCTTGCAGATCTCCTGCAGCCGGCTCCGGGGGACATCCCCTCTGCCATCAGGCTTTGCACCACTTCCAGCCAGTGCCGATTCACTTTGACCCCCGACCATCCGGTGGTGATGCCTGAGGATGTGGCACAAGATGGACACGATGACACGGGGCCCGATCTTCTACATGTAGGAGACAGGCAGGCCGTAATTGATATTTCAAGGCTTCATTTGCAAAATAAAACTGTGAATAATTAGATGGATTTGGCTAATTATCCGTGTAAGAATGACTGGCAGCAAATGTAATCACTGCCGAGTCATAATCCGAAGCGTGATTTGTACTGCGGGTGGCCATAGCATCCACTGCCAGTCCTCTAATGGCTTCTGGACGCGGACCATGGAAGACGCTAGTGCCGCCTCGGAGCTGCTCGCTTCCTGCAGGCGGCTGCAGACTTAGACATTATTGCTGAGGATGTGACAGGTTTAGTGAGAGCTAATGATACTCAATAGCAGCATGTGCCCAAAAGTGTTGGGGGGTGCCCGACACCCCAAAACTCACTGCAGGGCACAAGCAAAAAATATGGTGCTCGCTGGTGTCAAGATGGCCAGCAACTGTCTTGGCTCCCAGAATGCAGGACAGCTGTAGAGATGTAGATGCAAAGGCAATGGAGAAGACTCCCTCGCTTGTGCGAATATTCGCACTTGCAAGACCCCGCCCTCCCCCAGCGATAACTGTGGAACATTGTGGCGCCCTACAGGTGCAGCGTCCAAGGTGCGGGCCCACAGCTGAGGAGATAGCGGGGTAGATTGCGACCTTGTCACGGGGCTCTACCATCTCCTCTCCTAAGGGTAGCTCGGGACCCGACCAAGTTACTACTGGGGGAGATCACAGGGAAAAGCAACCAGAAGCTACCTTAAAGTTCTTTGTCACTCGTGACGCCACTGTTCCGTCCTCTGCAGTGAATCGTGATGAAGTACATAACTTAATACACATACAGGGATAACTTTCTGGACAAACCGGGAACAGTTGGTAATGTCTGTTTGATGCAACTCTTAGGAACATCCACTTTACTGTAGACCAACTCTCTAGACTCACTTGCATCCCCCTTGCAAACACATATATATCTCAGGGATACATGACACACAACATGATACATTTCCAGACATAACCCAGACATTAATCCATTCAGTGCTGCATAGATGCAATACACATACCAAATGCACACTACACATAGGACACTGACAAGACAAATGGCACGAGACAGACCTATAACATGATGGAGGGGCCCCACTAACTCTGGGTCACTACACAGGGGGCATATAAAAGGCCTGGAGCTGCATCCCAGACACAGAGGCCAGGAACAGTGGTGTGTGTGCTACTCCACAGCACGTCTTCTGTGGGAGACGCAACAGAAACCAAAAAGTGGTAACAGCACTCAAAATACATTTCCTATCAGAGGTCTACATACCTATAATCAGTACTCTAACCACATTACATAACGCAAGGTTCTTGGTATATAATTTAATCAAATCAACCAACGTCCAGGTGACCAAGATTAGACCACGTGGTATTAGCGTTAGGACTTGTAAGGACTGTGGAACCACTGTGTCAACCTATCGGGTAGGTGAAGATCCCATCCAGCATGGCTGACAGCCAACCCCGGTGTGAGAGGTAAGATACCAGATGAACGGCCCTGTATATGGATGGAAACTAGGGAAGGTGTCTTACCCTGAACTGATAACCAGGAGAGGGAGATCCCTGCCTATAACCAGGAGAGGGAGACCCCTGCCTATAAGCGGAGCACTCGTCCCAATAAGGACGACCCCACGATCTTCCTCTAGGTGCTGACTTACCCTGACGGTCCAGAACATCTATAGGTCAAAGATAGAACAACACTCGGGATTACAGAAACAAAGAAGGAACCAGGGATAAGCCTAAACAGAGAAGCGGACAACAGAGAACACAAGCAGACAGCAAGGTAGCAATGTAACTGCCGAAGCAGCGGCTGGACATGAAGTGAAAGGAACAAACTCTCAACAACACTGCAGCAAGGTCTGAAAGGCCCAGGGCAGCTACATAGAGCAGTGACTGGAAAAAGAGCATCAGCTGAACAGGAGGCCAAAAGCTATTAACCCTAGGAGTGCTGGAAGAGAGTGAATATAAGCTCAGGGAACAGAGAGAATGGGACGACGTCCATGTTTGCCAGACACAGAAGCAGAAGATTGTCTGAACAGTGCACCTAACAGTACCCATCTGAAAGCGTGGTCACCCGGAGGTTGGTAGATGGGCCAGTATGAGTTGATCAAATTAAATACCGAGAACCTCGCATTACTCAATATGGTTAAAGGATTTATAAGGTATGTACACCTGATAGTGAATGTATTTTGAGTGCTGTTGCCAATTTTTTGTTTCTGCTTCTATGTATGTTGCAGCCGTGGTTTAACGGGCACCTATAGATTTCTATTGGCAAGTGCTGACCTATTTTATCCTTTTTTTGCAGCAGTAAAGGAAGGCCGTGGAGTCGGAGGCGGCAGTCAGTAAGTGTGGTGACTAGAGATGAGTGAGCATGCTCGGATACTGCAGTTACTTGAGTGAGCATCGCTCTTCTCGAGTAACTGCTTACTGGTATGAACGTGCTCGGGAGGGGTGGCAGCGGGTGGGGGGGGAGTGAGAAAGATCTCTCCTCCCCCACTGCCGCCCGCCGCTCAACCACGCCGGCCCCCTGAGCACACCAGTAAGCAGTTACTCGAGAAGAACGATGCTCGCTCGAGTAACTGCTGTATCCGAGCATGTCGCTGTGTTTGGGGAAGGCAGGGCTCAAGAGACGACCAGAATGGCCCTGATGATCTAGGGGCCCAGACAGACCGTGTGGAAGGAGAGGTAGTCTGCCTTACCACAGGGGACTTGGTCCCGGAAAGGAATGGTGTAAGGCTGGTCCAACACGACAGTTAGTGTGCGTACTCTACAGAGACTGATGGACTGGGGGTTATGCTGGGACTGACACGATGGGAGTTATACAAGGTTCACACGATGAGAGTAGTGAGGGTGGTGGATGTGATGTGACTATGACAGGGGACGCGGCACGTCGGGGTTATCAGCGCTAAGCGCTATTGAAAGATGTAAGATGGAAATGTATGCCAGTCCACAGTGAGGAGGCGGAGCTCTGAAGTTTAGGGTGTACTCTGGCACCTATGGGGCGTTGGGCGTGAGGTAGTGATGCCGCGGACCTCGGAGATATAGTACAGAGTGAGTATAGGGTATTACTAGTACGTACAGTGCCATCACCCTGAGAGAAGAGACGTCCCCCGACTGCAGAGCACGGGGACGGAGATATCCGCTGTTGGTGTAGGACCTCCGGTCTACGTAACGTCTGAAGCCCCTGCTCCTCCTATGGAGAAAAAGCGCTAAGTATCCCACTCAGTAAAACATACTGTTATAAGATGTATTGGCCCCACCTGTCATGGCCGCGCCGTCCTCAACGTGTCGCACCACCAACCACCTGCTTCAGGTACATAAATAGGGTCTGTTCGCGCTCTGGTGGTAGTCGGGATGCTGTGAGGCCGCCTGCTGCTGCGGGGACGCAGTGGGGGCAGTAATCGGTGGTTGGGCACACGAGAGGTTGTGGGGAGCACCCAAGAGTCCAGTGAGCGCGTGGAAGGGGGTATTGTGCTGTTGTCACTATGCCTGTGAGTTCCTGCGGACAGACGCCATACATGATACCGCATGCTGCTGGTACTGCAAAGGAAGAGAGGTCCAGTATAGAAATAATGTGCAGGAGGGTCTTGCGCAGTCGCAGCGGCACAGTGTGTGTGTGTGTGTATATATATATATATATATATATATATATATATATATATATATATATATATATATATATACACATATACATACATGCTGTACTGTATCTATATGCCTGCACAGTCGCAGCGGCACAGTATATATATGCTGCACTGCATCTATATGCATGAGCAGTCGCAGCCGCACAGTACATATATGATGTACTTTATCTATATACCTGTGCAGTGGCAGTGGAGTATATATATATGCCATGCTGTATCTATATGCCTGCACAGTGGCACAGCATATACACACTGTACTGTATCTGTATGCTGTGCTTTATCTATATGCTTTGCTGTATCTATACACTATACCTGTATGCTGTGCTGTATATATACACTTTACTGTATCTGTACGCTGTTACGTTCGTGTGGGCAACTAAGCACCAGGCCCACATGAATGTGACCTGAAAACACGGGTTAGGGGAAACTGACCCTGTGCTGCAGGGAAGATGACTTGGCCCTACCTAGAAGCAGAGTGATCGCCTCAATAAAGGAGGCCCCACGCTGGTACCTCGGCCCTGCTCTCCCTTAAAGGGTGATACTCACAACCAGGCGGAACTGAGACATTAAATGCACAAACTCCCTTACCACACAACCTCACAGACTACAGCAGATGGTAAAACTGAATGTAAAAGCGAGGTATTAGTTCGTACATTGGCCAATGAACTTAAGCTGCAAAGCCACGACAAGACTCTCCATGTCTTGCAGTATCTACTCTAGCAAGTCACTAAACAGGCAGCACAGGGCATCACACACTCAGCAAGCTGAATGCCGGCCTGACACCACGCAGCCAGCAAGCTGAATGCCGGCCTGACACCACGCAGCCAGCAAGCTGAATGCCGGCCTGACACCACGCAGCCAGCAAGCTGAATGCCGGCCTGACACCACGCAGCCAGCAAGCTGAATGCCGGCCTGACACCACGCAGCCAGCAAGCTGAATGCCGGCCTGACACCACGCAGCCAGCAAGCTGAATGCCGGCCTGACACCACGCAGCCAGCAAGCTGAATGCCGGCCTGACACCACGCAGCCAGCAAGCTGAATGCCGGCCTGACACCACGCAGCCAGCAAGCTGAATGCCGGCCTGACACCACGCAGCCAGCAAGCTGAATGCCGGCCTGACACCACGCAGCCAGCAAGCTGAATGCCGGCCTGACACCACGCAGCCAGCAAGCTGAAAGCCGGCCTGACACCACGCAGCCAGCAAGCTGAATGCCGGCCTGACACCACGCAGCCAGCAAGCTGAATGCCGGCCTGACACCACGCAGCCAGCAAGCTGAATGCCGGCCTGACACCACGCAGCCAGCAAGCTGAATGCCGGCCTGACACCACGCAGCCAGCAAGCTGAATGCCGGCCTGACACCACGCAGCCAGCAAGCTGAATGCCGGCCTGACACCACGCAGCCAGCAAGCTGAATGCCGGCCTGACACCACGCAGCCAGCAAGCTGAATGCCGGCCTGACACCACGCAGCCAGCAAGCTGAATGCCGGCCTGACACCACGCAGCCAGCAAGCTGAATGCCGGCCTGACACCACGCAGCCAGCAAGCTGAATGCCGGCCTGACACCACGCAGCCAGCAAGCTGAATGCCGGCCTGACACCACGCAGCCAGCAAGCTGAATGCCGGCCTGACACCACGCAGCCAGCAAGCTGAATGCCGGCCTGACACCACGCAGCCAGCAAGCTGAATGCCGGCCTGACACCACGCAGCCAGCAAGCTGAATGCCGGCCTGACACCACGCAGCCAGCAAGCTGAATGCCGGCCTGACACCACGCAGCCAGCAAGCTGAATGCCGGCCTGACACCACGCAGCCAGCAAGCTGAATGCCGGCCTGACACCACGCAGCCAGCAAGCTGAATGCCGGCCTGACACCACGCAGCCAGCAAGCTGAATGCCGGCCTGACACCACGCAGCCAGCAAGCTGAATGCCGGCCTGACACCACGCAGCCAGCAAGCTGAATGCCGGCCTGACACCACGCACCCAGCAAGCTGAATGCTAGCCTGACACCACGCACCCAGCAAGCTGAAAGCTGGCCTGACACCACGCAGCCAGCAAGCTGAAAGCTGGCCTGACACCACGCACCCAGCAAGCTGAATGCTGGCCTGACACCACGCACCCAGCAAGCTGAAAGCTGGCCTGACAGCACGCACCCAGCAAGCTGAAAGCTGACCTGACAGCACGCACCCAGCAAGCTGAATGCTGGCCTGACAGCACGCACCCAGCAAGCTGAAAGCTGACCTGACAGCACGCACCCAGCAAGCTGAAAGCTGGCCTGACACCACGCACCCAGCAAGCTGAATGCTGGCCTGACACCACGCACCCAGCAAGCTGAATGCTGGCCTGACACCACACACCCAGCAAGCAGCAAGGTGGCCAGACACCACACACACAGCAAGCTGCAAGCTGGCCTGACACTACACACCCAGCAAGCTGAATGCTGGCCTGACACCACACACCCAGCAAGCTGAATGCTGTCCTGACACCACACACCCAGCAAGCAGCAAGGTGGCCAGACACCACACACACAGCAAGCTGCAAGCTGACCTGGCACCACACACCCAGCAAGCACCAAGCTGGCCTGACACTACTTACACAGTCGACAAGACTGAGGAAACACAGCCTCCTCATTGCAGAGTGGCTGGGGTATATATCTACCCCCAGACCCAGGGGATTGGCTGACCTGAACAACCACACCCAGCCAGCTCAATTAACCCTCGCCTGTGCAGGTGTGCTCCTGGAACCCTGTAGAACAACAAACTCCAGCAGCACAACCTAACAGCTGTGTTGTATCTATACAGTGTTCTGTATCTATATGCTGTATCTATATCTGTGCTGTATCTATATGCTGTACTGTATCTATATACTGTATCCATATAAAGACTGAATCTATATGCTGCACTGTATCTATATACTGTGCTGAATCTATATGCTGTGCTGTGTCTATATGTTCTGATGTATTTACATGCTGTACTGTGTCTATACGCTGTGCTATATCTATATGTTGTGCTGAATCTATATGCTGTACTGTATGTATATGCTGTGCTGAATCTATATACTGTGCTGTATCTATATGCTGTACTGTATCTATATGATGTGCTGTATCTATATGATGTACTGTATCTATATGCTGTGCTGTATCTACATGTTCTGATGTATTTACATGCTGTACTGTGTCTATACGCTGTGCTATATCTATATGTTGTGCTGAATCTATATACTGTGCTGAATCTATATACTGTGCTGAATCTATATACTGTGCTGTATCTATATACTGTGCTGAATCTATATACTGTGCTGTATCTATATACTGTGCTGTATCTATATGCTGTGCTGTATCTTTATGTTCTGCTGTATTTACATGCTGTACTGTATGTATATGCTGTGCTGAATCTATATACTGGGCTGTATCTATACACTGTGCTGTATCTATATGCTGTACTGTATCTTTATGCTATATATATATGCATTGTACTGTATCTATATGATGTGCTGTATATATATATGTGCTGTGCTGTATTTATACACTATGCTGTATCTATAGGTTGTATGGTATCTATCTGCTATCCATATGCACCGCTGTAGGTGGTTCCTTCTCACTGGTGAACAGAAGGGTCGGTGTCTCCAGGTCACCATTATTATCAGGCAGGACCCCTGTGTCATGGGATACACCGCACACATCCAGAGCTGCAGTGACAACTCTCTTACACCATGGCTTCCTGTCAAGTCAAGAGCTACCATTACAACTCTGCTGTTACATGATGTCTCATACTCCAGTCACAGCCAGAGCTGCAAGCACAATTCTGTAATGTCCTACTACCAGGACCCCAGCTCTCTCTGCTGCCCCCTGCTGGTTTAATGTCTTTACAGACCCCTCAGTACCACACAGTCTGATAGGGGATCTTAGCCTCCTGTGAGGGGCGTGATGGATTCCAAGTGGCAGACTGTAGGATTGTGGATTGTGTTCTTGGTCTGTAGCATAAGGCATAATATAGCAGCAGCTCTGGATGTGACTAGAGTATTCAGCTTGTATCCACCTTGTATACAGACCTCCCTGTGGGGAGAGTGAGGATTGAGCCGCTGTCTTACGGCTATAGGCTGCTAAAGTGATTATGTCATTGTGCAGCTTTGACTGTGACAAATGAATGAGACGGGCAGCAGAACTTTGGATGCAGCTCTGGGTGTAAGTGGAGTATAATGTAATGATAACTGTGATTTTGGCTGTGACTAGAGTATAAGGCATAATGTAATATTATAGGTCTGGCCACATTCTTTGGATGTGATCAGAGTATGAGACATGATGTAACATTACAAGTCTGACTGCAGCTTTGGCTGTGACTAGAGACATGTAACATGTAACTGAAGATCAGCACAAGAGCAGTGTTATCTGGGGATGATATCTACATGTAAATTGGATCCTGATGTAGAGTGACCCCGCGCTGTGAGCAGCCGTCATGTGTTTACCACCTGGCCCCCGCAGCGGCGATCTGCGCGCCCCCGACAGGCGCTATCATATTCAGAAACTTCCTGCTCTTCCCTGGACCGGCGCTGTCGGCACCTCTCTCCATCGTGACCCTTTTACTGCCGCCGTTGAGCCCCGCGTGCGATCAGGTTACCGGCCGGGGAAAAAAAAGGTTTCCGAATCTCTGGTTCTTATTTTTAGGAAAATGTTCAGGATATAAACGCGCGGCGGCTCGTAAACGCAGATCCTCGCTGCCAAAACACGTATCCACCGCGAACCACGTCCAGGAGTTAGAAAGAAGGAGAAACTGCAGAGGAAGAAGAAGGCGGCGACGTCAGCGCGAACCCCGGGGAGGTTCACGAACACCGCGCTGCCGCCGGCCGCCATTATCCAATGTCAGGCCAATGGAGTCTAAAAATACGGATCACAGCAGGAATCGCGACTAGTTCTATGGATCCGCGACTCGCGTGTCGCTAGTCTGCAGTTTACCACAAAGTGAGTCCAGGCCGCGATGCGATGGATAACGGCGCGCTCACAGCAGCGTTTTCTTTTCCGTTTTTAACGGATCCATTTTTTTTTTTTTAAACGGGTAGCGGCACGAAATTCAAACGGAACTGAACGCAAAGCGGTGGCCATTTTATTACGGACCCAGAATATAAATCTGGAGAAAAAAGTGCGATATCGAACCGAGACACTCAGACCGAAGCTGCAACTATCAGTGCGAGAGACAAAGCGCTGGAGGAAATGAAGCCATTGGAAGTAAAGGGTTAATACACGTGCGAGTCCTGTGACTCACGCAAGAACTTGCGCAATTTTATCACCCGTGTAAATAAGCCCTCAATGAGAAGCGAAAGCGAACAAAAAGGCTTCCGTTGATCGGAGCCATCGAATTCAATGCAGCCTGAAGGGGAGAGCATGCGCCGCCGGCCGGGAGCGGACAGGAAACGATGTGGAGAGGAAGAAACGGAGAGCACAATTTAACTTTTTTTTAATGGATTCACCCCAAAAAACAGAACCCTTCCCCCTGTTTATCTTCCGCTCATGTATTCCGTTCAATTAATGTAAAGGGATCCATCAATGGCGAAGCATCCATGCAGATGTGATTGGCCCTCAGCATCCAGTTTTTAGCGAAAAAGCGCGGTAGTCTGCACAAATATTTTGAGCAAAAAACTACACATAGTTATTAGAGCGCCCCCTTGTTACAGTCCTGGGTATAATAGATGATGGGAGAGATCTCTGTACTGACCCCTGATATATCTATACATAGTTATTAGAGCGCCCCCTTGTTACAGTCCTCGGTATAATAGATGATAGGAGAGATCTCTGTACTGACCCCTGATATATTATACATAGTTATTAGAGCACCCCCTTGTTACACTCCTGAGTATAATAGATAATGGGAGAGATCTCTGTACTGACCCCTGATATATCTATACATAGTTATCAGAGCACCCCCTTGTTACAATCCTGGGTATAATAGATGATAGGAGAGATCTCTGTACTGACTCCTGATATATCAATACATAGTTATTAGAGTGCCCCTTGTTACAGTCCTGGGTATAATAGATGATGGGAGAGATCTCTGTACTGACCCCTGATATATTATACATAGTTATTAGAGCGCCCCCTTGTTACAGTCCTAGGTATAATAGATGATGGGAGAGATCTCTGTACTGACCCCTGATATATCTATACATAGTTATTACAGCGCCCCCCTTCTTACAGTCCTGGATATAGTAGATAATGGGAGAGATCTCTGTACTGACCCCTGACATATCTATACATAGTTATTAGAGCGCCCCCTTGTTACAGTCCTTGGTATAATAGATGATGGGAGAGATCTCTGTACTGACCCCTGATATATCTATACATAGTTATTAGAGCGCCCCCTCGTTACAGTCCTGGGTATAAATAAATGATGGGAGAGATCTCTGTACTGACCCCTGATATATCTATACATAGTTATTAGAGTGCCCCCTTGTTACAGTCCTGGGTATAATAGATGATGGGAGAGATCTCTGTACTGACCCCTGATATATCTATACATAGTTATCAGAACACCCCCTTGTTACAATCCTGGGTATAATTGATGATGGTAGAGATCTCTGTACTGACTCCTGATATATCAATACATAGTTATTAGAGTGCCCCTTGTTACAGTCCTGGGTATAATAGATGATGGGAGAGATCTCTGTACTGACCCCTGATATATTATACATAGTTATTAGAGCGCCCCCTTGTTACAGTCCTAGGTATAATAGATGATGGGAGAGATCTCTGTACTGACCCCTGATATATCTATACATAGTTATTACAGCGCCCCCCTTCTTACAGTCCTGGATATAGTAGATAATGGGAGAGATCTCTGTACTGACCCCTGACATATCTATACATAGTTATTAGAGCGCCCCCTTGTTACAGTCCTTGGTATAATAGATGATGGGAGAGATCTCTGTACTGACCCCTGATATATATCTATACATAGTTATTAGAGCGCCCCCTCGTTACAGTCCTGGGTATAAATAAATGATGGGAGAGATCTCTGTACTGACCCCTGATATATCTATACATAGCTATTAGAGCGCCCCCTTGTTACAGTCCAGGGCATAATAGATGATGGGAGAGATCTCTGTACTGACCCCTGATATATCTATACATAGTTATTAGAGCGGCCCCTTGTTACAGTCCTGGGTATAATAGATGATGGGAGAGATCTCTGTACTGACCCCTAATATATTATACATAGTTATTAGAGCACCCCGTTGTTACCGTCCTGGGTATAATAGATGATGGGAAAGATCTTTGTACTGACCCCTGATATATTATACATAGTTATTAGAGCACCCCGTTGTTACCGTCCTGGGTATAATAGATGATGGGAGAGATCTCTGTACTGACCCTTGATATATCTAACATAGTTATTAGAGCACCCCCTTGTTACAGTCCTGAGTATAATAGATGATGGGAGAGATCTCTGTACTGACCCCTGATATATCTATACATAGTTATTACAGTGCCCCCTTGTTACCGTCCTGGATATAATAGATGATGTGAGAGATCTCTGTACTGACCCCTGATATATTATACATAGTTATTAGAGCGCCCCCTTGTTACAGTCCTGGGTATAATAGATGATGGGAGAGATCTCTGTACTGACCCCTGATATATTATACATAGTTATTAGAGCGCCCCCTTGTTACAGTCCTGGGTATAATAGATGATGGGAGAGATCTCTGTACTGACCCCTGATATATTATACATAGATATTAGAGCGCCCTCTTGTTACAGTCCTGGGTATAATAGATGATGTGAGAGATATCTGTACTGACCCCTGATATATCTATACATAGTTATCAGAGCGCCCCCTTGTTACAGTCCTGGGTATAATAGATGATGGGAGAGATCTCTGTGCTGACCCCTGATATATTATACATAGTTATTAGAATGCCCCCTTGTTACAGTCCTGGGTATAATAGATGATGGGAGAGATCTCTGTACTGACCCCTGATATATTTATACGTAGTTATTAGAGCGCCCCCTTGTTACAGTCCTGGGTATCATAGATGATGGGAGAGATCTCTGTACTGACCTCTGATATATCTATACATAGTTATTAGAGCGCCCCCTTGTTACAATCCTGGGTATAATTGATGATGGTAGAGATCTCTGTACTGACCCCTGATATATCTATACATAGTTATTAGAGCGCCCCCTTGTTACAGTCCTGGGTATAAATAGATGATGGGAGAGATCTCTGTACTGACCCCTGATATAT
Organism: Eleutherodactylus coqui; assembly: GCF_035609145.1. Classification (NCBI taxonomy): domain Eukaryota; kingdom Metazoa; phylum Chordata; class Amphibia; order Anura; family Eleutherodactylidae; genus Eleutherodactylus; species Eleutherodactylus coqui. The sequence continues at coordinate 9,919,500 of NC_089841.1, read as the reverse complement.
TATACATAGTTATTAGAGCGCCCCCTTGTTACAGTCCTGAGTATAATAGATAATGGGAGAGATCTCTGTACTGACCCCTGATATATCTATACATAGTTATTAGAGCGCCCCCTTGTTACAGTACTGGGTATAATAGATAATGGGAGAGATCTCTGTACTGACCCTTGATATATCTATACATAGTTATTAGAGCGCCCCCTTGTTACAGTCCTGGGTATAATAGATGATGGGAGAGATCTCTGTACTGACCCCTGATATATTATACATAGTTATTAGAGCGCCCACTTGTTACAGTCCTGGGTATAATAGATGATGGGGGAGATCTGTGTGCTGACCCCTGATATATTATACATAGTTATTAGAGTGCCCCCTTGTTACAGTCCTGGGTATAATAGATGATGGGAGAGATCTCTGTACTGACCCCTGATATATTATACATAGTTATTAGAGCGCCCCCTTGTTACCGTCCTGGATATAATAGATGATGTGAGAGATCTCTGTACTGACCCCTGATATATCTATACATAGTTATTAGAGTGCCCCCTTGTTACAGTCCTGGGTATAATAGATGATGGGGGAGGGCTCTGTACTGACCCCTGATATATCTATACATAGTTATTAGAGCGCCCCCTTGTTACAGTCCTGGGTATAATAGATGATGGGTGAGATCTCTCTACTGACCCCTGATATATTATACATAGTTATTAGATCGCCTATCAGCCATCTTTTTCTTAAACAAATAATCCCACTCTTGATAACCTCTCTGGGTATGGTAGTCCGCCCATTCCGTTTATTACTTTAGTTGCCCCCTTTGTACCCGCTCAAGCTCTCATATGTCCTTCTTGAGTACCAGTGTCCAAACCTGTCTACAATATTCCATGTGTGGTCTGACCAGTGACTTGTAAAGAGGAAGACCAATGTTCTCATCATGTACCCCTAGACCTCCTTTGATGCCCCCCATGATCCTATTTGCCTTGACAGCAGCTGCCTGACACTGGTTGCTCCAGCTAAGCATAGAATCCCCAAGTCCTTCTCCCTGTCGGGGTCCCCAGTGGTTTCCCATTTAGTGTATAATGGTGACATGTATTTCCTGCCCGGGTGCAGACCTGCACATTTATCAGTGTCAGGGCTCCGGCATACTGGCGTTTTTCTTACCCGTTTTTTTCACACGTTTGTCACTGGGACTTTCTAATGTTAAAAACGCTTCACACAAAAATCACAGAAAGCAGAAACTTGTGATGTGTTTAACATTAGAAAGGCCCATTGACAAACGTGTGAAAAAAACGGGTAAGAAAAACGCAAGTGTGCCGGAGCCCTGACTGTGTAATGGTGACATGGATCTCCTGCTGTGTGCAGAACGCACATTTATCAGTGTTACCTCTCATCTGCCACTAACTTATCCAGATCCTCTTGCCATCTCCTTGCCATCTCCTTGCCATCTCCTTGCCATCTCCTTGCGATCTTCTTGCGATCTCCTTGCGATCTTCTTGCAATCTCCTTGCGATCTCCTTGCCATCTCCTTGCGATCTCCTTGCGATCTCCTTGCGATCTCCTTGCAATCTCCTTGCAATCTCCTTGCCATCTCCTTGCCATCTCCTTGCCATCTCCTTGCGATCTCCTCGCCATCTCCTCGCGATCTCCTCGCGATCTCCTTGCCATCTCCTTGCCATCTCCTTGCCATCTCCTTGCGATCTCCTTGCGATCTCCTTGCAATCTCCTTGCCATCTCCTTGCCATCTCCTTGCCATCTCCTTGCCATCTCCTTGCGATCTCCTTGCGATCTCCTTGCAATCTCCTTGCAATCTCCTTGCCATCTCCTTGCCATCTCCTTGCCATCTCCTTGCCATCTCCTCGCGATCTCTTCGCGATCTCCTTGCGATCTCCTTGCCATCTCCTTGCCATCTCCTTGCGATCTCCTTGCGATCTCCTTGCCATCTCCTTGCGTTCTCTCCTTGTGTTAATCACTTTACATAGTTTTGTGTCATAGGTAAAAACATCTTAAGTTGCACTTCCCGGTTTTGAGCGGTCGTTGTTCCTCGTATATCATATATTTACATGCTGTGCGATTAAAAAATGTTCCTGTTGAAAACGTGATTTTTTTTGAAAGGCATGAAAAACGCACCTGAACATTGCACATTCAGCAGTGCGACTTCCCCAGATTGCATCACCCTCACAGTGAAAACTGCATCTTAAAGAGCGCAACCTCCTTGGACCGATATCGCAGTCGCATGTGCGAATCCAGCCTAAACCAAACTCCAGGTATGCAAATGAACCTGCTCCGTTCTTTTCCCCCGCAAGTCCCACCCCTGCGGCCGTATTTACCGGAGAGGCGCGGTATCAGTCCGGGTTATTGTGCTCGTAATATTGAGGTTTTCTCTGCGATGCAAAGGGAAATAATGGGAGAGTTTTCTGAAAAATCACAGAGAACTGGAAAAAACCTGGAAATGGACCCATAAAAAATAAAGGTTTCTATTTGTCTGTGAGTTTCGTGCATCTGGCAGCGCACAAACCTCGTACGAGAAAATCGCCCGCGTAAATAAGCCCCAAGGCCGCATTTACACACCCGATAGCAAGTTGTGCTTGAAATTCTTGTTCGCATCACATGGACATCCCGTCTGTGTGCTGCGCGATGTGCGAGACGCCACACATTGCAAGTCCCATCCTCGCGCACAAAAATAGAACGTACGTCAGTTTTCACTGCAAGCGCGCCCGTGGAAATGAACCCGTTGGAAACAATGAGTTATTACAGTGTGCGACGCCAAATCGCACAGAATCTGCGTGCCTTCCACACCGGTGTAAATAAGCCCTAAGGCTGCATTTAGATGGGCGAGCGTGATATTGGTCCTAGGAACTCGGACTGATATCGCATGAGCGCCATGCATTTTGTGAGAGCAGAACATGCCAACCTCATGTGCATTTCTCAAGTGCATGAAAATTGTATGTTTCAATGGGAACATTTCCAAATCCCATAGCTCTGGCCTGAAACGCGCAGGTCCATGTGAATGCGATGCAATATTCAACTCACCCATAAGAGATAATGGGCGCGTTTTCTGTGATATCACCCAAAATAGGACATACTGCAGTTTTCTGCAAAAATGCAAGTAGAAATATTGAAAATCACAGCTTCCATTTTTGCGCGTCTTATAACACGAGAAAATCACCCATGTAATAAGCCCTTAGTCCAATGTGGACCATTTCGTGTTCTAGCATCCAGGGTCCCCCAGGCCAACCTGATCTACACCCTGCATGCTCACAGGACTTCTGGGGGACTTGCAATATTCTTACAGACGACGCCCATCATTGCTGGTGGTCTCCAACAGGTTGCTCTGGCAGTGAAATAGTCGCTGGTGCAGTCCCGGCAGCGGCCGCCAGGGGGCGCCCGTGCAGTGCACAGATCTCAGCTCTTGCAGTCCCCCTCTGTCAGTGGCTTCCTCAGTCACATGGGTTGTGTGTGTGAGTTTAAAAGAGCCTAAATCGTGTCTAGCTGGTGCAGTGGAGGCTTCCAGGAGCCCATTGGGAAGTGCTGGATTTATGGTGACAGATCAGGGGGACCCAGGAGGAGCTGCAGCCCCTGCACCCACTGTAAGTAGCCCCCCAGCCATCCCAGCCCTGGGCTTACATGTTGATGGCAAGGACACAATTGATGCTGCTGCTGCTGCTGAGAACCTGGCAGGAGGAAGCCCTGGGGGATGTGGGCATCTGGGGTGCAGCCCTGGGTGATGCTGTGTGCAGCTCTGGGGGGCAGGGATGCAGTTTTTAGGAAGAGCTGAGCAATTAAACTTGGAAGGGAGTGGCAGCAGAAGAAGAAGAGGCTTTTATGTCATTGTCCAGACTCCTCAGCAGCTGCAGAGCCTTGCTGGACCCTTCCTGGCACTGCTGGGCGCTGCTGCCACTCTGCACTGGGACCTTCTGCCGTGTGGATGGATTGTTTTGACTTTGTTGCATTTTGTGTTGATCTTTGCTACATTTCGATCCATTTAGTTACATTGTGTATTTATAAATCCTGCCTTGTCTATGTGGATGCATGTGATGTTGCTTCCTGCACTCCCGGGTGCCAGCAGCACTTCCTCTGCGCTGCTGTGATGCCTGCTCAGTGTTACCAGGCGGGGAGCTGGCAGCCTCCTAATTGTCAGATTTTCCTTTAATAGGGTCTGCTGCTATTCACTCCCTTATAAAGCGCACTTCAAAGCCGGGCTGTGCGCCTCCGTGTGTGCGTGTGTGATTGCTCTCCGGGTCACGGCAAAACATTTATCGGTGTTAAGCGCTGCTGTTTATGTCGCCAACGACCTCATTTTGCCCCCCTTTTTTTTTTTTTAACCGTGCTGCTGTTGGTGAAGGGTTAAATAATCACCCATTAAAATACATCAGTTTTAAATTGCGGCGCTGGCTCTTGGAGCATTAACCCCCTGTTGGACAAGATTCCTTGGATGTTGAGGGAACGGAAATAAAATTCATAAATTTCCATTGAATTAAAAAAAAAAAAAAGAGCAAAAAAATAAATAAAATGAAGTTTCCGGAAAATCGGTGGAGATGAGGAATTCTGTAAGTGTAACAAGTTCTCCTCCATCCCGTCCTGCCGCCTCTATGCGTGCTGCATCCCTGGCTCCTCGTCACTAACGAGCGTCCGTAGTCGTGCCATCTACGGAACCGAAACAATCGGATCGGCCCACTTTCTGCCATTGTTTCGGCGGCTGCGATCATGCATGACTTGTAATTGGTTGTTAACGGATGTAACGACTTTTCTCACCCAGTACAAACGTCGACACGGATACCGTAACTGTTCTGTCTGCGACAAAGACAATTGCTCTGACGGATGATAGACTTGTGGATTGTATGTAACATAATTGGCGCATCATAACTTGCTTTGTACTACATCTTGGTTCGGCTGACGTTGGCTGCATCCGTAATGGTTTTGACCTTTTCGTAACTCCTGTTTGCGGCGCTGTCAACTTGGGGTGTAGATTTTTTTAATTTTTTTTTTATTTAGTTTTCGGCACGGCGTAGATGGGCGCGAACATACGGAACGGCACAATAATGGTGATTCTGAAGTCTCATTTATCAAATCTGATGGTTTGTCATCTCTTCAGGAGCGGCCGTTGTCATAAATCTCCTAAAATTAGCTGAAGACTCGGGAGTCTGAGGTTGTTCCTCCTCAGGAGTCTCAACTTCATTGCTTGTTCTTCGCAGTCGTTTTTAGAACAAGGAGCCGTCGGAGCCGCACACAGCGACTGTTTACAGAGGCGAGCCATCAATGTATCAAAGGGGGGGATAATTGTAAATATATCAATATCCTGCGGTTATCATGGCTCTGCCGGGCGCAGTGAGCGATTATTGTATCCGCGATCTGATTAGTAGCTTGTTATATTGTATCGTCCTTGCATTGTTCTCGGGGTCAGCAGAGTAATAATCATTTGTTTCCCGCCTTGTATCTGCTCTAGTTTTTTGGTTATAAACTCCGGCGCTGGATTTCCTCAAGTTTATTAACACTGATTGTGGTGTCGCTGGGAGAGCTATAGTGGCCACCTCTCCGATATGTGCTTGTCCAGGAGCAGCTCTATGGGGAGGTAAATGAATATATACACAAACCATGCATCATTTCCACATTATGTCTAACTGCTGCTGATACGTGGCGCTCCGCCGCTAACTTGCACTGGTTATTTCAGAGGAACAACTGGTGAAGAAGAGAGATACTGGAGTCGCTGCTGCTGCAGGGATTGAAGCTGGAGACTCAAGTAGTGCAAGGAGAGATATGAGAGTCCCTGGTGGGGCAGGGAGAAGAGGCGCTGGAGTCCCTGGTGGGGCAGGGAGAAGGGGCGCTGGAGTCCCTGGCGGGGCAGGGAGAAGGGGCGCTGGAGTCCCTGGCGGGGCAGGGAGAAGGGGCGCTGGAGTCCCTGGCGGGGCAGGGAGAAGGGGCGCTGGAGTCCCTGGCGGGGCAGGGAGAAGGGGCGCTGGAGTCCCTGGCGGGGCAGGGAGAAGGGGCGCTGGAGTCCCTGGCGGGGCAGGGAGAAGGGGCGCTGGAGTCCCTGGCGGGGCAGGGAGAAGGGGCGCTGGAGTCCCTGGCGGGGCAGGGAGAAGGGGCGCTGGAGTCCCTGGCGGGGCAGGGAGAAGGGGGGCTGGAGTCCCTGGCGGGGCAGGGAGAAGGGGGGCTGGAGTCCCTGGCGGGGCAGGGAGAAGGGGGGCTGGAGTCCCTGGCGGGGCAGGGAGAAGGGGCGCTGGAGTCCCTGGCGGGGCAGGGAGAAGGGGCGCTGGAGTCCCTGGCGGGGCAGGGAGAAGGGGCGCTGGAGTCCCTGGCGGGGCAGGGAGAAGGGGCGCTGGAGTCCCTGGCGGGGCAGGGAGAAGGGGCGCTGGAGTCCCTGGCGGGGCAGGGAGAAGGGGCGCTGGAGTCCCTGGCGGGGCAGGGAGAAGGGGCGCTGGAGTCCCTGGCGGGGCAGGGAGAAGGGGCGCTGGAGTCCCTGGCGGGGCAGGGAGAAGGGGCGCTGGAGTCCCTGGCAGTAAGGCGAGGGATGAAGGAGTTCCTGGTGCGGCAAGGTAAGGGTTCTGGAGTCTTTCGTGGGGCAGTCTCTCTCGAGGGGCGCTGTAGTCCTCAGTGTATAATAGAAATTAATGCTTAGAATTTCTGGAGTCATTTGTAACGTTTGGGGGGATTATTTATTGAAATATGTTAAAAATAAGGGGATACATAATTTCTCCATCCCTACATGTGATCTACTATAACTATAAGCGTCTTCATTTGTGAATTCTGAAAGTTCTGTCCTGAAACCTGTATAAACTCCGAGCAGCGGATGGAGATAAGATGGGAGATACTACAGACAGTACATGCTATGGATTCTGTATCTCCCTGCTGCATTATAGGCTTCTCTACTTTCTGACAGTTTCCTGGCTCCCGACCCCTCGTCATAAACAAGATATGATAAGTGACAGGAGTTTCCTGGTAACCGCGTTGTCCGTGTCTTGTAAGAAGGGGGAAGGGGTTCTGTTTGTCATCTGTCTGTTTTGGCGCTTAAGACACAAGAACAGAATGAGAAAGTCAGAAAAAACCTTGTCCGTAAAAATAGGATAACTTGGCTGAACTAAATTAACCGCTGCAAGGCCAAAAAACAGCAGAGCTCCCGGTACTCCCTGTACTACCTGCAAAATACTTTATCACCTCCTTCTACAGATAACTATTTTCATATTACGTATTGCTTTCTCCTGTAATCACTATCACCCCCGTACTGAGTAAGGTGTTGAGTATGAGCTGCAGAAGAGTTAATGTAATACTCCACCAATGTACAAGAATATAACTACTATAATACCGCCCCCTATGTGCAAGAATATAACTACTATAATACTGCCTCCTATGTACAAGAATATAACTACTATAATACTGCCTCCTATGTACAAGAATATAACTACTATAATACTGCCCCCTATGTACAAGAATATAACTACTATAATACTGCCCTCCTATGTACAAGAATATAACTACTATAATACTGCCCCTTATGTACAAGAATATAACTACTATAATACTGCCTCCTATGTGCAAGAATATAACTACTATAATACTGGTCCTATGTACAAGAATATAACTACTATAATACTGCCTCCTATGTACAAGAATATAACTACTATAATACTGCCTCCTATGTACAAGAATATAACTACTATAATACTGCCTCCTATGTACAAGAATATAACTACTATAATACTGCCCCCTATGTATAAGAATATAACTACTATAATACTGCCCCCTATGTACAAGAATATAACTACTATAATACTGCCTCCTATGTACAAGAATATAACTACTATAATACTGCCTCCTATGTACAAGAATATAACTACTATAATACTGCCCCCTATGTACAAGAATATAACTACTATAATACTGCTCCTATGTACAAGAATATAACTACTATAATACTGCCCCCTATGTACAAGAATATAACTACTATAATACTGCCCCCTATGTACAAGAATATAACTACTATAATACTGCCCCCTATGTACAAGAATATAACTACTATAATACTGCCCCCTATGTACAAGAATATAACTACTATAATACTGCCTCCTATGTACAAGAATATAACTACTATAATACTGCCCCCTATGTACAAGAATATAACTACTATAATACTGCCCCCTATGTACAAGAATATAACTACTATAATACTGCCCCCTATGTACAAGAATATAACTACTATAATACTGCCCCCTATGTACAAGAATATAACTACTATAATACTGCCTCCTATGTACAAGAATATAACTACTATAATACTGCCCTCTATGTACAAGAATATAACTACTATAATACTGCCTCCTATGTAGAAGAATATAACTACTATAATACTACCCCCTATGTACAAGTATATAACTACTATAATACTGCTATCTGTGTACAAGAATATAACTACTATAATACTGCCTCCTATGTACAAGAATATAACCACTATAATACTGCCTCATATGTACAAGAATATAACTACTATAATACTACCCCTATGTACAAGAATATAACTACTATAATACTGCCCCCTATGTACAAGAATATAACTACTATAATACTGCCCCTTATGTACAAGAATATAACTACTATAATACTGCTCCCTATGTACAAGAATATAACTACTATAATACTGCCCCTTATGTACAAGAATATAACTACTATAATACTGCCCCCTATGTACAAGAATATAACTACTATAATACTGCCTCCTATGTACAAGAATATAACTACTATAATACTGCCTCCTATGTACAAGAATATAACTACTATAATACTGCCCCCTATGTACAGGAATATAACTACTATAATACTGCTTCTATGTACAAGAATATAACTACTATAATACTGCTTCTATGTACAAGAATATAACTACTATAATACTGCCCCCTATGTACAAGAATATAACTACTATAATACTGCCCCCTATGTACAAGAATATAACTACTATAATACTGCCCCCTATGTACAAGAATATAACTACTATAATACTGCTCCCTATGTACAAGAATATAACTACTATAATACTGCTCCCTATGTACAAGAATATAACTAATATAATACTGCCCCCCATGTACAAGAATATAACTACTATAATACTGCCCCCCATGTACAAGAATATAACTACTATAATACTGCCCCCCATGTACAAGAATATAACTACTATAATACTGCTCCCTATGTACAAGAATATAACTACTATAATACTGCCCCCTATGTACAAGAATATAACTACTATAATACTGCCCCCTATGTACAAGAATATAACTACTATAATACTGCCCCTATGTACAAGAATATAACTACTATAATACTGCCCCCTATGTACAAGAATATAACTACTATAATACTGCCCTCTATGTACAAGAATATAACTACTATAATACTGCCTCCTATGTACAAGAATATAACTACTATAATACTGCCTCCTATGTACAAGAATATAACTACTATAATACTGCCCCCTATGTACAGGAATATAACTACTATAATACTGCTTCTATGTACAAGAATATAACTACTATAATACTGCTTCTATGTACAAGAATATAACTACTATAATACTGCCCCCTATGTACAAGAATATAACTACTATAATACTGCCCCCTATGTACAAGAATATAACTACTATAATACTGCCCCCTATGTACAAGAATATAACTACTATAATACTGCTCCCTATGTACAAGAATATAACTACTATAATACTGCTCCCTATGTACAAGAATATAACTACTATAATACTGCCCCCTATGTACAAGAATATAACTACTATAATACTGCCCCCTATGTACAAGAATATAACTACTATAATACTGCTCCTATGTACAAGAATATAACTACTATAATACTGCCCCCTATGTACAAGAATATAACTACTATAATACTGCTCCTATGTACAAGAATATAACTACTATAATACTGCTCCCTATGTACAAGAATATAACTACTATAATACTGCCCCCCATGTACAAGAATATAACTACTATAATACTGCCCCCCATGTACAAGAATATAACTACTATAATACTGCTCCCTATGTACAAGAATATAACTACTATAATACTGCCCCCTATGTACAAGAATATAACTACTATAATACTGCCCCCTATGTACAAGAATATAACTACTATAATACTGCCCCTATGTACAAGAATATAACTACTATAATACTGCCCCCTATGTACAAGAATATAACTACTATAATACTGCCCTCTATGTACAAGAATATAACTACTATAATACTGCCTCCTATGTACAAGAATATAACTACTATAATACTGCCTCCTATGTACAAGAATATAACTACTATAATACTGCCCCCTATGTACAAGAATATAACTACTATAATACTGCCCCTATGTACAAGAATATAACTACTATAATACTGCCCCCTATGTACAAGAATATAACTACTATAATACTGCTCCCTATGTACAAGAATATAACTACTATAATACTGCCTCCTATGTACAAGAGTATATCTACTATAATACTGCCCCCTATGTACAAGTATATAACTACTATAACCCCCGTTGTCTCTGCTGATTCCTCTATAAGCACTTTTGGCTGGATGGTTGTTCTCACACTGATTCGGTTAGTGGTGTCGGCCGTCCTCTGCTGTGCGCCATCTCTAAGCTTCTGACTCCTTGTAGCCCGTGGCAGATGTCGGGGTTGTTTGTCCACCTCCCTACATATTATCTAATGTCTGCCGGCAGGGGTATGCGGTATTACACTTACTGATGTTGTTGGGTCCCCCCCCCTGTCTGTGCCCTAACAGGACACGAGCGGTGGGGCGCTCTGCCAATGACGTGCCATGGACTCCCACAATGGGGATGACGCAGATTTGGGAGCGAGGTCTTCGCATCCCCTATTATTAGAGTTGTCCTTTGTGCAGTGTGAGGCACTGCAGGAGGTCAGTTATCATGCACAAGCCTCCCACGTGGAGCCGCGGCTTTGTTGCTGGTGGGTCTAATAAGGGATGTTGCATTTAGCATATTTCGGGGGGGAACCCACCCACACATCTGTTGCGTGAGTTTATAGGATGCCCCGCAGCCCTCGGTGTGACGGACGGAGCCGGCAGCTCCTGCTAAATGCACCTGAAATTATAAATCGCCGATGACTGTAATTTTTTAATTTTTTTTCCCTTCATGAAGCAAAACACAGTAACGACATTCATCCCGGCCGAGCCTGAAGAGCGCCGTTGTGTGCAACGCCTTCCAACGGTGGTCCGCACTGCCATCACGGGGCACCGAGACTCTCCCGGACTTAGGCATGCATAGACTCATGCTATGGAGTCTATAGAGCTGGCGACCACCACCATAGATCTGGCCCTTGGGCCGCCATTTGGACATCCCCGGTGCACAATATGAGCAGTCATACCTGCCCCCCACCTCCTGCTATAGCCTTACCATGGGTATTTACACATCTATAATTGGGCTGCATGTTAGTCCAGGTGTGTGAGATGAGTGATTTACAAGGGGCCGCGTTACACTGAGGTCAACCGTACCTGTTTTATGTCAGCTCCTAATCCCACCAGGCTCACGGCTCATAAAGTCCGCAACGTAGAACCGCCGGAGGTTTATAAATAGTCATGTTATAAGAAGTCGTATTATCTATTGTCCATTATGTAGCCAGGGCTCACATACACTGTAGTGGAGGTTGCGGCTTATCTCCCCCATATGGGTGACATCACTTTTTGGTATGTATTTAATATGTGGGTTGTGCACAAGGTGGCGCTATAGAGTTGTTTTACTAAACCCTCATTTGCATTATGATTTCCCAGGGAGCATTGCATGCCCTGTAAGACTCTCTCTCCGTCACCTGGTCATCTCTACAAGGAGAAACCTGACCTGCATCAATGGCCTCTCACCCAGCTCTGCCCTGAGTAGGGGTAGGATCCTGAAGGGGTTGTCTACAGCTGGATGTCTTTTCCTTCTGGAGAAGGCTAGGATTTGGCTTATATCCTAAACCACACACGTTAAAAGGTCTAACATTGACTCATAGGATATCTACCTTCCAGCAGGTGGTGCTATGGAGGTATTTTTCAATTCTTCAATTTGCATAGCATTTTCCCAGGTACCATTGCAATGCCCATAAGACTGCCTACACCAACTGGTGGTCTCCTCAAGGAGAATCATGACCTGCATCAATGGCCATTCACCCAGTCAACCGATACCAGCTTTGCCTTGAGGAGAGGCGAGAAGCTTGAAATAGCTGTTTGGTGCCAAACAACACCACAGATTGGTGTTGTTTGGCACCACCCGACCACTAGGGGCAGTACAGGTCAACACACAAACTCGTGGATGGGAGAAGTATTCTTGGTGCCCAAGGCATGGGGTCACTCACTTATTTAGGTGCCCTCAGCAGTTGCTAATGCTCTTATGTATTTTACATAACCCCTCCCTCCCCACCCCCCACCCCCCAGTATTGCAGTTTGCTTTACAAAGATTGCTTCCCTCTGTTAATTTTCTCAAAGCCATAGATTCCCCCCCCCCCCCCCCCAACTCAAATGAATGCACCTTAGGCATCTGCCTGCTCCATCAACCTCTAGTCCCTCCCTTTACAGACTCCAATCAGAAACAAGTATGAGGCGTCTTATCTCCCTCAGGATGGACCAACCAGACATGTCTGCTGAAACGAGAACATTATGATGATGGGCTGATGTGAAAAAATCATAGCCCCCTAATCCTAATAACTGGTTTTGCCTTCCTTGGCAGTGAAAGCCGTAATCAAACTTTTGCGATACCTTATGACAAGACTCTTACGTCACTGCAGAAGAATTTTGGCGCACTTTTTATAATTTGGCCAAACTGGAGGGTTTTCAATCTTGAACGGCCCCTTTAAGGTCTTTCACAGCATCCCACTGGATTTCAAGTCAGCACTATAACTCGGCCACTCCAAAAACATTCATTCAAAGGTGGCCTTTTCTTCTGTTGCTTCGGATGGTTGTCCTGCTGGAGACCCAACGGAGCTTCTAGTCGGGAACTGAGGGGCAGACGTTCCTCTGATAGCAGAATCCATGGCTCCATCGATGCCAATAAGCCATCCACGTCCTGCTGCAGCCGCGTGGCGTGACGGACGCTATGTCTGACTGTTGGTATGATGCTCTTATTTTGGGGTGGATTGTTGGCTTCACCCCAGATGTCGCAGCTGCCATGTCTTCCAAAAAAGTTGCACCTTTTGACTTCAGATGTTCTTCAGATGTTGTTCAGATGTTTGGGTTCTTTTGTGACTTCCTGGAGTTGTTGATTCGCACTTAGAGTCCGTCTTTTGCACCATAGGTTTCATATGCGCATATGATGCTTGGAGTTGGGGGCTGGACCCGTTGTCGGGCCGGGACACCTTCAGAACTCCATACATTAGGTGTATGGTGCAGACGATCAGGGCTCTCACTCTGGTCTGCTGGAGTCCCGGGGCTTCTGACTGCCTTGTAACCCTTTCCAGACTGGTAGATGGCCGTGACTTTCTCCTAAGGACACGGCATCAGGTGTGGCTCCTTAAGACCTTCTCAGGCTCTGTGTAAGGGGCCACACCGCCACTTTCATCTACATTTCATGTATGTGAGAAACGTAAATGGTGGAAAAAAAGCATGCATCCTGAGCATACCGTTACGGTTTTAAAATTGTAAGCGCGGTAAATGTTCTGGACGAATTTTTTTTTTTTTAAAGAAAAAAATGCACTTTTTTTTTACTAAACTTTGTTTTTTGTTTCTCCTAATGAAGTTTTTCGTAGCTCAACACTTGTGATCACATGAAGCAGATGCGTTAATTGTAACATACAGCCATGCGTTTTTTATTGACTGCAGGTTTTAAAAAAAAAGTCAACATTTCCATATGCTTTTTTTTTTTTTTTTGCAGTAGGCTCCATTTTTCAAAAAAAAAAACACCGAAATGTATGCAGGGCTAAACCATAGATAAACCTGCTTATAGTTGCCCATTACAGCCTGTGGATCCGTAAAATGGTTTTCGATCCATAAAAGTTTTCTGCCCCTTTTTTTTGGGGGGGGGGGGATGGGGTCGAAAAAAATGTGTGCGCTCCACAGATGAACATGTGCCGGTGTGGACGGCCCCGAAGTGATGTGCAGTAATCCTGCTGACCCTGATCCCCCTTCTAAAATGAGTTTGGTGACCTGGTGGGTTTAGTCACTAAGGGGGCAATTACTTTCTCACATAGGACTCCATAGGCTGCACAGCATGATGTCATTACTGGGGTCACCTCTCTAAGTAACCTGTCAGACGGGACGGACTTGTCTGCAGGACACAATGCAGATGGGATTTTGGCAATTAGCACGTCTTTTGTTGCGTTTTTAGCTGCGGATTGTCTTCTCCGGAACCTCTGGTGTTTTTCCCGCAGCCTCTAATTGCAGGATCCCCTGTCCCGGCGGCTGGGCCGTCCTCGGCTCCTCGGCTCAGAGCTTCCCGCTGTGTAATTCAGTCTTGCAGTTTTGAAGTAACGGCCTGCAGAATTCCAGCCCCATAGGGATAACATGGTGACGCAGGAGCATCCGCGCCGACTACTTCTGTCCGAGGTTAAAGGTCCCTGATAGTAAAAGTAGCTCCATGATCTGAAACATTCAGGTTCGGCAAATACGAAAGGATCTGGGAAGGTGCAAATACCTCTTCTCAGCGCGGCGCATGGAATTCTACTTGATGTCAGATTGTTCATTAGTGGCATTTAACATAACATTCCAGCAAGTGATTTGCACCGACTACACGCAGCCCTTGTTTTGCCCTCCATGCGTTACCGGCTGCAGGTTTATATTGTACCGTCCAGTGAGCGCATCACCGTCCGGCCGGCTGTGGCCTTGTGGTGGACTCACCTGAGGTGGCAGCAGGTGGAGGGTCCCGCTGGAGCCGCTCTAACACAACACTTGTATACATTGTATGCTGGTTATCCTGTAACCCTACAGAGCGCTGCGGGATAATATCACGGGATACAATAATGTCCGGCATCTCTGTAAGTGCAGAACCTCAGAATGCAAAAGGCCTGAAACCTCTAATCTTCCCCGGGCAGCAGACCTCAAGAGTCGCACCAAAGTTTTTACAGTTTTTCAACTTTATCTTGTACATTTTCTACAGGATTTTATAGGCTTTATTAATGATTTACAGCTTGGTGGGGTTTTTGTTTTTGTTTTTTTTATTTTTTCCATTGGTTTTATAGTTTTATTTTTCTTTAGTTTTGTGCATGAGATTTTATATTGTGTGAAATAAATAAATAAATAAATGTATATATTAGTTTTGCTTTTCTTTAATACTTTACAGTTTTTGGTTCGTATGTTTTTGATTTTTGTTTTACACTCGGACCGATTGTCGCCTTCTTAAAACCACAATTTTCACTGCACGCTCAATGCATGTGCGATAAAATTGCAGTACGATAGAAAAAACTCATTGTTTTGCCCTTGCACGTACATGGCAAACCATGGGCATGTTTCCTGCTGAACAATAGCCATTGCTGCGACTCTTCTCTGGCGATGACACTGTGGGGAACATTGAATGTGTAAGTCCTTTCATCACCGCGCCGGACCTCCACAACTTGTGCGTGAGAATGGGCGATGTTAATACAGACCTGGACTGGACCCGGCCAGACTAACAGATCTCATTGATACAATTTGTATATTTTGTCTTTTACTGATTGCCGCTCATTAAGGTGATTGGCTTATACCGACATGGAATCCAAACCAATACAAACCCGCATCCGCCTGAGCGGGAACCGCCGCCGCACTTTAGGCTACAGGTTCTTTTTTTCTATGTGTAGATTTCAGATCTGTGGGCGTCCGAGGGGTCCGTGCCGCTTCACGTCTTGCTGCGGCTTCGTGTCGGGAGGCCTGCACACCTATTGGTAGATCTGTGTGCGGAATCGCAGCTGTGGGGTCTGCGCTGCACGCAGGGAGGACTGCGGGGGTCCCATTGTGATAGGAGGGGGCGCCTCACTGTACAGGGTCTACAGCTGCGGCCACTCTATTATTACGGCGTGGGTCCGTTTCTGTATTCGGACTCTCTCTTCCTCCGCAGTAATTAGTTTATTATTTACCACATTTATGAATATCTTCATTTCTTCACATCTTACATTTTTTTATGCATCCGGTTTATTATTATTGGACTATTTTCACATTTGTAGCTTTTTTTGCTCTTTATCTCTATTAATCGCCCGATTTATGTTATTAGTATTATGTATTTTTTTACATTTGTCTAGAAACTAATAAAGTCTTTAATGTTGTGGTGCGCTCCTTCCTCGGGCCGCCGTGTAATAATGAAGATACATGGCTGTGGGGATTACAAGCTCCGTAAAGCAGCGTGTCTGTTGTCAGATCCTCGGGGCGACACCAGAGAATTATAGAGTTCCCAGCTATTCTCAGAAGGCCGCCGCCTGTACGCGGAGAGAGGCTTCATCATAAGTTTATATCAGGAAATGGTTCTTTACGCCCCCTGGAAGCAGAGCTCGCCGTACTAAGCGATGCTCTCTGGCCATGATGGCGGCTGTCTGCGCAGGATATGATGGATCTCCACAAGTCATTCTGCTCAACGCCATTTATTACATTCTAACTATTTTTTTTTTATTTTTTTTACAAAATACAATTAGTAAAAATAAACCGTCCGACACCAGAAGAAGTTGTCGTTCTGCTGTAAACTCATCCTGCAGTTCCATCTCAGGCAGATCTATAGATGATGAGAGTTGTGGTGATTAGATGGACGGTCTTGTCATCGGAGGTCCTAGAAGTTTCCCCCTTGGCCTATAAGAGGCTCTCGGAGGCTCCTTGTGTGTAGTGACCTCTTCTTCCGCTTGTAGAGCTTGTTGGCCACTAGACGCCTCTACGACACAGAGAAGAGATCTCACCCCGTTACCAGAGTCTGAGAGGGGCGCGGATGGGAGAAGGTGGATGGTCGTATCGATGAATTGACCCCACCGGCCGTTCTGACCAGACTGTTAGGGGTGTTGGGACCAGTCGATGGGGGCACACAAGGTGACCAGGCTCAAGACGCCCCCTACAGACCACCAGTAGAGAGGAGCATCTGACCAGACTGTTAGGAGGTGTTGGGACCAGTGAATGTGTGAGGGCACACAAGGTGACCGGGCTCAGGCCGCCTCCTACAGACCACCAGTAGAGAGGAGCATCTGACCAGACTGTTAGGAGGTGTTGGGACCAGTGAATGTGTGAGGGCACACAAGGTGACCGGGCTCAGGCCACCCCCTACAGACCACCAGTAGAGAGGAGTGTCTGACCAGACTGTTAGGGGGTGTTGGGACCAGTGGATGTGTGAAGGCACACAAGGTGACCGGGCTCAGAACGCCCCCTACAGACCACCAGTAGAGAGGAGCGTCTGACCAGACTGTTAGGAGGTGTTGGGACCAGTGAATGTGTGAGGGCACACAAGGTGACCGGGCTCAGGCTGCCTCCTACAGACCACCAGTAGAGAGGAGCATCTGACCAGACTGTTAGGGGGTGTTGGGACCAGTGGATGTGTGAAGGCACACAAGGTGACCGGGCTCAGAACGCCCCCTACAGACCACCAGTAGAGAGGAGCATCTGACTAGACTGTTAGGGGGTGTTGGGACCAGTGGATGTGTGAGGGCACACAAGGTGACCGGGCTCAGGACACCCCCTACAGACCACCAGTAGACAGGAGTGTCTGACCAGACTGTTAGGAGGTGTTGGGCCCAGTAGATGTGTGAGGGCACACAAGGTGACCGGGCTCAGGACACCCCCTACAGACCACCAGTAGACAGGAGTGTCTGACCAGACTGTTAGGAGGTGTTGGGCCCAGTAGATGTGTGAGGGCACACACAACGTGACCGTTCTTCTAGCCCCATTCAGTTTCGTCACATGGTAAATCTGGCTCGTCTGGTTTTATGGTTGTTTGCCTCCTAAAACAGAGCTAAACAATGAAATGACCTCCCATACATGAGTGAGGCCTTGGTGGTTTGGATTTCAGGATTTTTGTAAAATACAGATCGGGGCATTGAAAACTTAAATAAAAGTATTTTTTTAAAAGTTAGTTTTTTATAACTATCATTTATAGCATAGGTGATTTTTTCTGATGACTCTGTCCCTTTAAATTTCTTCACCGTTCCCTTGTTGCTCATATGCAGGTCCCTTCATCGCGTGTCACATGACTGGGCCAGCCAATGGTCAACTCCAGTCATGTCATCGCGTGACCGTCTGATGTTTCTTAACCATAGATTTAAGGGACACCCAAAAAAAGGCAGTGAGGGAATCGTGACGAGTCCTAAGGTGAAGCATATAGAAAAGTTTAATGTTACATTTTTGGGATTTTTTTTTTTTTAACCCTTTGAACACCGATTCATCAATTAAGCACAAAATACTAGCAATTAACATGAAGGCAGCTATAATCCCCGCCGCTACAAGTCGTCTGCTCCTTATTAGTTCTGAAAAACTTTTTTTTCCGTCTGCTTATTAATTCCGAAATAGAATTCCCGAGCCGGAATCTTCTCGCATTCAATAAACAGTTTCCTTTTTTATTTTTAATGGACTTATAAAATCCACTGCCGACCACATTAACCCTTGTAGCACCTCGTCTGCGGTCATCCCTTATAGGCCCACGAGGGCTTTACGAGGGTCGGCTCGCACACAGCTGTATAACGGCTATTTTGACACGTCGGCTGTTTTATATAATCCTTGTTTATTTGGAATACATTAGGAGGGATCTCGGTGCATGGAGACGGTAATGGAAGACATCCCTCTGAGGGGTAATTACAGGGTTTACAGGCTCGGTTTATATAGATATGATACAATCTCTCTGCTTTATGGGCACCAGCCCTGGCGGTTCCCCCTGTCATTCCCAGGCCTCGGAGTGATGAATAAACTCCATTTCCCTAATCCGGTGGATTGTAAAGCCGGGGAGACGTCTTGTTTGGGCATTTGTACCAGATGTGCGTGTGCAGTTTCTCGTAAAACTCTTTGTTTAAGGAGTTATCGTCTCCGGCTGTCAGTCATCCCGGAGCGTCTGGTGGTTTTGTCTTTACTCTTCCTTTCATGTGACAGATTATGAAAACTCCTCTATGAGAAGTCAAAATAAAGCTTTGTTCTTAGATTCAATCCTGAATATGAATGTTAGGACATGTAAATGGATATCAACCGAAAACGACACGGCGCAAGAGCTCACAGCCTCCGAGAATGTTCGTTATAATCACACGTAGGATGAATTTCGGGTTCCAAAAAGCTGGAGTATACGAAGATGTGTGGGACTGGGAAGGGCTAACACTCAAGAACTTCAATAACCTTCTGATGGAAGGTCCAACAAGACTCAACAACATCAATAACCTTCTGATGGAAGGTCCAGCAAGACTCAACAACATCAATAACCTTCTGATAGAAGGTCCACCAAGACTCAAGAACATCAATACCCTTCTAATGGAAGGTCCACCAAGACTCACCAACATCAATAACCTTCTGATAGAAGGTCCACCAAGACTCAAGGACATCAATAACCTTCTGATGGAAGGTTCAACAAGACTCAAAAACTTCAATAACCTTCTCCCAACTTTCATGGCACATTCTTGGGAATGAAGCCAAGATGGGGTCTTGTAAGATTATGAAACAGGTCTCCATTCTGGATAATCCCTACTTATTGACAACTAGCTGATCACAAAGTATCCTCCATTGGTCAGTTGTAATCTGCGGCGAAACCTTAGTAAAAATGGCCGTACACGTGAGTCATCTGGAATTGCAAATGTAACCAATTACTGCTTAAAGTAACAAACCATTGTTTTTGATGGACAAAGAGTGATCATAGGCCACTGAAGACTTCATCTCTTCTGTTTGAAAAGTTTTGGCCAACTGCAGACGAAATTGCAAGCGCATGACATGATTTGTCAAAACCTTTGTGACCATTTTGCCTTACTGGTCAAATCTCTTGCCAATTAAAAAATAGTGACGCGTGACACGGACCTTGTTACCATGTGCTTGATAAAGGGGCTCTCAAGCTCCGAAACGCGTTGCACTGTCCACTGTAACTGTTTAATAAATGTAATTGTTTATTACACCACAGAGGGCTCTATTACGATCTACCACGTCCTACGGACTTTACACGTGTCCCTACAGGCAGTCCCATTTGGCACTACACAGGTGACCCTGAGCTCAGGAGTAATGTCCACCTGCCCCACCATCCCCACTTCCGCAGTCCGCCCCCCACTGGTCTTCACTTCTTGATTCATGTCTTTAAAGTGAGTCATGTGACAACTACAACACAGGCAGTAATTGACTTTAGTGGACACCTGATGTGCACCCGGAAGTGAAGACCGGTAGAGGACTGGCCACTAGAGGAACCGGAGCAGTGGGAGGAGTAGGAGAGGGAAGTATGGTTACTTGTCTTATTATAAACCACTCTGGACCTGTTACTTTCCTTCCCAGATAACCCTCTCTACTGTTGCGTGTGGGATTGCTCGTATGATCGAACGCCTTCATCACAGCCGATTATTCTCTTAAGTGTTTAGCCAATTTAAGTGTTCTATTCCCTGTAGCACCCCAACAGGAGAAATAAAGAATTACACAATGACCAATAATATCAATGGGCCAAACTCCTGTCAAAAGGTGAGTATCCTGAACAGAGAACAACCCATTCCTCCCTTAACTCAGAATTCCTTAATGGGGTGTAAGGAAATGGCTTTTCTAAACTAGTCAAGCCCTTTAAGATTAATTTCCACCAATGTCACATGGAGACATGATACAAGAATTTAAAAGTTCATAAGATGAAATCCTCTGAGATGTACAAAAAAAATGTCCTGTCTTGAGTTCCTCACTCAGAATCTCCATCAGAGCATTGATGGTATAACCACACCACTGGTTTCACTGACTCTGCCATAGGTGTTTGAGAGCTTTGTAGACACTCCTCGACTATTTCACGCAATACATTTCACCAGTATTTGCTTCTTCCATGTGATCTCGATAAGTTGGAGTATTATCAAAGAGTATTCCTCAGGTTTTCTGTTTGTCTGAAGTCCTTAAGGCTCATACATTGGAATTGGAGAGGTTTGGGTCGTCTTCAGAATTCTCCACGGCTTGTTCACCATATTGGTGATTGTTGCTGGCTTTCCTCTTCAACTGAATCTTCTTGTAATATATCTACAGTCCGATAAAGAGTCTGTCAGGCCACTTGTGAAAGCTTTGACTTAATTGACCAAGGATTCAAACTGGTTGGGTCTTGACAATGGGAGGGTTTTTTTTTCAAATGATTGGATCTGTTTTTGTGTAGAATGAAGTCAAGGGTTGCCATAGAGCAGGGTGGACATCAGAAGACTGATGACTATACCCATTGATTATAAAGAGTGGACAATTTCAAAATGTACAACCGGAAAAGTCAACTTCCAGAGCCGGAAGTCTTGCCTATAGATACATGGCCTGGTGGGACGACTGGATGGCTTTTCATGACCTTCAGGTCGATTAACCTAATGCCAACAGTCCAGTAACGGTGATTATTTCAGGGCACTGAATCAACCAGCTGCATATTTTATTTTTGATGGTCTGAAGGTAAGATGTACAGTAGGATTTCGACAACACATGAAGCCTAAATCTTATAATTCTGGTTGGAAATGGAAATCTTCGCTGTCCAGCATGGCTTATGTGTGAAATTGTCAGCGCACACAGATCTGTGTTAGGCGTCAGGCGTTTGCTGCAACCTGACCCGGCTGCAGAGTGAATGTAAGTGCATTGTTCCCAATGAGTGCAGGTGCCGGACTGCGCTGATTACGAAACCTTCTGGTTGGCGTTGCTCTCGGAGCGATGGGATGGACTGCATATCTGTGTGTTGAGGCAGGGCTTTTTGGAAGCGACTGTTGTGTGATGTCATTGACTAAACGCGCGTTCAGTAGAACGGTCCGGGCTTGTATATCTGTATGGGGACACTTCCTGTAATGATCGAGGCCGTTCCATGCCTGGTGTCTCTGCAGACTCTCCTCTCCAGCTGTTGTGTTATACAGGTCATAGACCCTTAACAATCTGCTATTTAACTCTACTGTCTCCAGGTGGTTGACAACAGTCTCTGCTGCCCTGAGCCCAGTATGTAGGGATTGCACTGTAAGACTGGAAATAGAGAAAATAACCATATTGCACATCTCGTAGATCTGAGGGCCTGTACCAAGAGGTCTTATTAAAAAGTGATCGTTCATGGAGCTGAAAATAGTCTTAGGCCATATCGTATTCTCCTCACTTTTCCTTATCTTGCATCTTAATAGGTCTATTTGGATCACTTTGACTTTTTCTACCTAACTCTACTTGTTCACACATCATATAGACCTGTCAGAACATTGCCTTAGTCGGAGGCAGAGTTTATGAATTGGGATCTCCACCAGTTACCACGACAGGTGTTCAGTAAAGCACCAAATCTTCTGTAGATGACCCAAAGATTTCTGTGGTGGAGATGCTCCCAGAAGGATATCTTCAAACCTCACTACACAGGTTCAGGTTTTTGACCACATGTCTTGAGGATCTGGGGTGCCCAGGTACCCCAGATTGTGTATCTGTAGATTCAATAAGGCTTCAGGTATGAATGTACAGTGCATTTGGAAAGTCTTCAGACCATATAACTTTTTTTACATTTTCTACCTGACCGGTCTCCTTGTCCCCCAGCATGATGCTCCACCACCAGGCTTCCCTGTAGGGATGGTATTGGGCAGGTGATGAGTGGCGCCTGGTTTCCTCCAAACAACTCTTAGAGTCCTGAAAGTTCCATCTTGGAATCAGCTGAGCAGAGAATCCTGTTTCTTGCAGTCTGAGGGTCCTTGAGGGTTGTTTTGGTAAACTCCAGGAGGGCTTTCATGTGTCTTGCTGAGGAGGCTTCTTTCTGGCCTCTCTGCCATAACACCCAGATTGGTGGAGGGCTGCAGTGTCGGTTGACCTTCTGGAAGTTTTTCCCATCACATAAGATCTTTGGAGCTCAGCCAGAGTGACCATTGGGTTCTTGGTCACCTCTTACCAAGGATCTTCTCCCCCTTAGTTTGGCGGTTCGGCAGCTCTAGGAAGAGTCCTGGTTGTTCCATGTAAGAATTATGGAGCCCGCTGGGCTCTTGGGACCTTTCATACAGTAGAATATTTTTATTTTTTTTTAAGCTTCTTGAGATCTGAACCTCCACACAATCCAGTCTCTGAGCTCTACAGGCAGTTCTTTCCCCCTCATGGATTGTTTTTTGGGTCTAAAATAAATTTTGAGCTGTGAGACCTTAAGCAGGAGGCTGTCTTTAAAAATTAAGTCCAATCAGCTGAATTTCCCACAGGTGACTCCAATCAAGGTGTAGTAACACCTCAAAGATGATCCAAAGAAATGTGAGGCCCCAGAGCTAAAGGTCAAGTGTCATACCAAAGGGTGTGAATACTTATGTCAGTGCAAAATGTTAGACATCTTAGTTTTTCATTTTTTTTAAATTTACAAACATTTCGGTTCTCACTTTGTCATTATGGGGTACTGAGTGCAAACTAATGAGGAAACCCAAGCCGACAATTTACCAAAATGTAAAAAAGTGAAGGAGTCTGAAAACTTCCAGAATGCAGTGTGGCGTAATGTGCGCATGAAGAAGTAGCGAGCAGAAAGCTCTTTCTGATGATCTTTTGACACGATAATTCTTAACTCAGCACCAAATAACAGATGCAGGTAAGGGGGAGTTCACTGCTACAAGTACCATAAAAGGGAGCGTCGAGTCTTTGGTTAATTTAGCCCTTAAGAAGAAACGTAGAAGATCTGCACAAATGTTAGAAAACTTTCACAAATCTATCAAACATGATGCTGTGTAAATTTTATTTTTGGGGGTAATGTTGTTTCTCAAAAGTTTCTTATTGGCCCTTTTGAATTTGCTGCCCTTTTTTGCATAAAAGGTGCCCTTTGCTCATCTCTCCTGAAGGTCCAAACTTTCATGTACCCTTGACCAATGGCTCTACATCTCACCAGATCTTCAATGTTCCAGCTGAAATTCAAGCCTAACTATCTTGACCTTTTTTCTGATCCTGGTTCTGAGTCCGGCCCAACATTTGGTTCCATCTTAACTTGTGGAGATTGGTTGCTTTCTTGCATGAACATTGGGCTTTGACTTGACCCCTGCAAAACCCCAAATCTCTTGTGTATCAACCACTCTTCAGTGAATCAATTTGGGAATTTCGGGTTGTTGTCTTGCTCGAAGACTGACCTTCTGTTAAACTTGAGTTTTCCAATGAATGTCTCTTGTAGATTCATCAAAGATGACAAGCCTTCCTGGTCCCATGGCATTAAAACAGGTCCAAGCCCCTGTCTCTGAGAACATTCTCCAAGAGTCTCCCGACTTGTTCTGGTGGTTTTTCTATTTAATTCTCAGAAGTTCTTTTAAATCTTTTTGCTTTCATCCCCCAAACCTGTAACATTTTGGTAGTAAAGACTCAAGATGAAAGATGCTTAGCTTGTTAGAACACTATAATAATCTGACTCTCCTTAACCATAGAGGCAAGTCACACCGTATTGCTGCCCCATAAACTGAGCTCCTCAATGAGTTGCAAGGGATATGGCTGGTTTCTGAAGACTTGATATTGTCCATAGCCTGGAGATCTGTAAGTGGATACATCACGAGGTTCCTTCCACTCCATGCCTCGGTATCATCCGTTTTGTTCTTCATACACTTCTCTGCAGTAGATATACAGAACATTCTTGCAGTTTTCAGAAAAGATGCCACCTTGTTACTAGGTTTCACTTACACGTTACAGATGGTTGGAATATCCTAGAGATCTGGTGAAGACACAAGTCTCTCCCCCCCGCCCCCCCCCCCCCCAATATCCGGCCATATAGAGAGCTGTGACTTCTTATTACCAAAGACTATTCCATAATTTCTGTTGCTCCCTTACCATATCTCACACAGTTTTATGCACACTCACTACTTATTGTCCCTTTTTTTTATTTTGACAGTAGTCCAAAAGTTTTTTTTCTCTGCAACTTTGGTTGACAAGTTCTTAAATATGGTGCCACCACCTCACTTTATTAAGAGAATGCAACCTATAGCGGTGGCATTGAGTATCACTCCTCTGTTTGTGGTTGAGGATTAGCCACCTGTGACACATATATATCACCAGTGCTGGTCACGTGACCATCTCGACCGGAGGAGAGGACAGATGGCCGAACCCCAACCACAAACGGTGGAGTGATACACTTAGTGCCGCTGCTATAGGCTGCATTCTCTTCATGAGATGGACTATAACTAGCTATACTCTTCATCTAACTACCATCTTACTGCCACCTCACCTATTCACGGCCTCACTACAGCCTTACCTTCCTCGCATATCCAACTATTCATAGAGAAAGTGAATCGAGCAGCACAACCAGTGATCCCAAATAGTATTTCTTTATTGATCCATAAAGGGCAGAGCAGCAACGTTTCAACTCCTTCTGGAATCTTTGTCAAAGACTCCAGAAGGAGTTGAAACGTTGCTGCTCTGCCCTTTAAGATCAATAAAGAAATACTATCTGGGATCACTGGTTGTGCTGCTCGATTCACTTCCTATTTGGATGACGTTGTTAGTCCTTGGAGTCAGGACTTGCTGGGCTTTGCACACCAGACCCGCACCTCGCACCTAATGGTGCATTCCAGTGGAGTGCTGCTGCACCTATTTGCTTATCCAACTATTCATGTCCATCTCGCTGCCTACCTCACTGCTACCTTACCTACCTCATTACCAGCTCACCTATTTCATTAGCTCACCCATCTTATTACCCCCCCCCCCCCCACGTCATGCATCACTTCCACCTCAACCATTCCATTACCATCTTATCTACCTAGCTCCATGTAAGCCTCTGTTAACATTTGTGTTGCCAGTTCAGTTTGGAGCCTCCAGTGCAGATCCATCCCTATATTCTGGACGTAACGAAACAGCATGCTGTACTATTTAGTCAGGAAAAATCCAAAGGGCATGCCAGAAGACGAATGGACTTCATTATAGACCATGTAGTCCGTCTGGTGCCGTTTGATTCCATTATAGGATAGATCTGTTTTTCTGCAGGATAATTTTCAGTGCTCACTAACCAAGATGTGAACAGAGCCTCCCCTACATTACTACTACCCCACCCGCAGTACTGTCACTACCACCTCCCCTACATTACTACTACCCCACATTCCATACTCTGTCACTACCACCTCACCTACATTACTACTACCCCACCCTCAGTACTCTGTCTCTACCACCCCACCTACATTACTACTACCCCACATTCCATACTCTGTCAATACCACCTCACCTACATTACTTTTACCCCACCCTCCATTCAAATCCTACTACCTCACCCACATACTACCCCACATTCAGTACTGTCACTACCACCCTACCTACATTACTACCCACCCTCCATCCTCTAATACTAATACCTCACCTACATCCCTCCTACCCCAGCCTCTATACTCCCTAGCACCTCACGCACCTCTCTACTGCCAGCTGTAACAGAGGTCTTAGAACTTTTTGCCCAGACCTCACATGTATAATTCAGAGCTGCGTCATCTTGGCACAGAGGGACACCAGGTATAAAAGGATATATAAAGAAACCGCCATATCTGCAGCTCTGCCGCTCCCTGTCAGGCTGATTCACCGTCATACTGACCCCCGGCGCCTCATTACTGATGTCAGCGTCGTCGTCCGATGAGACGGGATCCGAGTTTTGTGTGAATTTTTACAGTTCTTTACCACAAACTAATTAGTGAAGAGATTTGCTGCCAGCTTAACTAATAAGGACAGCGGCAAGGTCATCACATGACTCCACTATCCGTATGAAGCCGCCATTAATCGTGGGAGCTGGACAGGTAACTATTCATCACCTTGGCCGTAGCGTGAGGAAGGTGCCAATCTGATGTCCCTTTCAGCTGAAGAGCCTAAAATCTCAGAACAAGCGAACCGTTTGGTCAGATTCCCAGATTTGTCGCTCCGGGGGCCCCTCTTCCCGCCACAGGGTGTAAGTTTACATTCTGGCTGGGAAGGGGTTTGTGTGAATAAACATTAACTTACATCCTATGGATGGCACAGGCTCAGAAGCCAAAACCATCTGCAGCGGGAGCGGGCTGTGCCTGATGGCCGGCTGCATTCTGCAACAGCGGGGATCAGTGAGAACATTTGTTCCCCCACCCCTGCTAACTCCTTACATGCCATGATCACTGTTAAATGAGGCGCTCCCTCTGTGACCTCATTGGTCCCCCCCCCCCCCATGTAATCGCAGAGGGCCAATGAGGTGCCATGGCAAGCAGACGCTAGACAATGGTGTCAGAAACTGCCATGGCCTGTGATCGCTATTACATCTTGAGCTTATCTACAGCTCCTCATGCAAAAGAACAAGCCCTCATCTGTCTATGGTGCCAGAAAAATAAAGTTATGGCTTTTGAACATTTCAAAAAATCATTGTGTCCTTAGGACCAAAATAGCCAACATAACTAAGGGGTTAACACATGAAATTCTCTGGTAAAGTATATAAGTAGATAAACTATCATGCATAGTCTATTATTTCTCATAGAGTCTTCTATGTGTTCCTTGTGGGTCAGACATAAGCTCCTCGGGGGCGTCTCTCTTCACTTACTGACTCTTCTGTAGTAATAAGATTGACCAGTGGTGGCAGCGTTTTCTACCATATAAATGCATTAGCAAGGGGAGGCTTGAGATCTCCCAGATATTGTTATACTTGTTCCAGCAGTCTTTGATGGTCTCTCTAACAAAACTTTTCCAGTCCATGTCATGTGACCTTTAGGGTATCGGCAATCTAAACAGAAAATCTTCATTGTCTTAGGAGTTTGGTGCTGGGTTGTGGCTGGACTGAAGGAAAAGTTTCCAGTCTTGTTAGCAGATGAATAAGGAGTCTGTGGATGGAGCGGTGAAGATTTAGATGCCCTCATGGTCCCCTCTGGTTCTGTAATATGAGTTTGAACACCTCCGTGTGGTATTTATCGCATGTACGCACGGATATGGATTATTTCTCTGCGGTTTCTGCGTTTATTGGCGCCACGTTGGACAAAGAACTTTTCTAATCCTGAAAGTAGAAAATTGGGACCATTTAGGAATCGCCCATTGATGATCCGTCCTGTGTGCAGAACCATAAAAACAAAGGCGAACTGACCCCCAAGATGTATATTTATGTCATGGGGGTGCAGGGTACATATGGAGCAGGACCAGGGGCCAATCCCACTCCGTACCTGGAAGGTGACAGCTGCCTTTGATAGCTGACACCTGCCCACAACAGCCACGATCACTGAACGCTGGCCCAATCGGCATCTCACATGGTGAAAAAGACACAAAGCCAGAATTGCGCTCTTTTGATTGCTCCATCTCAAAGAAAAAATGTAATAAAAAGCTCATGGTGGATCGTGCTACAAAGCATCCCGCAAAAAAGAGCCCTCACACCACTAATGTTGATGGAAAGTTTAAAAAGTTATGGCGACCAGAAGATGGCGGCAGAAAGTATAATTTTATATATATATATTTTTTTCATTTAATATATATATAAACTTGCAGTGGCTGTCATGTCCGCTTTTGAAGGTGTGCAGGAGAAAACCATTATTAGGTGGTAACCAGATGTCCTAACGATGGGCCGGGTCAGTTAGATTAGTGCTCCTCGGCTGGGCCTTCACATGGGCCATTCAGACTCCATTAGAGATTAATAATTGCTCGTACCTCATAGAGCTTCATCATTTTTGGCCGCCGATCCCTTCGCCACGTGGGGAGATCTGCTGCCGACAACAAGAATTGTTTTTCTGCCACATAAAATATGCCACAACATTGTCACACTTCAACCCGGCCGCCAGATTTATCACCAATAGGACATGTATGGGACCATCTGGGACGCCAACTTCCACAGCCTACAAGATTATATGATCTAGAGGCTCAGTTAGAGCAAATGGGGAGTGATATGCCGCAGGATGCCAGACAGAACATGTATGCCTCCATGCCCACCTGTATCACATCTTGTATCCAAGCTAGAGGTGGTACAACAGGGTACTAGAGCCTCCATGTCCGCCTGTATCACATCTTGTATCCAAGCTAGAGGTGGTACAACAGGGTACTAGAGCCTCCATGTCCGACCATATCACATCTTGTATCCAAACTAAAGGCAGTACAGCAGGGTACTAGAGCCTCCATGTCCGACCATATCACATCTTGTATACAAGCTAGAGGCAGTACAGCAGGGTACTAGAGCCTCCATGCCTACCTGTATCACATCTTGTATCCAAGCTAGAGGCAGTACAACAGGATACTAGAGCCTCCATGCCTACCTGTATCACATCTTGTATCCAAGCTAGAGGCAGTACAACAGGGTACTAGAGCCTCCATGCCTGCCCATATCACATCTTGTATCCAAGCTAGAGGCGGTACAACAGGGTACTAGGGCCTCCATGCCTGCCCATATCACATCTTGTATCCAAGCTAGAGGTGGTACAACAGGGTACTAGAGCCTCCATGCCTGCCCATATCACAGAAGGAGCAGAGGGGTAAATACTTAATTAGTCCACTGGTAAGGAATGTGAAGGTTTTCTGGTCTCTAGATTAGTGTTGGGGGGTCACCAGGCCTGTGTGGTTTCGCTGCTCCAGATTCCTCATCTTCTCTACTGATACATGAAACCTTGTGAAATATTTATGCCTCTTGAGAGCCAAAGATGGTTATAAACTTGTCCTCCCAAAGTCTTCTGTGATGCTGAGATTTGAAGTTGCCTTTTAATAAAGTAGCTTTCATATGTTCTATGTTGTGTCCGTGACCAGAGCAATGCTCGACCGCAGGGAATTCTGTCCTGTAATCGTGTGGCGATAAGATCTCATCCTTTTCACTGTTTCTCCGACATAAAGCCCCCCCCCCCCCAACAGGACATTTACTGCCCCGGATAAGGTACAACATCAGACGTGGAACATGTGAATGTCCCTGGGATCTTATAGTCCTGCTGTGTGTTGGGGTTATGTATCCTGTCCACGGTCCGTACATGTCAGCAGGTCTTACAGCTCCTTACATTACATGGATCTTATAGCCCTGCTGTGTGTTGGGGTTATGTATCCTGTCTGCGGTCCGTACATGTCTGCAGGTCTTACAGCTCCTTACATTACAGGGATCTTATAGTCCTGCTGTGTGTTGGGGTTATGTATCCTGTCTGCGGTCCGTACATGTCAGCAGGTCTTACAGCTCCTTACATTACAGGGATCTTATAGTCCTGCTTAGTGTTGGGGATCTGTATCCTGTCGGCGGTCCGTACATGTCAGCAGGTCTTACATCTCTTTACATTACAGGGATCTTATAGTCCTGCTGTGTGTCGGGGTTATGTATCCTGTCTGCGGTCCGTACATGTCAGCAGGTCTTAGAGCTCCTTACATTACAGGGATCTTATAGTCCTGCTGTGTGTTGGGGTTATGTATCCTGTCCACGGTCCGTACATGTCAGCAGGTCTTACAGCTCCTTACATTACATGGATCTTATAGCCCTGCTGTGTGTTGGGGTTATGTATCCTGTCTGCGGTCCGTACATGTCTGCAGGTCTTACAGCTCCTTACATTACAGGGATCTTATAGTCCTGCTGTGTGTTGGGGTTATGTATCCTGTCTGCGGTCCGTACATGTCAGCAGGTCTTACAGCTCCTTACATTACAGGGATCTTATAGTCCTGCTTAGTGTTGGGGATCTGTATCCTGTCGGCGGTCCGTACATGTCAGCAGGTCTTACATCTCTTTACATTACAGGGATCTTATAGTCCTGCTGTGTGTCGGGGTTATGTATCCTGTCTGCGGTCCGTACATGTCAGCAGGTCTTAGAGCTCCTTACATTACAGGGATCTTATAGTCCTGCTGTGTGTTGGGGTTATGTATCCTGTCTGCGGTCCGTACATGTCAGCAGGTCTTACAGCTCCTTACATTACAGGGATCTTATAGTCCTGCTGTGTGTTGGGGTTATGTATCCTGTCTGCGGTCCGTACATGTCAGCAGGTCTTACAGCTCCTTACATTACAGGGATCTTATAGTCCTGCTGTGTGTTGGGGTTATGTATCCTGTCGGCGGTCCGTATATGTCAGCAGGTCTTACAGCTCCTTACATTACAGGGATCTTATAGTCCTGCTGTGTGTTGGGGT
Organism: Eleutherodactylus coqui; assembly: GCF_035609145.1. Lineage (NCBI taxonomy): Eukaryota > Metazoa > Chordata > Amphibia > Anura > Eleutherodactylidae > Eleutherodactylus > Eleutherodactylus coqui. The sequence goes on along the minus strand of NC_089841.1, from coordinate 9,888,470 downwards.
TATGTATCTTGTCTGCGGTCCGTACATCTCAGCAGGTCTTACAGCTTCTTACATTACAGGGATCTTATAGTCCTGCTGTGTGTTGGGGTTATGTATCCTGTCTGCGGTCCGTACATGTCAGCAGGTCTTACAGCTCCTCACATTACAGGGATCTTATAGTCCTGCTGTGTGTTGGGGATCTGTATGCTGTCTGCGGTCCGTACATGTCTGCAGGTCTTACAGCTCCTTACATTACAGGGATCTTATAGTCCTGCTGTGTGTTGGGGTTATGTAACCTGTCTGCGGTCCGTACATGTCAGCAGGTCTTACAGCTCCTTACATTATAGGGATCTTATAGTCCTGCTGTGTGTTGGGGTTATGTATCCTGTCTGCGGTCTGTACATGTCAGCAGGTCTTACAGCTCCTTACATTACAGGGATCTTATAGTCCTGCTGTGTGTTGGGGATCTGTATCCTGTCTGTGGTCCGTACATGTCAGCAGGTCTTACAGCTCCTTACATTACAGGAATCTTATAGCCCTGCTGTGTGTTGGGGTTATGTATCCTGTCCGCGGTCCGTACATGTCAGCAGGTCTTACAGCTCCTTACATTACAGGGATCTTATAGTCCTGCTGTGTGTTGGGGTTATGTATCCTGTCCGCAGTCCGTACATGTCAGCAGGTCTTACAGCTCCTTACATTACAGGGATCTTATAGTCCTGCTGTGTGTTGGGGATCTGTATCCTGTTTGCGGTCCGTACATGTCAGCGGGTCTTACAGCTCCTTACATTACAGGGATCTTATAGTCCTGCTGTGTGTTGGGGATCGGTATCCTGTCTGCGGTCCGTACATGTCCGCAGGTCTTACAGCTCCTTACATTACAGGGATCTTATAGTCCTGCTGTGTGTTGGGGTTATGTATCCTGTCTGCGGTCCGTACATGTCAGCAGGTCTTACAGCTCCTTACATTACAGGGATCTTATAGTCCTGCTGTGTGTTAGAGTTATGTATCCTGTCCGCGGTCCGTACATGTCAGCAGGTCTTACAGCTCCTTACATTACAGGGATCTTATAGTCCTGCTTAGTGTTGGGGATCTGTATCCTGTCGGCGGTCCGTACATGTCAGCAGGTCTTACATCTCTTTACATTACAGGGATCTTATAGTCCTGCTGTGTGTCGGGGTTATGTATCCTGTCCGCAGTCCGTACATGTCAGCAGGTCTTACAGCTCCTTACATTACAGGGATCTTATAGTCCTGCTGTGTGTTGTGGTTATGTATCCTGTCCGCGGTCCGTACATGTCAGCAGGTCTTACAGCTCCTTACATTACAGGGATCTTATAGTCCTGCTGTGTGTTGGGGTTATGTATCCTGTCTGCGGTCCGTACATGTCAGCAGGTCTTACAGCTACTTGCCTTACAGGGATAAGTTCCTTTTTGTGTGTCGGAGGGTAATGCACTTCAGATTATAAGGTTCCTCAGACCTGGCGGTTGCCTGTGTATGTGTGTACTTATATGTTTATTATGGTTTTATTAGAACTTTTATGTAATTTTGCACACAAATAAATGGAAAGCAGAAGAAACAGCCGGTCCTGCGGGACCGTGACAAACATCGGGAGTAGAAAAGAGAAAATCATACCAAAATAATGCAACAACCATCACTATGGATCCATCGGGTACAACCCTAATATATAGTAAGTGCATGATACGTTGGCGTGGAGCCCTCTGACCTAACTGTCCTACACTCCTAACAGAAAGAAAGCCCAACTAGAGTGCCTGAAACCAGAGAGAAAAGGACAAAAAGTAGGAAAACAGGACAAAGTCAATAACAAAAAGGTCTTGGAATAAAAGAAAGGGAGGAGATAACAGACAGGTGGAGAGGGAAACCCTCTAGCAGCGGTAGGTATGAAGTGTGTGTGTGTGTGTGTATATATATACACACTTATAGCTGATATACCCGGCTTCGCCCGAGTTAATTTGGTACTGGTGTTCACACGGAAAATCTTATGAAGTCGTGGTTACTTTAGAGATACCGGGAAAAACATATGTTCACCATTTTGCATGGCTCTTTGCGTTACCCAGGAAACACCACGTGGAGGTAACCATGCGACGTTTACTTTATATAAAATGACATCGGGAAGTTAGAGAATTAGATTACGTACATAAAATTTTGGACGCTAATTCTTTTGCGCTTAGAATTGAATAATCGAGTTGGGACCCATTAGCTTTTCCTATTTATGACATAATCAATGATCGTGCCAAAGTCAAGTTTATGTGACATCAGTAAGTTAGAGAATTAGATTCCGTACACAAAATTTGGACGCTAATTCTTTTGCGCTAGAATTGAATAATCGAGTTGGGACCCATTAACTTTTCCTATTTATGACATAATCAATGCTCGTGCCAAATTTCATGTTTCTATGACATCAGGAAGTGAGAGAATTAGATTCTGTACGTAAAATGTGGACGCAAATTCTTTTGCGCTTAGAATTAAATAATCGCATTGGGACCCATTAACTTTTCCTATTTATGACATAATCAATGCCCGTCCCAAAGTTCAAGTTTCTATGACACCGGGAAGTGAGAGAATTAGATTAGGTACATAAAATTTCAACGCTAATTCTTTAGCGCTAGAATGGAATAATCGAGTTGGGACCCCTTTACTTTTCCTATTTTGGACATAATCTATGCTAATGCCAAATTTCATGTTTCTATGACATCGGGAAGTTGGAGAATTAGTGGCCAGTCAGTCAGTGAGTCAGTCAGTGAGTGAGGGCTTTCGTCTTTGTATATATATATATATATATATATATATATATATATATATATATATATATATATATATATATACTAGCTGATATACCCGGCCTAGATCGAGTTAATTTGATACAGGTGTTTAAATGTTTGCACTGAAAATTTTATGAAGTCACGGTTACTTTAGAGTAACCGAGGAATAAAATATGTATACACATAGAGGAGCGTTAAATTCTCCTCAGTCTGCATGCACCCATGTCCCTCTGCAGAATGTGCCACCCCTCCCACTCTCCTCTTTTAGGAACTAAAGAATGCTCGCGCCAAATTTCACACTTGTATGACACAGGGGACGTTATATTAGGTAGTGGTGCACTTACTTTTACAATTAGCATTGAATAATCGAGTTGTGACCCCTTTGCTTTTCCAATTTAGGACCTAAAGAATCCTCCTCCCAAATTTTATGTTTGTATAACAGCTGGAAGTTAGAGAATTAGATTAGGTACATTACACAGGGGTGCCAATACTTTTGCACTTAGCATTGAATTTTCGAGTTGGGACCACTTTACTTTTCCTATTTAGGACCTAAGCAATGCTCCTGCAAAACTTCATGTTTGTGCTACACTGACTCGCCACTAATTCTCTAACTTCTCAGTCAGTGAGGGCTTTCGCCTTTATTTATATATAATATATATAGACTAGCTGATATACCCGGCTTCATCCGAGTTAATTTGGTACTGGTGTTTATCTGGTGTTCACACGGAAAATCTTATGAAGTCGTCGTTACTTTAGAGATACCGAGGAAAAACATATGTTCACCATTTTGCATAGTTCTCTGCGTTACCCAGGAAACACCACGTGGAGGTAACCATGCAACGTTTCCTTTATGTAAAATGAGATCAGGAAGTGAGAGAGTTAGATTACGTACATAAAATTTGGACGCTAATTCTTTTGCGCTAGAATTGAATAATCGAGTTGGGACCCATTAGCTTTTCCTATTTCGGAGATAATCTATGCTTGCGCCAAATTTCATGTTTCTACGACATCGGGAAGTGAGAGAATTAGTGGCGAGTCAGTCAGTCAGTGACGGCTTTCATCTTTATAGCTAGATAGATAGATATAGAGATATATATATATAATGTGATGAGGAACACTAGGTAGGTATGAAGGCTCTCTGTAACCTCTTCTCTTAGTTGGCCGTTACAATGTCTCATATCTACAAGATTACTTAGTTTCCCCTCTGGAGATCCGCCACATTCCGCTCTACCAGATAACTCCGTACCAAACTTGCTTCTTTTTACCTTGGTGTAAGAATGAACCCAAGAGCAGCGGCTGCTCTGGATCTCTAGCGGGGAAGTGATTTGTGCGCCGCGAGATGTCGGCACGCTGATTTCTTCCGATTGCTAACTGTTTTGCGCTACAAGGTGACCTTTTCAGCTTGTTTGACGCTTCTGGGTTGGAGCTCCTGCCCGGCTGCCAGGCTCCTCACACGCTGCCCTGATTGCTGCCCGGCTGACGGGCTCCTCACACGCTGCCCTGATTGCTGCCGGGCTCCTCACACGCTGCCCTGATTGCTGCCCCGATTGCTGCACGGCTCCTCACACGCTGCCCCCATTGCTGCAGGGCTCCTCACACGCTGCCCCCATTGCTGCCCGGCTGTCAGGTTCTCTCTGACCTGTATATAATAGCTTTCATGTTCTGGATATTGCCTTCCCTGCAATGTCTGCTCACCAGATTCCAGAAACCGCAGTCCTACAGATCTCCACTGACTGCGTTATTGGCCCCCATCTAGTAGCGTCGGACTCCTTTGGCTTCCAGCAGTTCACCGCAGTATAAATTCCACTTGGTGATGAAACCGTCCTGAAGGAATATCGGCCCCTGCGGACAGGAAGCTTCTTGTATTGCTGCAGATTGGATGGCGGTGCTGACCTGTTCTGACCGGCTGACAGGAAGGGGTCAGCGATTCATGCTGCTTGCACCAAATTCTGACCTCCCTTCAGCAACAGAAATCTGGCTCCATCTGACCAGGAGAGGTTTTCCCGCTGCTCAGTGATACAAGTTTTGCGCTCTTTTGCCCGCTGGAGTCTTTCTGTCTCTCTTAGACACAATGGCGCTGGAACTGGTCGCCTGCTGTTATACCATCCGTGCGGAGGAACGGCGAGTTGTGCGTTCGGACACGTTAGTTGGAGCTCCAGCGTTGTATTCGGCTGACTGTGCAGCCTGTTGGTCAGAACGATTCCTGACATCCTCCTCCGACCCCTTTCAGTGATGAGTTGTTTCCGTCCACAGGATCCCCTTTTGCTGGATCGCGCCATTCTCGGTATACGCTCCACCACATTACACAAGAACCCCACCACCACCCTGTGGTTGGTGGTGAGCACCCTGCTAGTCTAGTACTGATGACGTGGCCTCGTTGGAAGTCGCTCCGATCGCTGGATGTCCATGCACTGTTAGTGTATTCCCCTGGGTGTGGTGTTCTTTCTGCATCGGTGACCGCCATATTAAAGACATGGCTTAGCGCCCACGGAGTTGCATCCGCTGTACAGTAGACTGCTTTCTAAAAGGCACAGACTTGTTTCAGTGCCTTCGGAGCAGCAATCATGAGAGGATTCCACAAGCTTGAGGATAACACCAGACGAGGTAGAGCGTGCCCTCTATGTGCCGGTAGAGACCTTTGGGAAGGACTATGGGAGCACCTAGACCCGAGCTTCATGGGATTGTACAGAATAGAACATGGGATGCAGCTGGTATTGATGTGGATGGCGCTGTAGTACCAGCCATGGCCGCTATGTATCTATAATCCTAGACCGTCCCTTTAAGGGAGTGCAGCATTCATCATGCCCCAATTCCCTCCCTGCGGCAGCCTAACTATCATCGTTTAGTTCCTGCTATATGAATGAGACGTTTCTGCAGAATTTCGCAGTGAATGTGCGTCCGGGGCGCCATCAGGATACGTGGACGATGCCGCCGAGTCTGCAAACATCCACCAAGGGTAAAACGCCTCGGAATATTATCTCATACAGTTAAGATGTTTTATAAACAGATGATTCTGGAACATCTGTGCCTTTATAAGAGTCATCATATCACACAGAGACGTCGCTGCCGCGTGGCGATCGCTCGGGGGAGAACGCACAGCCGCAACCACCGCCATAGCCACCATTTACTGGACTGCTGAAAGGTCTAAAATCCTAAATATTCCTCCTGCTTGAGTGAAGATCAGTCAGGAATCCATCCTGGGGAGAGGAGGCGGGCTCAAAACATACGGGCGCAGTACTATACAAGATGACCTCAAGGTGGCACCGCAACTAGAGATGGCCACCATAAAAGGGGTGTGGTTTGGGGGAGTGGTCAGAGGCGTGACTTATCACAAGGAATGTCTTCTTTACCTCCTTTATTCCAGTGGTCCCAGTAGTACTGAGCCCCCTCTGTGGCTCCAGTAGTAATAATGCCACCTTTAGTGGCCCCAGTAATACTGCCACCTTTAGTGGCCCCAGTAATAATATGGCCCCATTTAGTGCCCCAGCAGAAATGGGATCCCCTCCAAGTCCACCGCTCACACCCGCACTTCCATCCAGGCAGCAACCATACCATCCATTGCTATAAGTCACTCTAAGGTACCCTTTTGGACACTTGCAGAAGATCCTGACCCCTCCCTGGGCGGCTGCGTTCCTGTACTCTACGCGGCACAGGCGCGGGAGGTGGCATTCAGATCTCTGGAGTGTTGCAGTGGCGTCCAAATGGGAACTTCAGAGTGACTTGATGATATGCTTGCTGCCCAGCTAGAGGTGCTACAGCAGGTTGACTTGGGGTAAGTGTTTTGCTTTTGGCTGATGTCACCAGATATTGTGATGTCATTACTTAGGATGGAAAGATCCTAGGGCCACCGACCAATGTGATCTCTATACCTATGAGAACCTCGTGTCAGAGAGAATCCAAGGGTGCAGAGGTAGGACTTGTATGGAGCTCCTGGAAGCCTCTTTGTATACAGGTAGAACGTCTTTCAGACCTCCACCGCTCCTTGTCTTTAGGTTTGTTTCCCCGGAGCTCCAGGACACCTTTTTAGGTTTGTGCACCCGAGTGGAATGTGTTTCTCCTTTCTTATTGACTTCTATGCAGACTGTAAGGATACCCGGACAGGCGTCACTCAGATGACTACCCCTCTGACTGGCGTAGCTCACCTCGCTGTGACAGTCCTGGGCAGCGCTCCCTGCAGATATCTCAATGTGCCGACATCAGCAGCCGCAGCTTATTACTGCAATTATCTCCGTCCACTATAAAATTATTAGGAGAACTCGCAGGAGATGATTACCTGCTGCATCAAGGGCATCCTGGGACGACTTGTAATTAATGTCCTGTGTAATATCCTTACACATCCCTCCCTGGAAGATGAGGACCTCAGGACGGCCATTATGGACCACCATTTATGTCAGTAATATATTGCTGGATGCTTTTGTGCAGCTTATAGTGACCTTGTCTGCCATGTACAGGGACTGCCTGGTCTGAGCAGGTACAGGGACGACAGGGCTGTTATTGGCCACTATGAATGGGACGGAGCTGTAATACCACATCTGGCCACTATGAATCGTCTGGCGCTATGTTCTATGTAGGAAGTTTTGGAAACAATGAATTGGACCTGGCTCTAAAGTGAATTCAAATAGCTGATCTGTGGGGGTTGCCGATAATAAACCCCAAACTGATGATAGCTTGTCCTAAGCTTCTTCCATGTTCTTTAGATTTCCACATAAAGTCCGATTAGGACATATAGACATCACTAAGGGGGCTCCTGGCCTGAGACCCCTCTCTCCGTTAGCAAGAGTAAGACTTTTAGAGTATGGTGGACTCGAACGTCCATGTATTACATGTGCAATGGAAATGTCACAGGTTTGCCTAGGTTGTTAGGAGATGGACCTGGGATGGTTCTCCAAGAACGGGCTTGTCTGTATTGATACCACTTAGACTCCCACCAATCCCAAGAACAGGGGTGTTGTAGTCCCCTCTCCCCCCTCACTGTGCACCCTGCAGTGACGTGGAAACTGAATGGAGCCATTCATCTTCAGTGGGGCGTCTGGAGGTAGTGGAGCACTTGTACTCAGGTATTTCCGATGAAGCAGCGTTGTACATGCATGACGGCCACTCCAACCAATTACTTATCTTCAGCCCAGGACATTGATTAGATCCCATCCCCTGAGTAACTAATATGGTGGTCCCCTCCTGTATCCACTGAAGCTCAGATCAGATGAACCTTTTGAACATAAACCCACATCCCACCCTAATCCGGACTGATGACCTAGTATACAGGTTGGCCTTCGATTATTGAATATTTGGAAACCCAACTCTGGGAACCCCTACAGTTGACTGAAGGAGTCATGGATGTTGAGTCCTCCCTCGTTGTTTACCAAGCATACTTGCCATTCAATGGAATGAGTTCCTCTCAGCTGTAATACCAGCCACAACCACGGCTAAAAGTACGGTGCTGTGCCTGGTAAACTATGGAAAAGATACAATGAAGGGGCTTTCGAAAGTTGGAACCCCACCAATCTACTATTAATGATCGGTTCTATCCAATTTAGGGTTGGCTGCACCAACGTTTTGATTGCCAGTCAACTAGAGGTGATCACCCAGTTAAACTTTGCCCCCACATGGTTTAGCCTGTGATCAGGGTTCAAATCCTGGATCAATTTGATCCCCAAATTCTGACAGATCAAACTTGTTGCTCTGCCATCTTGGATTTCATCAGTTGACTAGGCTGATGGCCTAGGTGGTGAAATTACACCCACATTTACTGCTGGTAGCCGCCATGCTTTTACTATCGCTATGAATGTTAGGCGGCTCTCTGAAGGCTGGGAAGATCACCTGACTGCAGTCACCAATCACCATGCTCCATTCATTTTTTCTAGGTTTGACCTTTGATTGCTTGAACTTAGTTTCGCAAGTCGTAGATCAAAGTGCTGGTGCAACACATTCTACTTAAACCAAGTTGACTGCAGTTTCCCTGAAGAGGGATCAGCCTCCTGGTTGGTGCAACCCATTCGTAGCCTTGTAGAATCCCGTTAATAAAGCTTTTTCTCATTAGTCCCTTGTATTAATTGTGCACTCTCCCTCAGTATGGCAGCCTCAGCATTCAGCTGATCAGCTGGGATTCCAAGAGCTGGACCCTCCCTAAACTCACATTGATGCCTGCCCTATCCAATCTTGGTTTAGTAGAACCTTTTAAAGTCCTCTATAGTTGATCAGCGGGGGTCTGCCGCTTAGGATCCCCACCTATCAAGTGATTGCCGGTCCGCTGTCGCAGTGTGTCCAGCACTGGAAGCGGATACTGCTCAACGCTACAACAGCTAGTCAGTGCTGTAGCAGCACACGCTGCGGTCCGTGATTGGCCGCTGATCAGGCATTTGGTGCTGTTGGTCACGACACAATGAAATCTGGGATCGAATATGATCTTAGAAAACTGGGTGAGGCATAAGTCTGGATACACACCTTTTAACTACTGTAATAATATGAAAATTGAGTTCCAGAGTGTGGAAATACTAACTTGGGAGGAGGCTGCATCTTTTTTGGTGGAGGAGACCTTTTTGGTGGCCATTTTGAACTCTGCCATAGGTTTTTGCAGTCTTGGCTAGAAATGCCTCAGACTGGAAGTGTCGGTTTTGCCCTATCTTTGCTTGTTTAGGAGTTAAATGAGGGCATTAAAAGTTGGCGCTGCGGTAACGGTAATCCGGCAGGTTTAGTGCTCCGTGCCGTTCGGCGTCTTCGGGGTGTAGAATATTTAGTTTTGAAGATCTGATACAAGTGTGATAAATATGCAAAAACAGCAGAGGGCAAGTCTGTTCTGATGGCGCTGTGTGTCTGCGACCGTCATCTCGGCTCCATCGGCACACGGTCAGACAACCGCGGGTATTTTTAGCTGCAGCTCGCAGCGTGTGTCCAGACTTCTGCTCCTGGATGTGACTCTGACCTCTCTTATTGTAGGTAACGAGCCGGAATACAGGAAGGCTTGATTCCTATGTCATGTGTCCGCGTTCTCCGCCTGGATGTGACATGTGAGCGCACGTCTCCTGCAGTTACTGCTCGGAGGACCTCGCGGGCTCGCTCGCACGGGTGAAGCGTCGCTATGGATTATGCACGGATGTCTGGCGCACATAATCCACAGTGCCTAAAGCCCATTGATTTACGTCGGGCCACGTCTACCTGGGGTTTCCTCACGTGTCGCAGCACGCCCTGTTAGTGTGCGTTCTGCTCGTAATCTGTCCGTTATCGGCTGCGGGCGCCAAAAATACTTTAACCTCAGTGCTGTAATTCACGCTGACGGTAGAAGCCTTCCCGCATGTCCTGCTTTTCGGGGATTCTTGTTTAAGTATTGCGCATTATTTCGTACGGTAGCAGAAAAAGTTGCATCGCACACGCTTGTAAATGCACGTGTCGTGCGAATACGGTTTTTCAATCTTTACTGATGCAATTTTTGCGCCCTGCAGGTGCCGCCATGCAACGTGGTTCTCCTGCCAAACGCATCGCAATCGCCTTGAAGGGAATGGGCAGCGCGAATATGTAGGAAACCTGCGTAATAACATGTGGGAGGGGCGAAATATGGAGGACGGGCAAATGCCATTATTACGTTTAGATACGCAGCATATGTACAAGACTGAGACCCGCGTACGTAAGTGCGAACCAGTTAGGCGCATTTACACGGGCGAGTGCGATATGTCTGCAATATACAGACTGACATCACACTTGCAAACCCGCAATTTCTAATGCGGATGAGATGCGTTCTACGGGAAAAAGCCATCGCGGCGGCGGATACTTTCAGGCGTGCGGAAAAACGCACATGAAAATTACGTGTCGGCCCAACACGAACCGGAAACCACATTGGTTTTTTTCTTGGCTTCCGTAGGAGAGAACGGCGGTCCGTAGAATCGCTGCGTGTCCTGTCTTGGTGCGATTCTTTATCGTGCAGCGTCGCTGTGAGAAGAATCGCGCTTGTCAGGCGACCGACTTTACATGATGGCTTCGTTTCCCATCTTCATAATGCGCCATTCTGCTCCGCCAGGGGGCTGTCTGTGCACCGTGCCCAGATCTGCAGGATATGCAGTGACGCCGGGTGACACATGGAGTCTTCGGGATCCGTCCCGCACTTCAGTGACATCATCTCCTGGTTGTGTCTTTATATAGTGCACATATCTCATATACAGACACTTGGATGGCGTCCCTGCCCCCCCCCCCCTCCTCCTAATCAGCCAATCAATATGCAGCGGAGCTGTAGCGGGTGACGTCGTCAGCTCCAAGGCTTGTGGTGGCTGCCGCGTCTTCACACTCGCAGGAACAAGTGGAGTCATCAGAGCCACACCAAGTATTCCTCTTGCATATATCATACAGAAGTCTATGGATCCCCGCCAGAAACTGCTGACCAAGCAAATAAGGCTGATCCCAGTTGGGTTGTATTCACTGGGTGATTTCCAGGCACCTGCTAATGGTAATATTGACCTTGATGTGAGACATGATACAGCTGATCAGACTTTGGCGCTGTTGGTCACGGCAGGATGATATTTGGCGTCAGATATGGTATATATGATATCAGAAATACAGAGTGAGGCAAAAGTTTAGACAACCTTGTTTAACTGGTGTAATCACGAGAAAATTGACTTCCAAAGTGTAAATGTATTAATTAGGAGGGAGGGAGGTTGCATTTTATGGTGGAAAAGATGTTTTTGGCGGCCATTTTGAACTCTGTCATATTGAATTCGGCTCGGGTTTTTCCAATGGGAAGGAGATCATGTGATCTATCAATCTTGGCTAGAATTTACTTAGAGCCTACTGGCAGTGTCGCTCTTGTATTTGCCTAGGAGTTAAGTGAGGGCAGTGTTGGTGAATTGTGTCTGACATTCAGGGCCTTTATTCATTGACGGATTACTTAGTAGTAGAAGTCCTTTTCAGATGTTACAGGATATCATATTCTTATCTGTGGAGTTCAAAATAGCCACCAAAACCACCAAAAAAAAGTACAGCCTCCCTCCCAATTACTTTCACACATTGAAAAGTCAATTTTCACATTGGGTAAAGGGGTGTGTCCAGACTTTTGCCTTATGCTGTATATTCCTAATAGCTATATATATAAAGACGAAAGCCCTGACTGACTGACTGACTGGCTGACTGGCTATCTCACTGACTGTCTCACTGACTCACTGACTGACTGACTCACTGACTGACTCGCCAAAAGTTCTCCAACTTCCCGATGTCGTAGAAACATGAAATTTGTCACAAGCATAGATTATCTCCAAAATAGGAAAAGTAATTGGGTCCCAACTCGATTATTCAATTCTAGCGCAAAAGAATTAGCGTCCAAATTTAACGTACATAATCTAAATCTCTCACTTCCAGGTGTCATAGAAACTTAAAATTTAGCACGAGCATTGATTATGTCATAAATAGGAAAAGTTAATGGGTCCCAACACGATTATTCAATTCTAGCGCAAAAGAATTAGCGTCCAAATTTTACGTACGGAATCTAATTCTCTCACTTCCCGGTGTCATAGAAACTCGAAATTTGGCACGACCATTGATTGTCATAAATAGGAAAAGTTAATGGGTCCCAACTCGCTTATTTAATTCTAGCGCAAAAGAATTAGGGTCGAAATTTTACGTACATAATCTAAATCTCTCGCTTCCCAATGTCATAGAAACATGAAATTTGCAATAAGCATTGAATATGTCATAAATTGGAAAAGCTAATGGGTCCCAACTCAATTATTCAATTCTAAGTGCAAAAGAATGTGTCCAAATTTTATGTACGGAATCTAATTCTCTCACTTCCCGATGTCATTGTATATAAAGGAAACGTCGCATGGTTACCTCCCCGTGGTGTTTCCTGGGTAACGCAAAGAACCATGCAAAATGGTGAACATATGTTTTTCCGGTATCTCTAAAGTAACCACGGCTTCATAAGATTTTCCGTGTGAACACCAGATAAACACCAGTACTAAATTAACTCAGGCGAAGCCGGGTATATCAGCTAGTTAGAAATAAATGTACAGCACTAGAAGTAGTGCCAATGATGCTAAACTTGACAGGAGATGAGATCCAGTTATCATGGGTACCAGTTAGCGTAGCACAAATAAACCTCACCAGATGCTGTGGATCTTTACTGGCCTGCACCATGTATGGCTTCCTGTATATTCAGCACCATCCATACTGAAGGTACAACTAGTGTGGTACCATGTTAGTCCCAAGATACCCCTACATACCAGCTTCTGAGGCTACTGGGCCTCCTTGTCAGGCTGGTGCTTGCATACATTATGTGTCTGATGAGCCGTTAGACGTGTCGCCTCTGTAAGACGTTTTTATCTTCTTATACAAGAACATTTAACATAATAGATTTTGACATTGCAAAGGATACTAATAAGCGTAATATCAACATCAGTCGCACTTGGCGTGAGCTTAATGCACTCTTTATTAAAAACAATCCCGCCCCCTCCCCCAAAAAAGTTTTTTTGTTTTGCTGTAGACCGCGGCATGCAGTTCCATCTCAGGCAGATCTGTAGATGATGAGAGTTGTGGTGATTAGGTGAACGGTCTTCTCACCGGAGGCCCTAAAAGTGGTTCCTCCTTGGCCTATAAGAGGTTCTCGGAGACTCCTTGTGTGTAGTGACTCTTCTTCCGCTTGTAGAGCTTGTTGGCCACTAGACGCCTCTACGACGCAGAGAAGAGATTTCACCCCGTTACCAGAGTCTGAGAGGGGCGCATTATTGGGATGGGGGAAGCTGGATGGTCACATCGAATTGTCTCCCACCAGCCATTCTGACCGTACTGGTAGGAGGTGTGGACTGCTACTGAGTAGAACAGGGTAGTCCTCAGTAACGATTCCAGGTTTTGTTTGAGTGCTGACGATGGCTTTGTTCGTGTCTGAAGATATAAGGGTCAGCACCTCAATCCTGCCTTTGCTGTGGACTGGTGTGATGGTGTGGGGAGCCAACACATATGACAGTCAGGCACCCCTAGTGGTGGCACGAGGTACAATGTGTTGCATCTCATGGCAGGGCTTCCAAGTGGCATTTTCAGGTAGAATAATGCTTGGCTGCACACGGGTGTCACAGGAATGCCTCCACAAAATGGGTACACTGCCTGATCACCAGATTTTTTGCCAATGAAACATATATGGGATCACCTGTGACCACAGCCTACAAGTTTGCACGATCTAGAGGCTCAGTTACAGTAAATGTGAAGTGATATTCTGCAGGATAACATACAGAACCGGTATGCCTCCATGCCCACCGCTATCGCATCTTGTAGCCAATCTAGAGATGATGCAAGAGGGTACTAGAGCCTCCATGCTCGGCCATATCACATCTTGTAATCAAGCTAGACACGGTACAACAGAGTACTGGAGCCTCCATGCCCACCTGTATCACATCTTGTATCCAAGCTAGACACGGTACAACAGGGTACTGGAGGCTCCATGCCCACCTGTATCACGTCTTGTATCCAAGCTAGAGGTGGTACAACAGGGTACTAGAGCCTCCATGCCCGCCTGTATCACATCTTGTATCCAAGCTAGAGGTGGTACAACAGGGTACTGGAGCCTCCATGCCCACCTGTATCACGTCTTGTATCCAAGCTAGAGGCAGCCCATCAGCGTACTAGAGCCTTCATGCCTGTCCATCAACCAATCCGTATTGGAAATCACCGCACTTTTGGACCTTCCAGAGTCTACTGTTGGCCATGTTCAGGGAGACCTCGTAAACTGACAAAATGTGGACAACCATGCCTTTCATGAGCTGCGAAGGGATCGCACACATCATCTGCTCTCGCTCAGGGGGTCTCACAGGTCATTGGAACATCGATTAGTACCATAACCATCCATATTGAATTGCATGCATAGGGCTACCATGTACAAGTGGCTGCACACAACATCACAGCAGTGAGTGTGCAGAGGTGCCTGCAATGGTGCTTGGAAGGTCATTCTTGGACTGTAAATGAGTGGAAGAAAGTGTTGTGCATGCTAAATCACAGTACACCATCTTCCGATCAGATGACCGCACTTTGAAGTGACTGTCGCCTGGAGAGTTTTTCCTACATGTCTTGCATCATCCGAACAATGAAGTTGGGAGGAGGTTCTGTTATGGTGTGGGGGTGTTTTTGCTGGGAAGGACCAGGGCTATTGGTTATAGTGAAGTTCACCCTCAACACCAACAGGTACAGAGACATCCTGGACAATGTGACATCACCTCCCATGTGGTAATATTCTGGTAGAGCTCCGTATCTCCTACAAGAAGACCAAGCCCATGTCATACGGCACATAGTGTGGAGGAGCAGACCATCTGCAAACTTCATTGGCCGGCCCACAGTCCAGATCTCAATCCCATTGAGCATCTTTGGGATGAATTGGAACACCGTATCTGTGCATGCCCAAAACACCCATCATCATCATCACTATCTGAAGCTCTCATTGAGGCAAATTTCTCCACATGTCTATGGGAATTTAGTGGAAAGCAGCCTAAGAGGGTTACTGCAGTCATTGAGGCCAAAGGCGGCCCAACACTGGATGGAAAAATGGGAATCAAATGCAATTTCATCACTTTCTATGTGTCCAAATACTTCATCAACATAATGTGTATCAGTTATGGGAACACAAATAAGCATCACATGTCAGATGCTGCAGGTAATTTACTGGCCTTAACTCTGTTAAACGTGGCACCATGTGTGGCATTAATTGATGACATCAGCCATGAACTATGATGCTTGGAGCCGTCAATATTGACCTTACCGTTGGACACAATTCATGTAGCCTTGACTTCAGGCAATAATACATTTGATCTTCACATTAGCCATTGAGCTATTCTTCTAGTCTCTTATGGACGTGGGACCAGAACTGTTTATTTTAATGGTTTATTTGCCCCAAATTCTTACTTAAAGGTGCACTAACTTTTCAGAAAACCTTTGGTGATCTACCAGCTTGTGTTATTCTCATCACTTCTGTATTATGCTTCCATTAAACAATTTGGTTTACCACTGTGAATTGTGTTTGACATTACCACCACTGGCTTCTCTACAATCTACTCTGTTGGGTACAGAGCTTTTGTAGTAAGGACACACACGTAGGTTTCCATAGCCACATGGGTAGGAGTCATCTTTACAGGTGCTTCCTGTGCACTCAGTGTCTGCAGTTCTGTTAACCTGCAGCCTCTGGTAGCAATCACCATAGTATCTGCCTCTTCTGCTGTTAGAGTGTGTGTGTTTTGTCTGTGTACACAAACACACATTATAGTATAAACCATTTGGCCAGAATGTCTCTAAATACCTCATCACCCTGGGGAAGCAGAGGAGTGGACATTCAAATATGGCTTCCCTGCTGATTGGACCATAGACAGTGCAATGCAGCATAGGAAGTAAGGGCAAGGAGGTGTAGGACAGTGAACTACTGGCAGAATGCTAGGCTTGCCACACACCCACTCGCTGTAAGTGCACTACAAACAGCAGAACAGAAAAATGGGGAAGACCATCTGAAAATCAGAATTTACAGATCTGAAACTGGGTGCAAACATCAGCAAAAAAGGGAGAACTTAATGTGTTTTAGAAAATGTGTTGAAAACGCAGGTGAACTTTAATCACTGCATTATTATACCAGCCATCAAATGTGACCTTTAGAACTGATCTTAGATTTAGACTTTATCTAACAGTCTTTAGATACATTTTTCTTTTTCTTGATATCCATTAAAGCAGAAGTACAGTGGGTACCTGATGCTAGTGGTACTGACCTTGGCATGTGTCATGGCACTATAACTGGCATTAGGTATGTATATCTGACATTAGAAATATATCTATTATAACTGGTGCCAGTGATGGTAGACAGGACAGTCGGCAAGATGGAGTTATGTGGCACAAATCAACAGCACATCAGATGCTGCGGATAGCTTGCTGGTCTTGACCGTGCTAAACGCGGCACCGTGTATGACCTTCGTCAATGACGTCAGACATGAACCCATTATACAATACGTGGCACCGTGTATGACCATCGTCAATGACGTCAGACATGAACCCATTATACAATACGTGGCACCATGTATGACCTTCGTCAATGACGTCAGACATGAACCCATTATAGAATACGTGGCACCATGTATGACCTTTGTCAATGACGTCCGACATGAACCCATTATACAATACTTGGCACCATCAATATTGAGTTTGACATTGAAAAGGACTTACTAGTATTTAAACTTGACATCCAATATAAACTTGCTCTAGATCATTGAACTTTCATACTGAGTTTCTTACTTAAACTTACGGCAGGTTTTTTTGGTGCATTGGGCAACAAAAGAATGCAATTGTTAATAGTTAAAGGGGTTGTCCCGCGAAAGCAAGTTGGGGGTATACACTTCTGTATGGCCATATTAATGCACTTTGTAATGTACATTGTGCATTAATTATGAGCCATACAGAAGTTATTCACTTACCTGCTCCGTTGCTAGCGTCCCCGTCTCCATGGTGCCGTCTAATCTTCAGCGTCTAATCGCCCGATTAGACGCGCTTGCGCAGTCCTGTCTTCTGAATGGGGCCGCTCGTGCCAGAGAGTGGCTCCTCGTAGCTCCGCCCCATCACGTGTGCCGATTCCAGCCAATCAGGAGGCTGGAATCGGCAATGGACCGCACAGAAGACCTGCGGTCCACCGAGGGTGAAGATCCCGGCGGCCATCTTCACAAGGTAAGTAAGAAGTCACCGGAGCGCGGGGATTCGGGTAAGTACTACCCGTTTGTTTTTTTTTATCCCTGCATCGGGTTTGTCTCGCGCCGAACGGGGGGGCTATTGAAAAAAAAAAAAACCCGTTTCGGCGCGGGACAACCCCTTTAACTTATGTTTCCCAAGGTATTGGCCCCCGCCAGTCCTGTGCGGTCAGGTGATGTGTGAGCCAAGAACAATAAAGGATAGGCAGCACCGGGGAATCCAAGAAGTCGGTCAGCACAGATCAATACAACTCCATACTTTTATTGCAAAAATATCTAACCTGTCCATAGGCGACGTTTCGACCAACACACCGGGGTCTTTGTTAGGCTTATAGATACAGAACAGTACACCCCCTAAATAGTAAAGATACCCCAATAAAATCACAGTAAAATGGAACTCGCGTGTGTATCCCTGGAGAGGCTCCAAAGAAGGGCTCCCATCTCTTCACTATGGCGTTACACAATCCAACCGCGCATGACAGAACAAACGCCACACCCATGTTCTCCTGAGAGACAGACACTTCAATAGTGGCAACTGTGCATGCGCGGATTTACCGCTCATCTCGCGAGTGCTTGTCCTTGCTGTTACCGTGTCAGCAATCTGATGCATGGGATGAATTAGGCGCATGCGCGAGTTTTCCACAAGTCTCGCGCGCACTTATCTTAACTGAAACCCTGTCAGCAATCTAATATATGGGCTAAACCGGACGCATGCGAAGGGTAAAGAAAGCCATCACAACCATAACCTGCCGATCACCTCTATTGCCTGAATAGATCCGGCGCATGCGTGAAAGTGCACACACTTGCTATAATAAGCCTTCAACTAGCCGAGCCCCGTAAGGTATATATCTACAGAAAGACACTGGCACATATTAACCGGTGCATCATATATACAGGACCAATAGACGGTACTTGAACCCTGCAGTGAGGTGGTCCAATGTCCATATGTAAGGTATCTATGTGTATACATCTAGACCCCCACATATATCGTGTGTGTAATAAATATACTGACACATCACCGGACGTGTGCATCAATGCTAAAAAGCCTATGCAGTCAGTTATGGAGGGGGAAAGAACCACTAAACCATTCAAAGAAATGGCAATATGCAACTACACACTTCACGCTAAAATATGCAATAATACTAATATCAAGAAATTTACTCAAAAAGATTATTTATTGTATACACAAAAGATACGTACAAAGGCAAAAAATCACTAGTCATAAGCGAAACCCAAAAAACAAGAGACAGAGAAGATCCAATGGATGAGAAGGAGCCACAAATAAACATGTATCTCCGAGGATACCTGCAAGTAAACAAAAACCAATTAAAACCATAAAAAAATCAAGCAAGAAAAAACATAACAAACTCCATAGCAGAAAAACATTAGAGATAGGGGAGTGCAGAGTATTCAGGGTTTAACCCCTTGGGCTGTCAAGTATCTAACTCATATATCGATTTGAGTTCCAAAAACTTGAGTTTCTTCTCCCTATCACCTCCTCTGATGTTGGATGGTTCATGATCTATAATACGATAGCAAAACTGGCTTATCGAATGACCCACATCACAAAAGTGCTTGGCAACTGGAACATCCAATCTACAAGTTCTCACCGTGCTTTTATGTTTGCTGATCCGTGTGAGCATCAGGTATACAGGAGAGGATCCCACAGGAGATCCTAATACAGAAACCATCAGATGTCACCAGGTGTAGAGCTGACAACGGGGGCTTGTAGGGGGATATCACCAGCTGTAGAGCTGACAACGGGGTCTGGTGGTGGGATGTCACCAGGTGTAGAGCTGACAATAGGATCTGCTGGTGGGATGCCATCTGCTGTAGAGCCGACAACGGGGTCTGGTGGGGGGATGTCACCAGGTATTGAGCTGACAACGGGGTCTTGTGGGATGTCACCAGGTATAAAGCTGACAACGGGGTCTGGTGGGGGGATGTCACCAGGTGTAGAGCCGACAACGTGGTCTTGTGGGGGATGTCACCAGCTGTAGAGCTGTGCTGTAGAGCTGACAACCGGGTCTTGTGGTGGGATGTCACCAGCTGTAGAGCTGACAACCGGGTCTTGTGGTGGGATGTCACCAGCTGTAGAGCTGACAACAGGGTCTGGTGGGGGGATGTCACCAGGTGTAAAGCTGACAACTGGGTATGGCGGTAGGAGGTCACCAACCAATCGGTAGGGGACACTGCAGTACTGTCTATTGTTGGCAATGCTATTTGTAAATGGGAAAACATCTGTGTGTGTGTGTGTGTGTGTGTGTGTGTGCACCCATGAAAGGTTGACCTACACAAGTTCACTATAAATGTATGACACTAAGTGTTTTGTTTTTTTCCTCCACCCTCACGTCTCATTTTTTGTATTCCGTGAAATAGCAGTTCTTGCGAGCCTTGGAGGCAAAAAATATTTCCAGCAAAACTGAGTCGACGTTCAATAACTTGGGAGTGGAGTAGCTGCATAACAGAGTGGAGGTAAATTTCTTCATTCATAACCCGATCATAATTGACCTTGAACAGGCAACGAAGGCATCATTGTTGGAAAAACATTAAGTCGCCAGTTGATGCGTTGGGCTGCTTTCTCTGTTATCATATGCATATATTGCCGTCAGGATCACAATGGTGTTCAGAAGTCATATCTTAGTTTGTGACGGGAGCGAGGCATTAGCCCATACAGGGTGCAGACGTTGGAACGTTGCCCACACCTTCCCGATAAGACACCGGACAATATGTTTGACATTCCTGTCACTGGTGATTGCACTACATATGTAGACAAACTGGTTGACCTCTTCCCACCACTGTTGTTGGTTGACCGCGATTGAGGCTTTTGTCGATGTGGGGCATCCAACTTGCATAATCTGTCTTCTCACAGTTAATCCTTAAACTAACCATTGCTGATTCTTGTTTTGGGGGTGATGTTTTTGGAGTTTGGGGAGTAATCGTGTGAAGAGTTACAACTATAGATTGGTTTCAGCTATAACCTTAATATTTCATCAGGCCTGAATTTATCTAGTATCAAGTCTAATAGGTCCATCTTAATCCTTGATATGGGCTAAATCCAAAGCGGATATCAGTCATTGCTGAAACTTCACAGGGCATTAGTTACTGCATTATTCTATTTGGTGTCAGCTATGATATTAATACATGACATCAGATATGATTCCAGAAATGTAGAAGTTGGCGTTGGACCAGATACAATAATCTTTTTATCTGTGACTAAACACTTTTAAGCTTGAGATCAGCCGTTGGTGCAATTATGCTTTTAATCACGGCGTTACTATTCTTGGCGTCAGATATGACCTTAATATCTCATCTTAGATATAGACTAAATTTAACAATATTTACACAAGATATTAAGGAAAATTCTATAAATGAAAGCAAAAGTACAGTTGATATCAGATGTAGCTGATACTGAACTTGGCGAGAGTCGGCGTTCTATTATATTTGGCATCTGATATGGCG
This sequence comes from Eleutherodactylus coqui, assembly GCF_035609145.1. NCBI lineage: Eukaryota > Metazoa > Chordata > Amphibia > Anura > Eleutherodactylidae > Eleutherodactylus > Eleutherodactylus coqui. The sequence goes on along the minus strand of NC_089841.1, from coordinate 9,867,575 downwards.
TGTTAGATACGGAAATTATAATTGGTAACAGTAGTGTTGAACTTGACATTGGATCAGATACAATTAATCTTAATTTCATACACCACAGTAATAAACTTGATATCCTTCGCTGGTACAATTAAACTTAGCATCAGTCATGGCACTATTAGTCTTGGCACCAGATAAGCCTTGGCAGAGGATCATGACAAAAAATGTCCAGGAACTGGTGATTTACACTAACTTTTTGTTTACTATTTTTACTATTTTTACTTTTTTAATGACTTATTCTTTACAAAAGTCATAGAAATAATTAGGATTTTAAATTAGAAATTAGAATTTGAAATTTGAAATTTTAAACTTTCTATATTGGGGGAATGGAAGGAATGACATTTTCTCTTTTTGTAAAAAAAAATTTTCATTTTTACACTTTAATTTTAATTTATTGGAATTTTTTTCTGAAAAAATGACTTGTCAGATTTCTGCACTTGTCTTTGAAAATACTTTTTTATTTCCATGCCAGTCACTAAATGTAGAAAACTAGAGATCCACCAACAATTTTTTTTGTTTTTTGGGGAAAAAATAAATAAACTTAAAAATACAAAATTGTGTCAGGGTTAAATTTCTGTTGGAACCATGGACTAATGGGTCATTCCATGATTTCCGTGGAGGGCAGCACTTCAATGTGTATAACTCCGTTAAATTCTAGGTTGAAAAATTAGGAGTTGCATTTATTTTTCATAAATCTATTTTAAAATCTTTAGTTGTTCAATTTGTTTCATTTTGTGACAATTTTTAATAATATTTTTTGATTAAATTACAAAATTAAAAGCCTGTAGGGAGCCAAGTGACAAATGTCACGTTTTTTGAAAAAAATGGGTTTAACAAGATATATAACAGAGATCCACAAGTCCTATAGAATTTATCCAGAGTATTTATGGACTTTTCTGAAATTGTGGACATGACATATTTAAATATTTAGCATTAGACTTTTCTAATTCTAGATTATTTTTTACTCCATGACCACCATACATTTTTTGGAATATTTTTGATTATTTGATCACGCCTTATTTACAAAGCCAAGGTTTATTTTTGTCTCTTCCTTGTAAAAAGGAGCACTAATCAACCATGTCTCATGCTCTCATTGAGGGTGAACTCCGCAGGACATAGTGCGTGGGTTTCCACTTTTCACAGTGTTTCAGGTGCTCTGGCTATAATTGCTTATTTGTGTGACCTTCAGAGTCTCACATTTCTTGGCTCAGGAGAGTTTTCTCCCTTGTTTCCCTGCCGGGTTCTGGAGGGCTTCTCTGGCAGGTAGAAGGTTTGTAGAAGTGTTCCGCCAAGCAGTTTTGGTCTTCGTTATATGTTCTCCACCATGCCTTCCACCTTCAGGAACTGAACAGTAATTGTTTGTTTCAGGCACAAGTCATGGAAAGATTATAGCTGTGAATGGGGGAAAATAAACCTTGACTTGCCCGAGTCTAAAACCTGGTCATTTTTACAGCGCCAAGAAAACTAAATTATACTAAATGAACTCTTGTAAATTAGAATTTATGGAGAGAATCGAAGGTGGGAAAAGCCTCTTTTTCTAGGATGGTTGCGTAGAGAGCATAGGAGATTAGGTTTTCTTTTTTTTTTCCCCCAAATGCTCCTGAAAGGTGTTATATTTACAAGCCTGGCAATGAACTTTCCCCATTGATCTTGGAATCTGTACAGTAGAATGAACAGCTGTGTAAGCTTCCCCCCACACTTCCTCATTAACATGCCTTCCTTGTTCTCCAAGGGACCACCTCTGGCTGGTGGTTCGAGAACAGCAGCATTTTTCTGGTCCTTGCCGTCGATATTTAGTTACACTTAGAACATAAGGCTCTTCCTTAAAGAACATCATGAAGGCTCTCTCCAAAAGTTGTAGATTCAACTCTTGTAGGCCACCTGTGGTTTTGCAGTTGTAAGCTGATGCTTCTGACTCGACACACATGTGGCCACTGAAAGACACAAAAAAGACAGAATCTGCTCATTCTGCGGTTTACAAGATCTCCTCTTCACAAATTCCTTGTCTTCCTGGTAATATGATTCCTCAAAGGCTTTGGCATCATATACTCCACCTGTAGACCACTTGTAGTTACAGTTCCAAGAAATTGCTTCAGAACTGACAAAATAACTTGGATAGTTGAGTTCATTTTGTTGGTTTTTAAATTTTTGTCATCTTTGCAGTTTTGCTGATCTACTGGAGGCCAGTAAGTCAAAAAGTCCTAACCAGTGTAGCAGGTCTTGTTGTAAGAGAATAGAAGATTGACTGTCAAGTCAGATTTTCTCTTGAGACTTAACCTTCTATAAGATGTGGAATAAAGATAGTTATCAAGAGACAAGATCCTAGCAAACAAAGTTGCATTTCACAAAAACTTATTATATTTTTTTACTTTCTGGGTGTGAAATGTAATCTAACAGGAATCCAAAAATGTATTTTGAAACTTCTCTAATTAGGAAATGTCTTTCCCTCGTATTATATAGTGTGAGTAAATTGAGGATTAGAGGGGTTAAGAGTCTATAAATTGGTGTCCTATATCTGAGGGTGGAAATATTAGTTCTTCAGATTCAGGAATCCTCTCATTCTCCTCCTCCTCTCCTCTCATCCATTGCCACCAGTTTCAGTTTAAAGCCTTGAACACAACCCAAACTGTGTTGTGATTGCTCTCCGCGGTCTCACTGCGGACACGCTTTTTTGTTTTTATGAGGTCTCACAGTGGAGCTCTCTGCAATTAGCTTTGAATAAACTCTCAGGTAGCCGTAGACTTGAACTCCTTCTCCCAACGTACCTATTTAAGATAAAAGACTCTAGAGATGCTATCTCCTTTTTTAATATATATGTTTTTCTTTATCCTGGTTTCCCCGGTTGCGCCATGGAAATATGCACGGAGGGGGGAGTAGGTTGGACTGTGAACAAGCGTCGCAGCGGTAGGAGGGCGTTGATGAGAGCAGTGTGTGTCTTTTGGAAAAAGAAATCCCAGACAGACTCCAGTGCACTCAAAATAGATTGAAAACGGTGGCGTGTTAGTTAAAATAAGGGGAAAATGTGGAAGTGAGACCAGTTCAATTTGGAACCATTTCGCATGACGAAAACAATGAAAGCGTTCGCGTTTTATGGGAGCTTTGGGCAATGCGCGTGCCAGGAACTTACGAGGGGTGCATAGATCAAAAGCGATCGAGAGCTTGGAAGCTAGAGCCAAAAATTTGTGATGAGGGGGGAAGGAAAAAGAGGGAGGGGAATCGTGGGTTGAGCAAGGACGAACGGGAAATTGTTTGAAATTGGGCTTCTTTCCATTCGTTTGATTTTGGGGGCCAAGTGACGTTGATGTGGCACGGAGGTCCAGCGATACAATATGGGCCTCCATTGAGCATCTCCGGGTATGGAGTTCTCCGCGCAAATGGCTTTCATTTACCATCTGGTTATAGTTTGATCGCCATACCATTAAGCTGCTTTATGAGAAGCTCTACTCCTTGAACCTCTTGAAGACCGCGTTGGAAAGTCTTTAAGGCGCAACATGGAACTCCCGATCACCAACACATTATCTTCCAGCTTATAATTTTAAGTTAGAATACAAGCCAAGTACGCTAGTTGGTTCACAGAGTGTATTGAACAAAAAAGACTTGTCCTAAGTTGACTCCTACTCTTAGGAATGGGCTAATTAAAAAACATTGCCAGCATCCGACTAATTCCATGGAGATTGCACGAAATCTGGTTTGTTTTTATTTAGCTAACTTGTACAGGATGTGTGAACCTAGCCCAGTTCTTTCCACTCAGAGATCACAGGGCGCTATGACATTGATAAATTTTTTACATATTGTGTTGCAAATCAAAAAACATGAGAACAGAGAGAGAGAGAAAAAGATTATAAATGCAGAGCGTATGGCATCGTGTTAACCATTTAACAGATCTATACGACCTCGGGATTTGGGATTTTTATGGAGGAAAGCTTCGCTTTTCATGGACCTTCTCACAGTTGGGCCTCTCTGTGGTGTAGGAGAGGGAAGCGCCTGATTTATGATGACCTATAGAATTGTTCCAGTGTTTTTTTTGCTGTTCGAAGGAATGTTTTTCTACTGTACTTGTTTCATTTACTGGGCTGAAAAATATCTAAAAAATGTAGAATTGTCAAAATGTAGCTTAGTTTTGTTAAATGCTAAACACATGATAAGACCCAGCTCATTGAGAAAACCAGTTTTTGTTAAAAGGAACATAATAGTATCATGACAAGAGGAAAGAAGACTGAAGGAGACCGTCACGGGAATCCTAAAAACCCAATAGGACATTCTGGAGAAGTACAAATGGTGTAGAGGCCAAGAGCTGATCAGAGACTATGGCCCTTAATAACTCCCAGTATGATAATCTCCTCAGTATAGTTTTATACTGGATATTATGCTGTATACTAATGATACCGGTTATTACATAGAAGAACTTATCCTAAGAGATGCATCTGAAGACTCAACATCCCCTAGATTTTTTTTTTAACCATTGAAGAAATTCTGAAAATGCTTCTTCAATGGAACCTCTACTTCCATTGCGTCCTCAAAGAAGGTTACTGTACGGATGAGTAAACTCTAATCCATCCTATATTCTGTTGAATCAAAGTATCTATGGAGAAACTTAAATCTGCTTGCCATCCCTATGATAAAACTGCCAGGTTTTAGTCCTCCAGCCTTCTAAGAAACCAAGAAACCCCTCCACTATGATATATTTCATGGTTTGAATATCAATTATTCCGGTGAGGTTATGGAAACTCTTAATATGGACGGAGTCCAATAAAAAAAATATTTTCCTTCCGGGACTGAGGCCTGTTAGATCAGGTTCAATGCACAGATTCATGAGAAGAGCCAAGCCTTTTCAGAATAAAAAATTGGGCAGTTCAAAGCCTGTCAGTGAATTATTTGACAATGCAAGATTTGGTCCTACCAATCATTGACTTTCACAGTAGTTTCCACTTACTGTACTTCCAGAAACCTGGAAATGTATGGTGTTTCAAACTGCAAATCACTAGTCTAACACATCTCTGGGAGGTTCTCCACCAAGAATGGAAACCTACCGTGACCGAAAAACCTAAGTTGATCCACAAGACTGTTGCACGAGCAAAGAGTGAAGACTTCACTTAATTTAAAGTTTGACCTCGGCTCATTCTTATAAGTCACTCTTTGAATCCGGAGACGTTTTTCATTGATTTTTTTTCTTTTAGTTCAATAAGCACGGACATCCCAAAGATTTTTTTAACTTTATTCAGAATTTTACATTTTTAAGGGCTGTTTCCAAAATTCTGGGTGTTCTTTATCCTTCAGTTTGTCAAAATGTATAAATTCTAAAACAATGTTTTATTTAGGTCAACATAAAATGCTTACAATGCGAAACGCTAATTTTTAAATCTAAAAATATATTTTCAAACTTTTTAAATTTATTTTTTAATTTTGGGGAAAAAACCGTAACCCTCCCCCCTTCCCCCTCCGTCCTTCCTTGACTTGTCTCTCTGCTTGCTGTAATTGATATGGAGATGAAATAATAATGGTGCTGTGGTGCGCACTGATATTCCACAGACACATTTAATTTTCGGCATATTAAAGCCCGAAGCGCGCGCAGAGCAGACAATGGGCATTATGAATGAGTTTAATTTTTAGGAAAGACTTAACATGTATTTAAATATGAAATGTGGTCGCCAGAAAGATTTAATAAAAGGACTAATTCGAGCTTAAATGAAAACTCTAAACCTCACTGACGGCTTCTACAAATTACACGTTAGAAACACGGCGAAACACGGCGCAGAGAAAAGAAATAAAATGTCATCGTATGATTTGTTACAGCTTCAGGATGAGCTTCTCAAAGCGTCGGGCCTCACGGCGGGGAAGTCCTGGAGGACGATTCCATCGAACATTGAGAAAGCACGATGGTAAGGTCTCGGGATTATTCTGCCCAGAAGGGTACTGATGTCACGACCACTATGGAGCTAGAGAAGCAACATCACAGATCATCTGCAGCTCTACGGTATAGATCTCCTATCAGGGTCCAAGAAAGGGTTATTGGTGGGGTCAAATAATCATTAGCATTACCAAACAAGTGGGGAATGAGCAATAGGAACACATTACAGGGTAGGGGGTAACATAGAAGTCTGTGGCATATCAGGCTAATACATCATGCTGCTATGGCCACTGTGTTCTTTTCTTCCTCTTCTAGGGAGCTAAAGTCCAGACAGAGTTTCTTGAAGTGAGTGTCCCTCATAGCTGAATATCTGGGGCATTGCCACAGAAAGTTGCCCAAAGCCTCCATGGCCTTCTGGTAGCATTGTTGGCATAGTCTGCTCTTCCTGAGCTTATGTAGTTGCAAACAATTATTCAACGCCAATTGCAAATTAGGTTTAGTTGCCAAATTTTAAAACTGTCAGCTGTTTGCAAAAAAAAAATTAAATAGCTCAACGCAACCAATATACCAAGTTGTTTCACCAAATTCACAAGAAAATGCCGCTTTTAATAACTTCTACAGTTTCCGAATTATTTGCCCCCTGAATAGAATCCCTCAAAAGAGCAGCTTATTGTAAATCAGGTGTTGTCTCGAGGACATCTAATGCAACTAATCAAGGGCTTCATTAGTTGCATCAGATGTCCTTGAGATGAAGAAAAAAAAACTTTAGATACCTGGACTGGTGAGGGCTTTGTCTGTGACATTTGAATGCATGTTAGAAATGATTGCATGGTGGGAAAATAGCTAAAGAGTGCTCCAAAAACTAGAATGATCATTTCCTTGTACAAACCAGGAAAATGATACAAAAAGATGGCAAAGGCTATGAATGTTCCTAGAGATACAGCTGGAAGTATTTCACAAGTTCAAAGTTACAGGAACACTGGCTGCAATACCTGGATGTGGCAGAAAGAGAAAGCCACCAGATTCCTAAGAAGGCAGGTGGTCAAAAACCCTCCAGGAACTGCAAAAGACCTGCAGCAAGAATTGGTGGCAGCAGTACTGAGGTTTCCATTTGGCATGAAGACATTTAGAGTTTAGAATGTGCCTTACTGTGCAAATTCTAAGATCTCCAACTCTACTGATCCAAAGGCACAAGAAAAGTCCCCTCCAATATGCTCGAACAACTAAATAAACACACACGTTGGGGATGCTGTCCTGTGGAGTGATGAAACAAAAAGGGAACTTTTCAGGCCTATGTCTGGTGGAGGAAAAGTGAAGTATACAATGAAAAGACCCCCCGCCTATAGTGAAGCATACCAGTGGCTCTGTGATACTCTGGGCCTGCACTGAAAACCTACAGCATGTGGAGGGCAAGATGGGTTCCATCAAATATCAGGAGATCCTAGGAGAAGGCATCATGTCTTCTGTGAGGAAGCTGAAGCTTGGGCGTCATTGGACCTTTAAAAAAGACAACAGTCCCATGCAGACCTAACAGTCCACCATTGCTTGTTTCAAGATGTCCTGGGGCATTCTGGAGTGGCCATTGGTCACCTGACTCGAACCCCATCTGCTTTGGAATGTGAAGAAGGTGATTGCATTACACAACCTGAGAGTATTAGTGACTTGGAGGCCATTGCCCATGAGAATGGGGCTAAGGTTCCTCGGGAAGCTGTCAGAAGATACCAACTGGCTATACATCACATCTGCAGCAGGTCATAATGGCTAAAAGTGCTCTACTAAGTACTGAAGATGCTCGTCTGTAGGGAATGATTAATTTTGTGATTGCAGGAGCCACGAAAAGTGTCACTTTGTGTTGAATTAGAAGAAACCACTTGTTATATTAGGGCCTGTTCACATCATCGTTGGAGGTTTGGAACCTCCATCACTGAAATATCCTATTATTGCCTGATGATTCGAAACCTCGCTGTAGCATGTCTCTTTGTTAGCCATTAAAGGGTATCCTATCTCTAAGACTACTTGGTTTCTCTTACTGAAAACCATCACATATCAAATTCCGGTAGAATACAGAACAAAATAGTATTGCGTTCAGCACTATTTTATCCTGTGACATGCCAGATGGAGACCAAACGGACCCCATGATAGTTAGTGGGTTTGTTTCGGTCCATTATGCAATGTATTCGTTTGGTTAGTGGGTGCTGTTTTCTTGCTCCTATAACGGAACCTGATTGGACAGCCAGACTGTGGGTGCTCAGTCTGTAGTGGCTCAGGATTTGGCGCTCTGGGGTTGGGCAAGATTTCCAGATATGGGGCCAGTTCGTAGTCCCTCTGTAACCTCTTGTATATTGTCAATTTTTTGGGATGCTGTTATGCCGTTCCTCCAGACACCGATCTATTCCTTTTGGGTCTTGTCTATCGTTCTCTGGACTTTTTGCTTCAGTGAGGCAGTGTGGGGATGCCGCTTGGCTAGGCTGGGATTGTGTGGATTTTTTCGGGGTGTCTGGTTGCTTGGGGCCTTTTGATGTAGCATGCCTTTATGGTAGGAGCTTGGACTGCTACTTTGTAGGTGGGCCTAGAATGATAGCACCCTCTTCTGAATTGTAAGGTGTAGAGGGAGTCTGCCCAGTTCAGCTGTTCATTCGCAGCTTGAGGTGCTCCGATGGACTTTGACTTGGAGAAGGTGCTTGCAGAATTCCAGGTAGAATCTTTTTGTGGGACTGGAAACCACCCTGACCAGTCTGGGTATGTGTGTGTGGGCCCCACTCTTGGTATATGTGTGGGCCCCAGTCTGGGTATGGGTGCATTTAGAATTTCTGACTTATTTGAGACTCCCTGATTGTTTGCTTTCTAGGCCCGGTTATGTGTACTTTGCTGTAAGTGAGCAGTTCAGCATAAAGGTAGGTTGCTGGGCCGATTTTCTTTATTTTTTGCCCGAAGCACCATGATGTTGGTCTTCTTTAGGTTGATGGGGTTCCTACTATGTGCTTCAGAATTTGCAAATTGTCCTGGAATCCTTTTTTGTTTGGTGATAGTAGCAGGAGGTTGTCTTCATGTATCCTCTCCTCTATTGTCTAGTCTGTCATCCTGCTTTTTTTCTCTCCTCTCCTGTCCTCTATTTTGTCCTATCCTCCATTCTGTCCTCTAGTCTCTTGTCTGTCCTCTCCTCTATCTCCTTCTCTTCTCCACTAGCCTATACTTTCCTGTCCTTTGTCCCACCTCTTTTATAACATAAGTGAATCCACTGCTCTATTCTGGCCTCTCCTCTCTCCTCTGTTCTGTCTTTTCTCCTGTCTTTTTTTGTCTTATTCTCTCCTCTGTCCTTTTTGCCATCCTCTCCTCTCCTCGCTCTCCCGCCTCGTGTCTGCTCGCTCTCCCGCCTCGTGTCTGCTCGCTCTCCCGCCCCGTGTCTGCTCGCTCTCCCGCCCCGTGTCTGCTCGCTCTCCCGCCCCGTGTCTGCTCGCTCTCCCGCCCCGTGTCTGCTCGCTCTCCCGCCCCGTGTCTGCTCGCTCTCCCGCCCCGTGGCTCCCCCGCTCTCCCGCCCCGTGGCTCCCCCGCTCTCCCGCCCCGCGTCTCCCCGCTCTCCCGCCCCGCGTCTCCCCTCTCTCCCGCCCCGCGTCTCCCCTCTCTCCCGCCCCGCGTCTCCCCTCTCTCCCGCCCCGCGTCTCCCCTCTCTCCCGCCCCGCGTCTCCCCTCTCTCCCGCCCCGCGTCTCCCCTCTCTCCCGCCCCGCGTCTCCCCTCTCTCCCGCCCCGCGTCTCCCCTCTCTCCCGCCCCGCGTCTCCCCTCTCTCCCGCCCCGCGTCTCCCCTCTCTCCCGCCCCGCGTCTCCCCTCTCTCCCGCCCCGCGTCTCCCCTCTCTCCCGCCCCGCGTCTCCCCTCTCTCCCGCCCCGCGTCTCCCCCCTCTCCCGCCCCGCGTCTCCCCCCTCTCCCGCCCCGCGTCTCCCCCCTCTCCCGCCCCGCGTCTCCCCCCTCTCCCGCCCCGCGTCTCCCCCCTCTCCCGCCCCGCGTCTCCCCCCTCTCCCGCCCCGCGTCTCCCCCCTCTCCCGCCCCGCGTCTCCCCCCTCTCCCGCCCCGCGTCTCCCCCCTCTCCCGCCCCGCGTCTCCCCCCTCTCCCGCCCCGCGTCTCCCCCCTCTCCCGCCCCGCGTCTCCCCCCTCTCCCGCCCCGCGTCTCCCCCCTCTCCCGCCCCGCGTCTCCCCCCTCTCCCGCCCCGCGTCTCCCCCCTCTCCCGCCCCGCGTCTCCCCCCTCTCCCGCCCCGCGTCTCCCCTCTCTTCCCGCCCCGCGTCTCCCCTCTCTTCCCGCCCCGCGTCTCCCCTCTCTTCCCGCCCCGCGTCTCCCCTCTCTTCCCGCCCCGCGTCTCCCCTCTCTTCCCGCCGCGCGTCTCCCCTCTCTTCCCGCCGCGCGTCTCCCCTCTCTTCCCGCCGCGCGTCTCCCCTCTCTTCCCGCCGCGCGTCTCCCCTCTCTTCCCGCCGCGCGTCTCCCCTCTCTTCCCGCCGCGCGTCTCCCCTCTCTTCCCGCCGCGCGTCTCCCCTCTCTTCCCGCCGCGCGTCTCCCCTCTCTTCCCGCCGCGCGTCTCCCCTCTCTCCCCGCCCCGCGTCTCCCCTCTCTCCCCGCCGCGCGTCTCCCCTCTCTCCCCGCCGCGCGTCTCCCCTCTCTCCCCGCCGCGCGTCTCCCCTCTCTCCCCGCCGCGCGTCTCCCCTCTCTCCCCGCCGCGCGTCTCCCCTCTCTCCCCGCCGCGCGTCTCCCCTCTCTCCCCGCCGCGCGTCTCCCCTCTCTCCCCGCCGCGCGTCTCCCCTCTCTCCCCGCCGCGCGTCTCCCCTCTCTCCCCGCCGCGCGTCTCCCCTCTCTCCCCGCCGCGCGTCTCCCCTCTCTCCCCGCCGCGCGGCTCCCCTCTCTCCCCGCCGCGCGGCTCCCCTCTCTCCCCGCCGCGCGGCTCCCCTCTCTCCCCGCCGCGCGGCTCCCCTCTCTCCCCGCCGCGCGGCTCCCCTCTCTCCCCGCCGCGCGGCTCCCCTCTCTCCCCGCCGCGCGGCTCCCCTCTCTCCCCGCCGCGCGGCTCCCCTCTCTTCCCGCCGCGCGGCTCCCCTCTCTTCCCGCCCCGCGTCTCCCCTCTCTTCCCGCCCCGCGTCTCCCCTCTCTCCCCGCCCCGCGTCTCCCCTCTCTCCCCGCCCCGCGTCTCCCCTCTCTCCCGCCCTCTATTATGCACATTTCTCTAATTACTAATTTTGCTGCTTCTTCCACTTCTCTGCTGCAGTTAGCTTTGATCTGCGGCTGTAAGTCGTGACACTGACCTACATTGAGTTGTGAGGGTGAGCGGATTATCTCCCCCGTTATAACATAAGTGAATCCTCTGCATCTCTATTGAATCCCATATTAAAGCCGTGCTGGTTTACGTAAGGAGCATTACGCACTTTCTAATGACTTTGATGCTGCAGGGACTATTGTAGCGGCGCAGTTGGCAAGTGACTAATTACTCTGTTCGTTAACATCTGCACAATATGCAGAGAAGATCATTTCACGTTATTAAATTTAGCTGTTTGTGAGTTGAGGAGGTTTATTCCAGGTCAGAGCCGGAGGTGGAGGAAGAAAGAACGCAGAACTTCTAATGTTCCTATCATGGCGAGCTACAGCGCTGAGCGCTGCTCTGAGAGTCTCTGCTGTAAAGTGCAGCTTAACGACGCGCGTGACATTGTCAGCATTCTGATGGCGAGCCGCATCCTAGCATTATGTCGCTCAGCAGAAAGTCTATGCCAGAAAGTACTGAGCTTGTCCGAGGGCAGATCTATAAAGTCCTCCATACGCAGGCGGCACCTCACCGGCCTCCACCTCACCGGCCTCCACCTCACCGGCCTCCACCTCACCGGCCTCCACCTCACCGGTCTCCACCACAACCTTTGTTCTGTGTCTTATTTATTTTGGCTCCTGGGCAACTTGCGTCCTTTATGGACCTAAAACAAGTCTGTGCAGCCTGAAGAGGAAGCTCATTGTACAGCGTCCTCTGACTACTGCTGGTCACTGAGAGAGGAAGTCTATGAATCCCAGTTTCATCGAGGTCCACATCAGCCTTACGGTTGCCTTCAAAGGGCTGATTGTAATTGCAAGACTGTATAGTAATAGTGAGCCCCCATAGTGGCCCCAGTAGTAATAAGTGACCCCCTTCATAGTCCCAGTAGTAATAGCGACTCCACCCACCCATTGGCCTCTGGCTGGGTAGCATCCCTACAGGCATTCCACTCACCCAAGCTGCAGGCGGCGCTGCTGAGTCTGTGACCGCTGAGCTCTCCCCTCGCCATCTGCTCGGAGTACAGGGTGGTGTATGCAGATGTCCGGCTGCAGAGGTCGGTGGTCACACTCTGCACTGTTGCAGGCCACATATAATTGGGTGACTGTCTGGATTCGGCCTGCTGGCCTTGTGTTTGAGGTTAGTTTAATTATTAGACTTCATCTCTAGAGGAGTAATCCTTTGTTGTTGGGGATGGCCATATTGGAGACCCTTCCTTCCTGTATAGATAAGGCATCAGGATGTGGACACTTTATGGCAGCTGCAGTGAATGGGAGTTAGTGGGTGGAGGAATGCAAAAAATGATTGTGGTCTCCAGGAAATGATGGGGTAAAGCCCCTTCCTCAGATCCAGGGAGTGAGCGAGAGCTGCATACAGAGTCAGTTGGTACTATTACTACCCTACCTCCAGGCCTCCAGCAGTACGATAGAGCGGTCATCAACTCCCCCACTGTCTAATGATAATGAGATGACTCTGACTCCGCCCTGGAATACATAATGAGCTGATTCTGCTGGACCCGCCCTCCGCCCTATAATAATAATGAGATGACTCTGACGCCGCCCTATAATAATAATGAGATGACTCTGACCCCCTCCTATAATACATAATGAGCTGTTTCTGCTGGACTCGCCCTCTAATGATAATGAGATGACTCTGACCCCGCCCTATAATAATATGGATGCTGATTCTGCTAGACCCGCCCTCTAATGATAATGCAATGAATCTGACCCCGCCCTATAATAATAATGAGCTG